>NW_009260068.1:831625-860717 GCF_000687185.1 Egretta garzetta
GGTCAGACAAGGTGCTTAGGGACAGGGTTTAGTGGTGGAATGACAGTGCTAGGTTAACGGTTGGACTGGGTGATGATCTTAAAGGGCTTTTCCACCCTAAACAATTCTATGATTCTATACCTCCAAGGACAGTCTCTGTTCATGTTGTGGCAGCGTCTGAGGCAGACCTCCTGTTGGCTGGCCCTGAAGTGCTGCTTTTTTCATTTCTTTAGTGCAGTTTGGAATTCCTCCTTCGAAAAGGAGTCAGCGCAAGATGCATCCTCAATGCAGAAACCTGTTGGAAACCCAGGAACTACAAAGAACAGCAAGACAGAGCAGCTCTTGCTGCTCAGGCCCATCTTGCTCTAAGAGATGGGTACATGTGCCCTGTGACACCAGCTCTTCCTGGATAAGCCATCATAAACACACACTTGATATGCCCATCATAAGGTACAAATAACCCTTGAGTTAGATCATTTCTTCACCAGTGAACACTACTGGGGAAAAAAAACCAAAACAGACTTTGAGCAAATGTATTATCATTACATTCTTATTACACAAAATACCACCATGGCACTTCAGACATCATGCAAGTTACAAAAAAAAGGCAATTACTTATTCTACTTGAGAAACAGCAACAAACAGGAGCTTCACTAGCATCCTTCTTCCTCCAGTTTAAGGCAACGATGTAAATTTTGTCAGCTCTAGTAAAATTGGGGCAAGGCAAACACTGAGAGCACTCAGCAGCCCAGCACACATGCTGTATGTTCATGCTATCACAGCACTTTCATAGCCATGCCATTAGCATTCCTCCCTGCGCGTACACAGAGAACTGTACTACCACATACTTTCATCTACGCTTTCTCAGGTTAAACACCTGCTACCATTTAAGTTCACTAAAATGTAAGGTAGCCAGTATTTTTAATCAAACTCTTCTGCCCCAAAATTTGAGAGGCCTAAATTTATTCCTTCATGCAAACATGTCGAGATCTAGAGATTGAAACAGCACAGTAAGCAGGTAGTAAAGAAATGGAAATTGCAAATGTCTGCACAGAGCTTAAAACCCAGCTTTAGCCTTAAATCAGCAAAACACCGCATTTGATATGATCATTTATACAACTATAAAAATAATGTATATTATAAGCGATGGAAATGCGTATGCTATGCTTTGAGTTTTGAAAACGCTCTCTAGTTTTGTAGGGCAGCGCGGGGAGAACAGTAATGGGAAAGATATAGCTTTATAACCCTTTTAAGTTTTGTTTGGTTGCAATCAGGAAAACATAAAACAGCACATTAAGGTTTGGCCCAGAAAGAATATCAATTCAGACACAATAGCTGTTTGCACTGCTGAAAAGTTGCAATTCTTTTAAATGAAGTGTAACAGCAGTAATTGTGTTTCTCTGAGCGAGCTAAGAGGCAAATGGTGCATGAATCAATAATGATGTGGCTTGTACACTATTTATCTCTTTGCATGATCCACAGGAAATCCAATTGCATAATTACATTATTCACAGCCTGTCGAGAGCGCAGAATAACCGGATCTTGTTAACATGTGCATTTACCCCTACCTGCAAAGGGCAGATACCCACAAAGGGGGATCTGGTGGGCCACCTTCTACTGATAATGGGATCATACTCTCTGAAATTACCAGCACTGCAAAAGGGGGCTTAGTTTCAGCTACCAGTGAACCCATTTCTATAAATATTTTCACCATTTAGAATTTTTGAAAGCTTCAAAGTCTTTAGCTGCTAAAAAGCTGTTACAGTGAGTGCTACCACTATGTCCGCCAACTTCAGAAATCAGATTGCTAGGAATGAACTAGGCCACACAGACGCAGGTACTTGAACACAATTATACATCCCCTATTTAGACACCTGAGGAAGCTGCAGGCATAGAACAAAGTTTGCAAACCTAAGTGCTAAAATAGCATTAAGCACTGCTCACAAGAATAGCCTCTAACAAATGAAATTTAGCGTTGGTGCTCAGTAAGTGCATAGTTTCAATGGTTTACCTTCCGTCATCACCGAAGCGCACATTTGCGGTGTTTACCAATTTCTGCTGCATCCTTTCCGAATTCCCATTTGGGCCAGTCTGGGAACAGGACAGCAGTGCCACACCTGGTGGCAAGCCCAGGATGGAAGTGCGCATTTTTAAAAGTGCTTTTTTATTCCCCGCTTGCCTCCCAAAGAGATGGGAGCCCAGGAAAGGCTGCTGGTCCTGAGCAAGCACACAGCCCCTTTCCCCTGCTAGCTGGCCACACAACCTCCCCACTCCAACCTCTGCTCTAAAACATTCATCTCCTCCCAGTGTAATTTATCTTATTCTGCAAAATCCTGATATGAAACCACAAGGACCAATCCTGCTGACTCCATTTAATAAACTGCAAGTTCCTACACATCTCTTATTGATTTGGAGAATACTAAACCCTAGCAGACTTGCGGCTGAAGCACAAGCAGTTTGCAGCTGCAATATAAAAGTTGAGCTTTTTAAGCTCAAAACAAAGTCTATATTTCAGCTGGCTGCCTTTCAAAAATAAAAAAAACACAAAACATTGAGAGAAAGAGATAACACACCTAGACATAAATTATTTAGGAATAAAAAATTACTCCACATTGCAGTTTTACTGTTTGTTTTCTGTACAAATTGCCCGCTTCTTTACAATCCAACCCAAATGGAGCAGTTACTGCCAGATGTATCTAAAACTCCAAGCAACTTTCTTAGCCAGGAGGGATACTGAGCACTCTGCCAGGCTACTCTCCCTTTCCCCTAAAGAAGTTTTCCAATTCTGCAGTCAGATTTTCAGAGGGCATCTGCAGTTCAAGCCTTTCTGCTGCGCTGTGCTGCCTGCTGTTCCCTCGCTATGTCAGAATCAAATAAAAAGTAAGCTTGAGAAATTCATTGCAAATTATTTCCTTTATTCGTCATAGAGTAAGAGTATCCCCAACGAAGCTGCTGTACCACAGACAAGTAAATGTCTCCTCGAGGCACAAACAGATGGGTTACAGGTCTCCATGTTTATGAAACGGGGAGAAATTTATTGCCTCATACATCCTCTTCTGCCGTGGGATTATCACTTCAATAGTTGACCTGCTTAAAAGCGATACTGCAGTTCGCTGTGGCTAAAGGTAGTTACTTTTATCAACAGGATGGATTAGAGTTACATGATATGAAGCCAGGATAGGAAGCAAACCTTATACTCTGACATTAACTTGGTTTTATTACTAGCCCTGAAGGAAAAATAGAAAATGGAAAAATTCAAATAAATGGTAAAAAAAACACCAAACCAGCAAGCGTTAATGGACAGATGAAGACTTGAAAAAATTTAAAAGCTGAAGATAACAAATACTTTCTAAAGACATCAAATTAATTTGAATGTATTTTTAATACATTCCTAGTTTTACCAGAGTCATCGCCTGTAAGAGAGGAGTTGAACTGCTTTGTTATTCAGCATGTTGTAAATCAAAAGAGACCTAAGATTTTGGCATCACAAGCCTGCATATGAGACAACGGAAGGAACCAGGAATTCTGTTTTGAGGCCATATCAAGAATCAAATCCAAAATATTATTTCCCCCACAAAGGCCCATTTCAAGATGGACTAGCCTTTAAAATAATGCAAGGTCAGTGAGCATTTATCTGTTGATAACCATGCCAAGACACTGCTAGTCTAGGCTCTCTCAGGATCCAACCTGAGATAGCCTCTGTTCAAAAGGAGGCACGTACAAGGCAAACATTTCCTTTTTGATAGCTAACAGTAGCAACATTAAGAGGAGGAGAGCAATACATAACAGGCAACATTTTTCATTACAGTCCGCTGAGGTTACAAAATAAAGTAGGAGACAAAAATATCAAATACAGATATTCTACACTATTAAACCACTTTTTTTTTTAATAACACAGTGGCCGTTTTGCCATAGACTCTGCTACCAAGTCCTTTATGCAGCTTTCTCCTTAAAACAACAGAATCCACCTTCATTACTATAATATTGAAAGTGATCTACATCAAGAAGTCTAGAAGTTGATATAGGAGGTCAAAGTCTGACAAAATTCTTTATAGAGAGTAGTTTACAGAATTATTCAAATTTTATAAGTACACGCACCCTGTATCGCAGCACACAGGAACACAGACCTTAGCATAAGAAAGTCTGCAAAAAGGAGTTTTATGAGCTGCAAAGGAAGATAAAAAACACAACATAATACTTGTTTGTGGACACATTCATCCTTCCCAGCATAATCTAAATTGCTGTCTTCCCCAGGGCATTCAGCTGAAATGAAACCAAACAATTCCTCTCAGCGAGCTTATACTCTGGGGCCAGACATTTGGATCAACTTCACAAAGTTTCAACTTCCAAAGAGCACCAGGTCTTCCCACATTCACTGAAGGTAAGAAGGTACCCAGGGCTCCTGCATCCCCAAGCAACAGGCAAAAAACATTGTCCCAGAGTCAGGTCTTCTATAGTAACAGCAACAAAAAAACCTGAAGAAATGGATACCAAGAAATAATTGTCTCTTCAAGGGAAGGAGACCATAAAGACCAAACTGCAGTCTGTGGAAGAAGACAAGTGAAAGTACTTTGCTGTGTTGGTAAATTCTGGCAGAGGTATGTTTGCAATACACTCAGTTTTCCAATAACAAGCACAATCATGACAGTTCTTGTTCTTGCAGTGCCACTCTGGGTTGCATTAGTATTTAAAATAATATTTTGACAGATGGCCATTACAAAAGCTGTAATTCAATCACAAGATTTCTAAAACACTCTTGAGAGCAAAAGTTTGCTAGATTTATTCATGCCATCGCAGCTCCATTCAGCCACAGACTCAACTTTGACCTGAGCAGAGTTATTTATAGTGCCCACAACACTTAGAGAAGTTCAAAGTTTAAACAAGATGAACACATATGTATAGAGAGCTTACCATATATTAGACGCACCGATGTGTATTCAATGGTAAACACATCTTCTCAGCACAAAGCCAACTGAAATCACGGAAAACAGATTCTCCCCAAACTGGGGTGTGTGAAGTGAATATAAACAGGCCGGTATGCTGCTCACTCTTTAGAATGAAATATTCTGTGGGCACAGAGTGCTATCTGTGTGAAAGCACTCGGGGACCACTCCTCAAAGTAGTAAGCCAGCAGTACCACCAACCTCCTACATAACAGATGGATGAGAGGGTCCTTCCTACCATCACAGTATGGTTTGTGACAAGGGTCATTGTGCTGAGAAAGGCAAGGAGTCGGAGGGGGCGTTCTTTGGGAAGGGAAGGGCACATTATTTTTAATCTGATGGGGTATAGGAGATTGTGTCATAGTTTTTACTCTTACTTATACTCAGTATAAGTTATTTAACAATTTGAAGTCCAGGACCTCTGACTGTGATACAGAGCAAGCTGTACGTGCAAAGGCAAGATTCACTGGGATTGAAGAAGTACTCCCATGAGAAAGCTGAAAGGGATTTTGTATGCAAGAGCAACCTTCTGCTACTTCAATGTTGTATACTTCTCAAATCCTTTTGGAGCCAAAAATAACTACATAGAATAACTCAGTCCCCTCCAAAGTGAAATATTATCCTTGCACCAAAGGAAGAAGCACCTGTCCAGCAGAAACTCAACAGTTCCCATAATCCTGAAAGTCTGCAAGCTCCCCATTGCTCCTGGCCACCATCAGAGGCAGAACATGAGGCTAGACAGAATTTTGGTCTGAGCCAGCACAGTCATCCTTAAGTTATTTTTGTATTCCAAGCAGAGGACATTGACATATGTAGGACTTGACTGCAAGTACACAAAAGACAGCATCGCTCAAGGCAAAAAGCTAATGCCGATATAACTCACTCAAGTGCGTATGCGTGTTGCGAATTCTGCGCCGTGCCAATCCCCTTGTGCTGTGAATTGTTACAGCCCATGGCTACAGAGTGTAGGCTCTGCAGTGCAAGCTCTAGGAGCAGCATGTCATTTTTCAGGTTATCGAAAACCCAGCTCAGCTAACAGGTCATTTATATGTGGGTCTAAACACGACGAGGCTCAGTTGCTCGGGGCTAAAGACCTGCAAGAAAGATAACATTTTAAATTATTTAAATCAATGCGGAGGAAGGCTTAGAAGTGCCTGAGTCACAAACAGCACATGTCCAACTTTATTTCAGACATGCTAAGTAAGACTAATATGAAATAGAACAAACAGAAAACAGCAGAAGTGAAAGCTGCAAATGGGAGTACTTCCAGACAGAGACACGCAAACAAGGACTTCTGCTAGCAGATGTTAGCGAAAGCAAGATATACTTGTCCAATAGAGATGCAAGATTAAAATGTTCTGGCACAGGACCCCCCCTTACACTGACTCGATTTTCACACTGAAGTTCCCACCTCCAGATCACCCAAGACCTCCTTTGAGGTTAGAGTCCAAATCTCAGCCAGAGAGAGATAAAAATATTTTCCTTACAGACTCCTCTTTGCTTCCCAATGCTGCATTGCAACTTCATCCGCTCGTTGTGCCATTCCTGTATTTTTAAACAAAGTTCTGTCTAAGCCCCCAGTGAGAGAGTCTGGTATCTCAGGGACAGATGAAGTTCCCTGACATTTCTGGGCTCCCAGCTCATGTTTCTTTAACAGAAGCAGCACACATCCTATGGATTCATGCATTTAGAGCACCCTTCCTTATTATTGAACTATGTTAACATCTACAGAGATTCAGCTGAAACTGTAAAGTCCTTTTATTCTAAAATCTTCTGTAATTCCCAGTTCAATTTTCTTGGGTATTAGCCAAGCAGCAATCAGTGCATAAAAAAGGGGAGAGGAGGAAGGACTTTTCCTTAATGAAAAGATATCAGAAGTTCCCTCAAACACATCCTCATATGAAATTTTACTTCATGAGGGAATTCCACAGCACAATTCCTCCCATCGCTGGTAACCTCGGCTCACTGACACAGGGATAAACAATACTTCAAGACATGTGGAATATTAGCAGCTGTTCTTTTAAAACAGCTTATTTAAACCCACATGGGCAGCTTGCAATCCACCGAGATCAGACTCTTGCCTATGCCCGCACTGGCAGAACAAAGTGTTGCTGGAGTGGGTTTGGTTTTTGCAAAAATTCTTTAGCTGGAGATAAAAACTGAGAAAAATCCATTCCATTTTTAGTTTTGTTCAATGAACTTTAGAGGGGAAAATTGCATTTTGCACATACAATGTGAAAGTACAAAGTTGGTTAACCAGACAAATAAAGGAAAAAAAAATCCTGGTAAAAAGAGAAAATAGAGGAAGGAGAACATAAATATGGCATCTTGCCTTTTTCAAACCTGTGCACACATTTTCATCTTTTGTGAGTTTAACCACAAGTTTTCCATATGAAATCAATGCTCATCACCTGAACTGGATTTACCCACACCATGTGGTAAAATGAAAGAGCTGATTGCATCACATACAGCCACTTGGGATGAAAACCTAGCCAACAAGAGAGCTCCTGATTAATCATCACATCAGTGGAAGTGATGGAAAACAAAGTGACAGACCCTGAAGTCAACTACTTAACAGAATGTAGCAAAGCACAAAAACACCCTTCAGTGGAAAAAAAATCCCTATATTACACCACACAATAGCACTTTGGGCTGAAGATGGTGTTGTGTTCTGTTTTCGTTATGGGAACATCTGATAGGTATTTAAGGGATTTGAAAAACTCAGAAAAGCTCCTTGAAAAATGGGATGGTATTGTGGTCCTCGATATTATAATCAAATGTTGCAATTCAAGCAACAAAAAAAGAAAAGCATATTCTGTCAGAGGCGTCAGATCAAACTATTAATCTGCCTATCTGTACTGTAACAAAGCAGGAAATAAGTTATCTTTCATCTGCTTAAGCTGTACCAAAGTGAGGAAGGAGGTGTGTTTATGTTTGTTTTTAAATATCTGGACAGTTGATGTTAAAAAGAAGTCCTTTTAAACACCAGAGGACAATTTGCCCAGAATACAATGAAAAGCCCAAAGTAGAGTAGGGATGTATATATTTGGAAGACATGATCGGTGCTTTGTAAGTTTTAATTCTTCTCTTCATCACTGCATCTTCCTTTTGCTTTTGTTCCCTATGCAGCAAATTTGTATGCTGAGCACAGCTGTTCATGCAGCACAGACACAGGTATTATGGTGCCAGGAAAAAAAAAAAACATACAAATCTATGTTTGTAACAAAAACGCCTCTAAACTTTTTAAAGGAGGTGCTTGCATGCTAGTTGGCAGCAATCCCAAGCTACCAAGGCCCTCTCAACCTTGCCTTCAGCACACCCATGTTTGGGTTCAGCATCTGTCCGTCCCCTTGATGCAGATATGAGTTGAATTCCTATCTCCACACGCAGTCCAAAGGCCCCAACTCACCACCAGCAGCTACTGTAATAGGCGCTCACTACAAGCCCCTCACTGCTGATCCCTGTTGCCGTTTCTGCAGAGAGGACAGCTACATGGCTCAAAGCGGTCCATGAACTGCAGTTTTCAGCCCAGCACGTTAAGCTAAAGATGTCATTTCAGCTCACCATAACACACCAAGCTGAAGATCGTCACAGGTCCAGAGCTGGTACCAGGGTGGCAATTTCCATGACGGAGGCAGATGAGCCACAGGCCTGGGTGGGGAAAGGGCACCTTCAGGTTATCCCAGAGTTCTCATCCCAAGCACCAACAGCATTCACATCTCATACAGCTGATTGGGGACCAACTTCATGTTACAGTATTTGGGTATTACACTAAATTTGCATTACAGTAGCTTTTCTACATGCCAATGAAAACCTTCTGGCATTCTGAACTATTTCTCAGTAATTTTATTGTTTATATGTACTGATGTCACACATGTTCATCTGTATTGACTTTTAAGTGTTACCTCTTACATTGTGTCCAATCTCAGTTACTACTTACAGTAACTATGTTAAAAAAACCCAACCCAAGTGGACTGCAGAAGGAACCTTACATCACTATTTTTATTCTCACTTTAGCTTCTTAAGGCCAAATTGCATTCAAGATTAGAGGACTGAATTAATTTTCATTATCACTGCATAAGAGAAGTTGTGACATAATGCTATTCTACTTTCAGCGAATTATCTTCCAGAAATCCGCATAACTGTCATGCTTCTTTAGCTTCTGTTACTTAAAAGCACCATTTGCTCTAGGATGTTGTGGATGCTGTTTACAGAGATGCGAGATGAAGCAGCCAAGGTTTGTAGAAGAGAAATCCATGAGAGTTACAAAACACAGAGAAGCTTCTTCAGACTTGGAAAAACTTTACTCAAGAGTCAGAAAATAAAAAATAATTGAATGTGTGGGGACAGTGAGGGGACAGAGGAGAGGAGGGAAAGCATTTTCAGGCTTTTTCTTACCCTCGTCCTGAAGTACCCACTTTTGATCACTGTTAGACAAGAGAAAGGATCTTAGACTGGACTCTGTCTGGTCCTGCTCAATTGCCCCACACCATCTTATCTGTCATGAAGGCACCACATGTTTGGGAGAGTGAGGTGGAATCCACTTCCCATACCATTAAGGCAGTCTACACAGCGCTGAGATGAACAAAGGCAAACTTGCTGCCACTCCAGACCACCCTTATTTGACTGACTTGTGTATTTAATGTTCATTTTTTAATCTTTCCCCCCTGACTGCTTATGAAAGAACACATATATATTAGGGAAGAGAGGCATGAGATTTCTCCTTTGGTTCTGAACACCCATGAAAAGTAAGTGTCTTTGAAATCCCTGTGCATCAGCCTTGCCACAACCCCACTACTGAAACTGAAGGCTAAACCAAGGTGGATACATTCGCACCCCAGAGGTATTCATACTGCCTACTGCAGGCATGCACTGCGTGCGATTCACAAGACAGCAGTGGGGGCCCCTAAACACCCCTCACACTTTGGAAGAAGGCAAAGGAGGAAGATACAGAACACTTAAGTTGTAAGAAAGTAGCTAAAAGCTACTGAAACCTGTGCTGAGATGGGGCTCTCGCACCTCAAGAAGCTGACACCAAGATGTTTAAAAATAATAGTGATTAAAAAACCCAACAAATAATGCAATATTTACAAACATGTGCCATAAGACACAATCCGAGATAAACCAGCTAGAAATCTAACAGCCAGAACCAGTGGTCAGCACCACACCCAGACACATTCGGGTGGGCATTAACGCCTGCCAAAACCACATCCCTGATCCTGTGAATTACAGAGCACACGTTGGGCACAAGAGGAAGGCAACAGGAAAAAATGCACACACATCTTGGTGTATAAACCTCAAACCCAGAGAAACCCTTGCAGAATCAAGGGTTAACCCATTTTGGGCTTAGGTAGATACTTGTCTGCCTCAAATAACACCCATTGCTCCTCAAAACCCACCTCCAGTCTGAATCTTGTAACTGCGAACTCAGAGGGTGGTTTGGTTGGTTTGATTTTATTAATGGGGTAAGAGCACTTGCCCGGTGGCTGCTTACATTTTGCTTACACTTTTCCTTTCCTTCAAGTGCATCAATAGGAAAGATAAATACAATCTTTAGGCAGTATTTGGGCAAAAAGCACATTAGGAGGGTAAAATATCAGCACTGTGGACTTTCCACAGTGCCAAATATTTGTCACACTGCCTAAATCAACCATGGAAAACAGAAAATTGCTGATAATGTTGCACCTAGCTTCAGACCTCTAAAGAGTAATCATCACAAATAAACAAGCTAGAAAAGTCAGCCTCTGAAATTAAAAAAAATAAACCACAGGCTATTCATCAGGGGAGAGGAGGGAGGAGGAGCACCAGACCCAGGCTAATCACAAATCCATGTCTGCAAGCAGGAAGAATGGAGGGCAAGGAATCTTTCCCAAACTCCTACCTAGCACTTCAAAAAGCTTTAGCATGTAAATAGAGAATAAAAAAAATAAAAGTTGATTCCAGTGTTTATTATTTGTTTCTAAATCATTGCATGGATCTGTTAGGATAACTCTTATTTCCCAGCAAGATCTCTTTAAAATTATTCCATTTCCCCATTTATTTCCTGTATAAATCAAGTGGTATCAGTGATAGATATCGAGTCAAAACAGTTGATACCCTGTGTTAGCACCAAGGATATGCAGATTTGTTCAGGTATAAAAATGCTGACTTAAATAAAAAACTTTATATGCTTGACAGGCACTAAACTGGTAGTAGGTATGCATTAGGTACATATGGATATACTAGTTATTCTTAAGTGACAACGGCTTGTTCCTCCTTGCTCCAGCCCAGCTATGCAGAACAGCTGGGAAATAGTGGAAAGCCACTGACATTTCCAGGGGTTGTTTTTTGTGATCCATCCAGTCACATTAAAATAATTACTAAGCTCAAAAGCTCATTTTTACACAGGCCTCCAAGCAGCCATCAGATAGTAACGACATGCATTCAAACACTAATGACCTCCGCTCATAAAATTTCAATTGCAATCCCAACAAGCAAGTTACTGCAGTCAGAAATACAAGTTTTTGTAAGTGTCTACAAGCTGCTCATTCCCTAGGTTTGTAGACTTGACAAGGAACATATCAAGTCATTCCATTGAGAAAGGCTATTCAGAGCCAGGGGAAAAAACAAACAAAAAAAAAAAACAAGAAAAAAAACCAGAACAACAAAACCACAACCAAGAGCATCCAAAAATTTTCACAGAGAAATAAATGTTGCTGAAACTTCTTTCCAAATTTTAAACCATCCTAGAAGGGAATGTAGGGTTTTTTTAGAAGTTAAGATCTGAAATTTCCAGAGCTTCTAAACACAGCACAAGTTGGCTAAATACTCAGTTTCAGAAACTTCTTATGAAATATACATTTTGTATATTCCCGATGACATTAGGTAACATGCATGTCAGTTTTCACACATAGGCACTTCATGCTATCAAATTTACTTTTAACTAAAATTTAATTTTCTCTGATCTGTAGTAAATGGAAGTAAATTCACTTCCATTTCCTATGATCAAGTATTTACTTTATGCATGAAAAAGAACAGAAGGCCACAATTACCGTTAACTAATACTATATGTATAATCAAGTACAGCAGCATGTAGGGTATGAATGTAGGGTTATTACAGATCCTGTGACCTTTCAGCTCATGTCCCAGTGGCTCTAGAACAAACGAGATTTGATGAATGCAATAAAATCTTTCACCTTTCACGTATGGCCAGAACTATTTTAGGGAGTGCTATAGCAGAAGGCAGCTGAGCCCCAGGACAGATGCACAAGTGCATAAAGGCTTTGAAACTAAACTCGGTGGCAAAAATTCCCAACATATCTAAGGGTTGTTGGAGGAGAAGACACTAAAAATTTTAATCTTTTTAACAAACTGGAAAATACTATGAATACCTAGAAGTGGGACTAAAGAATATTGTTCAGCAGCAATATGTTCCATGGGGCTGCTCACTGAATATAATTGCCCTGCCTCCGAAAAGAGGAAAATAATGGCCTGCATTGTTCATTTCCAGTATGCAGAGAATAATTACATTTTTTTAAGTGCTGAAAAGACACGCCATCCATCCGATCTCTATCTTGACATTTGCTGTGATTTATATAACAATTCAGCTCGAATAACCGAAGATTGACAGTTGAGTAAATTACAAACAGAATACTTCAGAAGAACCTGAAAAATTACACCATTCCCAAAACGCAAGCTGGCCACTCTGCAAAAGTTTGAGAATAAAGATCAGTAAGAGTATCTGTAAGTTGGCAGGAAAACAAAAACATAGTTTCTTAGAATAAAATCAGTCAGTTATATTGCATGCCAGACTTCAAGGGTTCTTTTTGAAAGAATTATATGCATGTTCCTATAAGTGACAGGGACTACATATTCTGAATTGAAACCAGGAAGCCCCTAGACCTCTGTTATTTGCCATATCACTATTTTTTCAGTCACAAACTCCCTGGTAGGTAGGAACGTTGTCATGTATTAGGTGCCAGAGTTTTCAAAGCAAGCTCGTTTTTCCTGGATCCTCTGTCTCTACGAGCTGTTATCAAGCAGAGGCAATGATTACAAACTCAAAACATGAACTGATATTCATCTTACGACTACACACTTTTTCTTCTTTCATCAGATTTCAAGGTGAATAAAGAATAACAGGATTTAGCTCCACAAGGTGTTTCATTAATGCCTTCTCCAAGGATAACACAGACGTTTTCTTCAGTGCAGAAAGTCAGCAATAACCTTCCAACGCTGTGATGACTTTAACTGCTGTTTCATGAGGTTTATGCCAGGTCCTTATCATACAAAAACAGAAGCAACCGGGCCAAACAAAATAAAATTACACGACTTAAAAGGCTTAATATTCTTTGTCAGAGAGCTTCTAAGAAGCCATGGGCTGTGGAAGAGCTCGTTTGGCATTATTGGCATATTAATTGCAAAAAGGCAAGGATGGTTCTGAGAGACTTGTCTGTAGGAATCATTTCAAAAGCCACTTGTTCCAGATTAGACTCAAAAGGGATTTTTAATAAGCAACTTGACTGTTTAATAACCACAAAAACAAAGAACGATATTCAAACCTACCATTGTCTGTTTACTTTGTGTTCCCTCAATTTCTCAGTGGCATTTGGTCACTGTGAAAAGAAGAAAAGAAAAAGAATTAAGCAACCTTTAAATCTTAGGCCCTTGCCTGCTTCTGCACTGGTCAAAATCCACAGCAGCCCTAGCAAGATCAACGACACGCATATAAACAAGATTAATACTGGATGCTTTCAGATAGATTTAATACTGTTCTGCGTGGTTAGAGGGTTTCATTTGCATAATATTTTCTTTTTTAGCCTTAGAGCAACAAAAGCAACCACAAACAAGGTGGTGATTGGGATGAAAATGCATTTGAACCTTTTGCCATGTAATCAAAGATAATAAAGGTCTAATTACTATTTAACAGGTTTTGTGATGATCAAAATAAGTCACACTAACTACAGTACTTGCAGAGAAAAGAGTCATTAAAATGCACTAGAAGTCGCACCCCTCTTCCTTCCATTTAGGAATCTGAAAACAACAAATTAGGGATGCCATAATAAGGAAAAATTTTATGGTGTTTTTATTAAATCTAAGGCATTTGGAATTATATTTGGTCTCAGTATATGCATGCAATCCTATTATTTATCCACAATTACTTGGTGGTTTCTGAAAGACCTAATGCAATTCAGATTTCTGGAGTTTAGATTTTTTTTTTATTTATTTGTTTTTAAAATTTGTTCCTTATTTAACAAGTTTAACACATGTGCACTCCCCAGTTGAACTGAAGGTTTGATTGCTGATCTACCGGTCTCTGCCCTTAACAGATTCAGAGACTTGCACCTTTGCTCAAGGTAGCCCACTTCTGAGCTGGAAGACTTGAAAGCTATAAGGAAGATGTTTCCAAAATGTACCACCCATATCAGCTCAGCACCATCCCCAGTATGGTCTGGAGCCAAGGAACAAGGCAAATGCCAGAGACCTGCCCAAATTGGGCAAGGGGCTAAGAAGGGGGTGGAAATAAACCCCCTCCTACAATCACTCATTTCCAGTGTGAGAACAGCAAAATTGCAAGCTCAGAACTGACACTGCCATACTTGTATCACTGCAAGATACAGAAATCTCAGACACTTTACCATTATCAGGAGTCACTGAAGTGGAATACGAGCTCATGGCTTAAATGGAGGGAAAAGATTCACAAGATGCAGCAAAGGTCAAGCCTGCTGAAGAGGTGAAGTGTATTTACTTCTTCAGCAGGCTGAGTAAAACTTACTGGAGTTGACCAAGCAAGTGGTTCCTGATAAAAGCATGTTTGAACAAACTAAGCTTGGTGTTTAATTTGAAGGCGCAAGTTTAATAAGAAAGAACAACCTTGGAACTGCAGCTTAAGGTGCCATGCTGCTACGGCCAAGCTTTACTTCAGGCTCCAGAAAGTATTTAATTAGAATAGACTTTGGAGTGAAATCTGTCTTGATGGCCAAGTGCTGGAGAGAAGACTGCTCAGATGGAGATAGGAGGACATGAGCTAAGCAGCAGAGACAGGATCCCCATGACAGGCCATAGCCCGCAATGGAAGGGCTTGCACAAGCTAAAGCAGCTTGGAAAGATTGAGACTTATTGCTTTTAAGTATGGAAACCAAGGAAAAAAGCACAATAGGCTAGAAAGGACCAAGGCAGCTGCTTTTGCAGGTACAATCCACCCATGGAGTCCCCCAAAACTTTGGGGGACCCAGAGGTAGCCTGCAACCTGGGGCAGATGGGCTGCAGGAGAGGCGGGAACACACCCATATAAACACCGCACGGATTACATACATGAAAATGTGAGAATCGTGTCTTGAAAATCTCTAAGGACTGACTCATGCTTATATGCTGGATTCTCCATGTGCAAACACCAAGACAAAGAAACTTGAAAAGTTAGTAACCAAGGCACATTCTGTAAAATTATTTTACTTAAAAAAAAAAATCAATGGAACCAAGTACCTGAAAAATGTATGCATATTTAAATAGAAAAAACCAAAACCCAAAGCAAAAACACCTGTAAACATCTGCAAGGTGATAGAATCAACAAGCAGCAGCATCGACTCATAAAGAATTAATCCTGACAGATAACATTTTAATGGAGTTAAACTACAGGCTGAGGGGATAGAAGTAACCATTTCATTTAGCTACACTAAGTAGTCATGCTTGAAAATTGATTCAAGTTGATGGGAGTGAAACACACATTATGGTCTATAAACTACACTGAAAACTACAAGAAAAGTGTTATAATACATGAAAGACGCAGGCAGAGGGAAATGTTAACGCTACGGGTTTTTACAATTCTAATTAATCACTCAAAAGAGAAGAAATGGAACTTCATGCTAAATTAGTAGGCCCTACAAGGTTAGTCAAAGAAGGGAGAAAGAGACCTAGCAATACAAATATTGCCTGACATAAAATAAAGCCATCATTAGAACGATGCAGAAACGCCGTTTCTCCGAAACATGAATTTTGCCAGAATCAAGATTACATCAGTACAGAGTAGACTGTAATTCCTTGTGACTTTGCAGCATTGCTTACTTTAGAGATGAAAATAAGCTAATCAAATTCAGGCTGCATCTGCACAGACATTGAAGAACACCGAAAAGAGATAATAGACTGTCACACTGCCCCGGTACAGCCGAACCAAGACTATCTCATAATTCTCAACACTATTTCCATGACCACAACAGCAGCATACAAAGAGCTGCGACATAAGCAACACAGCGGAGCATGTTGTGGGAAACACTTGAGAGCTCGCTGCAGTTTGACACTGCTCTGCAAAGCAACAATCACGCAGCAGAGGCTGTAGCATCCACTAACGCTTGAAAGATTTTGTTGCTTCTTGGTGTACTAATACCATTTTAGGGGCCATCAAATGAAGATAACACAGGAAACATTTGGGACTCCAGGGAAAGCTTCGTGATTATATCATCTATCAGGCACCGGGAAAAATCTCATGAGAAAAAGCTGTTGAAGGCTCAACACTTACATTTTCTGTCCCCATCATTTCCAATACTGCAAGAAAGGACAATATATTCTCATTTTTCTTAGAGGCTTGTTGGCCTAAGTACACTCCGGTGTCCTTCTACATCTTTAATTTGCACAATTCTTCAAGAAGAGGCAGAGTGAGACACAGGGAAAAGACAGCTGGGAAGCACCACAGGGAGTTAGGGCATGGGGGAGTGAGAATAGGAAAGAAACAACTAAATTCAAGGGGGAAAAAAAAAGAAAGCAAATTGAAAGACTTGTTTGAAGTCAGATCTCCATCTATCCTACACCACGGCACTACTGTTCACAGCACAACAGAATTACGTGTTGCTTGGCACTTAAAATTTACAGACCTTGTCTGCACGAACCACCATGTTTTTGAAGCATTTTTGAGAGTTGCCTTGAGAATTTATGATGCACTCAGCAGTTTGTCTGAATCCACGAGATGAAAGCTAGGGGACAGAAAGGGGACTTAACTAAACTCAATGTCACAAGGCAGATCTGCTTTTCTAGGGAATAAATAGAGTTTCTAATTTATAGTACCATGTTCAGACTTGCAGATAAGACCTTAGGGGGGAAAAAAAAAAGAAAAAAAAGGTCTGGACTGCCTTTTCACAACTGCACTGATGCTGAGAGCAATTCCTTTTCTCCTTGTCTTGAGCACCTGGTAATAAAGGAACTTGCATAGAAACATGCAAGGAAATTTCACAGGAATTTATAAAACCTAGCTGATTTTAACAGAAAGATATGTTGTCTAAAAGTAGAGAGAATTAAGTGTTCTTTACCATTATTTCATTGCTAGAGTCCCCTTAAAGTCTGTACAACTGGAAACCCACTCAGCTCATACAGAAAAGTCTGCAGGACAGGATCCATCTCCAGATTTTTGCACTGAAGAATGCACTGATGAGCCAAAGCAATGAATGCACCCTACTATCCATATATGCCTCCTCCAAGGCAAAGTTGTGAGTTCCTATCAAACTTAAAATACACTTCTTGGCTGAGACACCTATCCAGATGAGCTTCCCAGTCTTTATTATCTCTTCAAAAGTTACAAAGCTGAAAGGAAACAGCACGATCTTTCCATCTAACACGCTGCACAAAGGATTTCCCAGAGTTAAATCCTATTTGTATTAGAATCATATCTCACAGAAAAACAGGGCAATTAGTTTCTAAAATAACCAGTGTCAGAAAACCCTCTACAGTGAAGAGCGAGTTGTCCCAAATGTTAATTATTCACCCACTAGGAAAAAGCCAAGTCTTATCTGCTGAACTGTCAAATACCTGTTCCCTCAGAGACTGTTATCAAGTCACCCTTCAAATTCTTCTTTATTAAACCAAGACTGAGCTGCTAGAGACTTCTAAGGCAATCCTTGCTGGTTCTCCAAGCAACCCTCCTGACTGCTCAGAGCTCTCTCAGGTTTCCAGCTTCCCCCCAAATCGGCAGGGCACAGGGCAGGCTTGCAGGCGCTGAGCTGGCTGACACACAGCAAGGCCTTCCCATGCCCATCCCACAAGCTGGGGGATCTTGGCTTCTCTTTATTTACCACTGCAACTTCCCCCCCAGATTAGAAGTTTAAAGATAGTATTTATTTGTGCCATCTGAAAATTTCTATTGCTAGGGATCCTATCAGGACGTTTTTCCTCCTCAAATCACCAATTTATCAAAATAGCATGGAGACAAGGCAAAAATTGTGTGAAAACCTGCCAGGAAAACCACTCCAAACCTACAGGTGGATGATGATTGTATTTAATCATGACCTCTGCAGTCCCACCAGTTAGTTGGCTTTTAGTGCATTTAGTACTGGCTGGTTAGTTTCTTAATCAAAGTATCACAACAGCCAAGCTTGCATCCCACAGAAAAGTATACTGTATCAGTGTTATTAGTTTTATCACCTGTGATATCATCGGTTTTACAAGATGTATTTTCTACACCTCTGTTTATATGAGCTCAATTACTTTCTGGTCTTGTATTTGTCATTCAAAACCTGTATCAGTATTTCAGTCATAACCAAGATCAGGGTAAATCATGCCTACAGCAACTTAAATCACCTTCTCTGCCTGTTTAGCTATATTTACAGCATTAACATTCAACCTTTTGTATTTCCCCCACGTTTCAACCTACACTAAACAAACAAAATTAAAGTCAATTCAAGCGAAAAGTGCCTTCACCCACTCTCATATAATGCAAGTCATCAGCTTACAAATGATTATGTGTTACTCAGTGTCCTTCTGGTATCTGGCTATACAATGAAAGACAGAGGTAAGCTACTGTGCAGAGTTTAAGTAAACAGCTAACCTGCATTAAGTGCTCAAATACCTCACCTCAACCCCCCTGATGTTTGGGGAGGTGAGTTACCTCTAAACAAAAGACTAATCAAACGCAAAAAATCACCCCTGAGCGGCTCACACCACCCAGGCTCCCCCGAGGTGGGCTCACAGTAACTCATCCGTGGGCTCATAACATTGGTACAGCCAGACAGGAGAGGAGTTAATCACCACCTCCATTTGATGTGACCACATCACCTGGCTGTTCCCTAGATACAGCTCAGAAACATTAATTAAGCACATGCGTCTGCATATAACTGCTGAAAACCATCACTGCTGTCTAATAATACAATACGAAGTTTTGTTGTTGGTAGCTTTCTCTAAACTTAAAATTCTTTATTATACTCAGTGCTGACAGCTATAGTTACTTCTTGTATCCTGTTTCTTTCTTGACCAGCTTCTACTCCTATTATCTCAAAAAACCACCTCTTACTACCCATTTCCCCTTGCTGGTCTGGATGTTTGGGAATCTTATTGTCAGTGTGCTTTACATTAGACGCAGATGTAGCAATGCATTTATTTTAGGAGTAGTTCCTTTTCCTCTCGACTGTGGGCTTCAGGGTATATGGTGAGATACTCCTGGCAGTTCCAAAATACCATTTATTTTTTCTATTTAGACATCATCTTCCTACCTGCTTGGCTAATAACCTTTCCAGCTTTTAGAATGGGCCTTTTAAAGCACTAAAATTGTAATTGGTTGGGTTTTATTCTATGCACATCACACATACAATCAAGTTATGATCCCTGTATCTAACCTAGCCTCAATTTTCAATTCCATGTTTCATTTTTAACCTGCCAGAGCAAGGTCTAATGTAGGTTTTGCCCTTCTAAGGCACAGGAGAAAGTTTTGCAGCTCAAAACATGCTGCAAATATTTTTTTTTTAAGGCAGCTCCTGCCTTGCACAAAGAAAACCATCACCAGGGGCTTTGGGAGAGCTGGGTGCTGCAGCCCCTGTCCTCCCACCCAGGGATCAGTCCCCCAAAGCATCTCAACAGCCTACTCGAGGAACAGTCTCCTGGCTTCTTCTGGGGTCCTGCCACAAGGGGAAAGAAGGACAGTCTCAAACCCACTACTGAAAGGGTGCTGGCCACTCAGTAGTTACTCAAGCCAGTAATTTGTTTCTGATTGGAGCCTCAGAAGTGGCAATGCCTTTCCTGACAAGCACTTGCATGCCTCTCTCATTCAAACTTTGCAAAACAGGTCAGGCCCAGGGGTTTTAATATTCTAAACCATGCACATTTTGCCATCAGGTTTCAGCAGTACAGCGCAGTCATAGCTATGCTCAGAAATTAGCTATTCTAGGCCCTCCTGCCTGTTTTTTCCAGGATCCTAGCACTGACATAGAGACAATTACAATTTTCTTCTCTCCTTACCCTTTGTCTCAACTGATTTTATTCATAACATCTTAATTTTGCACTAAACCAGCACTCCTTTGTTCCATTCCACCCTTTCTTTCTGCCCAAATTTAGTGCTCTCCTGTCTATTTCCATCCTCAGCTGCAAAAATTTGCTTTCTGACATGAGCCAGAGGCCAAACACACCGTCCTCTTCCCAGGGGTAAACTTGTGACTACGGCATAAAATTCCCTCCAAAGACTATCATGCTCCTCATTGTAAGGAATTTCCAGAGGTTTCTTACCTAAATTGCTGATACGCCTCAGAATTTAGAGATCTCCCACAACATCCAGAGCAGCTCCTCATTAACTGTCCTCAAGAACAAAAGGGAAATCACAAGCTTCATGAATTCATGTAGCTTTGGAGCTGCCTAAAGGACTTTCCACGTATTTATATCCACAAGAGCCCAGACACAACTTTGCCAGGATTAGACTCAACATTTCATTTTTATTCAAGGTCAAACCAAGGAGGAATGGAACATTCACCCAGAGCCATCTTAGACACTTTCCAGACTCCATGAAAGCAACCCCTTATCCTGAGCACCCTGATTCTATTTGAGACCAGATGATTTTCTTTTGAAGTTATGACTGATCTTTCATAAAAGTAAGATTTGTGTGAAATGTCAATTCAAGTTTCGAAACACATCTGACCTTTTCCAAATATAGAAGATTTTTAGATCTAGAAAACTGGAAACTGTTCTGTATGTAATTTGCCACAAAGGAATCCAAAATAGTTGAGGAGTCCTGCATGAAGCTGCATCCTCATTAGCATTTGCTTTCAGATCTTCACCATTAAGCCACAATACAGCTGGGGAAAGGTCACTGAAGTGTTTCTGCAAAGCATACTTTCAAAGTGTTTGTATGTAGATGAGTCTTATTCTTGACCTACATTGCTTAGAAAAGCAAAAATTTAACTCTGATAATGAATGTTGAATTAGAAGACAAAACCAGTAAGGGTGGCCAGCATTTTACCATGGGATCTGCCCCAAGCCAAGACATGGGGCAGCCTGCAGGACCACGCAGTTATTCATGCAATAACTGTGCCAAGAGCAAAGCCATGAACCTCGTGAGCATACCTGGGGGCTACAATTTCACACGCATCTCACCAGATGGTGGGGAAATAGGACATGAAAAAGGCAGAATTTGATCTAAACAAGTGATGAACAAATGTCTGAAGGTGCTCTGGGGTAACCTGGCAGCTTTCACCAACCCCAGAGGGAGAATAGGGACTCCCAGCCACCTCTCTTCCCTCACACCAGACAAGGGCTGTAAATCCCCCATGCTGCTAGAAGCTTTCCAGCTCTGTTCTGAGAGATTTATTGTCCAATAGGGCCTTGCACAAACTGAAAAACTGGAAAACGCTGACTTCTTCCCTGAAGTCTGATTTAACTGGCTTCCAAGGAGACCTGTCCAAGGCATTCACATCTTAACAGAGAAATAAAGGCTAGAGCCAGCATCACAGTGACAGGGAAAAAACCCACAGCTAACATCCCAGCTAAATATATACTGCAAACTCTGACAATGAACCTTCCATGTCTAAACCTGCCCACATTCACATTCTGCCTTTATATACAAACTAAAAATTTATAGTGTATTCAGGTGACCTTGTTTCTCTTCAGTGTATAGATCTGGGAGAATAAAAAGCTAATGAAGCCTAGAAAGAGAGATAAGCCATAAGCAGTATCAATGTGGAAATACAACAACAATCTTGTCTCAGAACTGAACACGTATAGGCTGAAAATAAGTTAAAGGGCTGTGATAAAAGTGTCAGTCTATAGCTGAGAAAGGAAAACAGCAACAAGAAGAAAGAAAAAAGGATTTACAGCATATAAAGAACTATACTGTTATTACTTTATTGCAATATACCAGGGGACCAAAGGAGGAAGATGAACTACATGCAAAGAGACACAGGCACATTTCTGATGTTACTGAGACTACGATAAAAGATGAATAGTTTCAGCAAAGATGACAAGAGATAGCAAACAAAAAAATGTCAAGATTAGTAACACACAGGTTTGGGGCTTGGGTTTTGTTTTTTGGGGTTTTTTAAGAAAAAAAGCTGTCTTTAGGCACTGATAGCAGATGCCACTGTATAAAATGTACAGGGACGTGCAGATGAAAAAAAATTAACCCAACTGCTGAAGTTTAGTTCCTCTCCTTCCACGCTCTGATAAGCTCTGAGCCACCAGAGACTGGCAAACTCCCCCGCCTCAGGGAATTAAAGGCAGATTTGATGAAAAGCCTGAGCATTGTTAGGAGCTGCCACTGAGACTGACAGATAACTTCTTGGGTTGCTGAACTTCAAACAGGAGCAGCTGGAGATGCTGGGCTTGCTGCGCTGCCTCTCACAAGCTGCTGTGTTATATGCAGAGCAGGAGGACAAAGCCAGTCTTGCTCACTGAGGTATCCCACTATGCTAATTAGAAAGCACAATAAAAATTAAATTGCTTGTACATTACACCGCTATGTGAGTCTGGGGAGGAAGAGGTCTTTCATTTAAGGAAAGGAGGAGGGAAGAGGGAAAATTAAGTTATTTTTTCTTTACCTTATTTGTGTTAAAACATTCTACCAGTATGAATTAATAATGCATATGTAAATCAGGCTTCATGATTTCTTATTGCATTAAGCTGCCAGTGTGTTGCTAGTAATAGATTCAGAGCATTCATTTATTTTGTGCTGAACTTCATTATTGGCACTGTAAGGGAATAGCCATTTTTATCAGGAAGAAAGCTAGCATATTGTTCAGCAGAAGAATAAAATTTATTTTAGCCTCTTTGCATAAGCCATATTGGAACAGACTGAATTTGTTTCCTCGGAGTATATCAAAATCCCATATGGATTTCAGATCCTATTTACAGCTGTACAGACTCGGGGCCCAATCCTTGCAAGGCTTTCCTCCACACGGACCAACCCTCTTCTGAATTTCAATTGCAAGTTCAAGGCACTGTAACACCCTGACACTTTTGACAGCACAAAATACTTCCAGGGGAAAAAAAAAAAAAAGTAGAACTTACAGAAAAAATTTAGCAATAATATTTCAGGTGACTGTTAACCCCTACCACTTTTATTATCTAGAACAATACTTTGCAAACTTTTTCAGCTTAGGAGCTATGTAATGTTTTTGACAAGGGTATTAAAATACTTTTCCGAAGTTTCCTGATTTGCCCTCTGCTGTTGATGGTACATGACTCACCAAGCTGAAGAACAATTTGGATCACTGCATGAAGCTGGGCATCCCTTCATAATTTCAATTAATTAGGATTTACTGAGCTGATCCCCTCACTTTTGCTGAGCACAGCTTTCAAAAGTTTACATTACCCTAGAGAGGACAGATAGGAACTTCAAACCTTTTTACAGCCTAAACTGGAAGGAAAGTTTTGGTTCCTTTAAAAAAAAAAAAAAATCTATGAGATAGAAAAACCAGAGTAGACAGAAAACTTCAAAGACACTCACTCCTGATCCCAGGGAAAGCCAAGCAGGCATAGGCCAAATGGACCAGAAACATCCCCAAACCCTATGAAAGGGCTATTCAGGACAATTCCCTACTCACAGTGGCTGAATAAAGTGCAGCTCACATTACTATTTATACGATTTCTGGACAGATAAGAGCTCAAACAAGGCCCCAGAGTACCACAAATCTACAGATGTGTTCAACTTTATTGCCATGGGTAAAACATGAAATTAATGGAACAATTTTTAGAAACAAAGTTAAGTACTCACTTCAAGATCAAGGGTCTTGACTGGTTTGCAGTGGTGTCCAGCGACAGGACTAGGGGCAATGGGTGCAAACTGAAACATAAGAGGTTTCAGTTGAATATGAGGAAAAACTTTGTTACTCTAAGGGTGGCAGAGCACTGGAACAGGCTGCCTGGGGAGGTTGTGGAGTCTCCTTCTCTGGAGATACTCAAAGCCCGCCTGGATGAAGTCCTGTGTGGATTGCTCTAGGAGAACCTGCTTTAGCAGGGGGGTTGGACTAGATGATCTCCCGAGGTCCCTTCCAACCCTTGCAATTCTGTGATTCTGTGAAGTCAGCCCCAAATTAGGATGTGGGCACTACCTACCCCCAGGTGGCGACTGCTGATTTCTTTAGGCCTTCTTGATGTATAAGTGGATGCAGTACTGAAATTCCTGAAGCCCGCTTTAGACACTCTTTAATTTGCTACCATGACATGCAGCACTAACTTTCCTGCATTTCTTTAAGTGTGCCATTTCATACACTGGGCTTTTTTTCTTAGCATAAAGGCAAGAAGGGCGTTATAATAAATGAATTATTTTTTAAGCCTTTTTTGTATTCTTAAGCGGGCTATTGGCTAGTCATTCATGCTGGATACCAGCTGACGGGAAGCAACACTGCTGCTCCTCTCCCTACCACCGCATTTGTCCAGCACACCCCTGTGTGTTAGAGGAAATGACGTGGTCTGATATGAGCTGAACCATCCCTCAGGAATAGGAGATTCATCTTGATCCGCCTTGCCTGTAGAACAGGTGGATCAGATTTAGAGCGTAACTCAAGTTGTGGAAAACTTTTCATTAGTTTCACAGCAATTAAAACTGATAATTGCACTAAACTCCTCCTTTCTCACTTTGTTTAACACATTGCTGCCTAAAGTGACCTACCTGCATACCCCAATTAATACCTGAGGAAGTCCATCACAACTCTTCAAAGCATTTACACTGTTATGTCTTTACTGCACAAGACCAGACTGTTGGGTGGTTGGTTTGTTTGTTTTCAAAACCACTGTTCTTCTCTACACCTTCCTTGGAAATAAATTAAAGATTTGGCTAAAGAAGCAGAGGAGGTAGTAGGGCAGCAGCAGAAGAGAATGTGAGAGGAAGGTTCTTGATGACAAAGGAATAAGATACTCCTTCTGACTTTCATTTTTTGGTTGATCTCCAACTTGATTGCAGTGTTTAAGTTAGCGGGTGAGTCTTTTCAGCGTCCAAGCATTAGGAAGAGGCAGAGGCTTTTTAGCTGACTGTGTGACAGAAGCTTTGCTTTTAATCACTGCCAGATGACAGCCAACTGCCAAGCCTCATCACAAGCCCGACCTCAGCTAAAAGCTTTAAAAGCCAAGGGAACTGACCAACAGACATAATGAGATAGGAAGACTGTGCTGGAGCTTGTTTTGGGGCTCTTGGCACTGGGACAAAATAGGAGATAGGCTTTAAAGACAATATGGAGGTGGCTTAAAGAAGGGTAGAGGTAAGAAACAGCAATTCATGTTTTCAAAACAGAAGCCATAGGCTTGTATTACTTTCGAATGAATACTTTATCTTAATACCTGAAGGGTGGGGAAACAAGAACAAGAGAAACAACAGACAGAGAGGGTGCCCTGAGGCGCCTGGAAAGTCAGGAGGGATGCAATTTCTAAACTTATTAAATATACAAGACAAATATACAATGAAAATCAGATAAAGATAATGGGAATGGACAAAGTGCAGAAGGGTAAGACTGTAAGGAGAGAAAATATTAATGCTAATAAGGTGTTTGTGGGTTGGCAGTACCATTAGGAAAGTTTTCTTCACCAAAAGGGTTTTCAAGCATTGGAACTGGCTGCCCAGGGAAGTGGTAGAGTCCCCATCCCTGGAGGTGTTTAAAAGACAGGTAGACAAGGTGCTTAGGGACATGGTTTAGTGGTGGACAACTACGGTTGGACTCTGATCTTAAAGGTCTTTTCCAACCTAAACAATTCTATGATTCTATGATCAGTGGGCAGACTCTGCTTAATCCTGTAGAACCCCAGGGTGGCACACACGAGAAAAAGGGCTGCTGTCCTCATTACAGCTTCTCCACAGTCTCCAAGGTGTAACACAAGTTTGTCATCAGCGTCCACCACAGGACAGCCGGGCAAGCACCACCATTCAGCTGGCTGCAAGCAAACAGGCACATACCCAGCCCCTGCAGAGAAAGAAGGCCTCAAAGAGTAAGGACGTAAGCAGAAAGGCCTTGTGCCCATTACGTATCTTTTTTAAGTATTAAGCCAGTCTTCTGATATCACAATATAAAAAGCAGGTTTTTCAAGCCTGCAATGTGGGGAAGGAAACCAAAATCCTACACTCTTGACAGATATTTCCAGGCACCTGCCAAGCCTCCCCCAGCAATTTGGATACACACAAGTTTGCCTGTTGCTTTTCTCAACTGAAAGCATCAATTACAGGGCTCACATTTTTTAGACTCGCAAAGAGCTCTATCCCACAGCTCCACTTTCAGCAAAGCAGGCACATTTTGTTTGCTACAACAAATCATTTTGCATAGCAAGATCAATGACTGACAATATACAAGTAACACTGTTCTGACATCATTTCAAATGCCAGCTGGAACCTGTGTTTTACTGTTTGACACCATATACAATACTTGAAGAAAATTAATACTTCCAAGCAATGGTTAGCTACCACGAGGCAAAGCAGAAATGCAAAATAAATACAAGCATCATTCAAAAATGGCAAGTACTAGTTTGTTCAGAAGACTGCTTGCTATTTGGTAGGGTCTTTTTCCTACCTTTTAAAAAAGGTAGCATATGCAGAGTTTCATGTACTGTGGGTCAAATTACTGCCTGCAATTTCATTGCAACTTGGACATCATTAGGACACCATCATTAATAATGATACACAATAAAAAGGTAAAATACTTTCACTTAAGAATTTAATTTCAGGTTAGAGTTCTCAGCCACTGCAGATATGAGGAGTCTGGGTCTCTGCCACGCAATGCTTGGGCACATGCCCAGGCTGCTTCTACCTTGGAAGCACAGGGCTTAGAGCTGCTCTCCAATACCTGCTGGGAAAGCTTCACAAACCAGAGGATGAGGCCAGATTTTCTGGAAGATAAGGGTCACAAGGATAACCACACTGCTATAGACAGCAAATATTTACATACTCAGATATTTATTCAGATACACCTGCCCTCACAGACCTGTCTGTGGGAACATCCCTTTAAGCCAGGAATACTGCTACTATTTTTTTTGCAGCAAACAGCAGTGATCATATCCTACCACCAAGTGATGCCTAATTTTTTGTGAGTACCAGCATTACATGGTTTTGCTAGTTGCACACCACAATAGAGCTGAGAAGGGATGGCCTTTCCTTTCACCAGTGGTTTAGCCCTTCTCTACCAGTTCACTGTGCCCTTGGTTATAGCTCTAAATCAAGAGGCTATAACAAGTTAGAGCAAAAAAGCAACAAGCTCACTATAGTGTCTCATTTCCTTCCTCCCCCATTTGATTTGTGGGAAAAAACATTTTTATTATGGTAAGACTATTTGATGTAACTATTTACTAAATAGAACCATGGTGAGGCATTAATAAAAACATATTTGATTTATTTACCACAAGATCCTCGAGATCTTACAGAGAAGGCTGAATTAATTCAGAAAGAAAAGCCACAGCAGCACTCAAATAGGACCCAAGCTTGTAGGCTATTAGGAAAAAAGATTTTAAAGAACTGAGATTTTTTTTCCCTTTTATAATTTCTTATATACTTTTCAGGAGTTGCGCACAAGCGTTGTGGTTTTAGGAGTTTGGGTTTTTGGGGGGTGCATTGTTTGGGTTTGGTTGTTGGTGTTGGGTTTTTTACCATCATTTGTTATCTAGTTATCTTTTTATTTTTGTTATAAATTAGCACTTAAAGGCTCTGGTCAGATGATGTACAGAAATATTTCCCATCTCAGTAGATACAGCCATGAGCATAAGGAATCCTGTGCTCTGGGAAACACAGAAGATTTGAAAGCATCTGCTGCAGCTCCTTAAAACCATGAACCCTGGCTAAGGGTATATCATAGCATGCAGGTGGTATGTAGAAAGCCAGAGGTAAACACATCTTCCCTAGAAAGCAGGGGTAGGATAGAGAGGGCCAGAAAAATCCCATTATCATCTTTCCACAATGTACAGAAACATACAGTAGAGTAAGGCTTCTTTAAGTGTAGCTGAAGACGACAGAAGACTATTTTGGTCCAATTTTTATACTACGTTGAAGAACTTCCTAGTTTTTGTCTGCTGATAAACTTGTCAAGGAAGAAATTCTGGGACCTAGCTCAAATATTTGACCTAAGCCAGTAAATCTGCCTTCTGGATTTCAGCGGATTTAGAGGAAACTCTATTGCCTATTTCTATTTCTTTTCTATCTGCACACTGCCACAAAGGTTGTGTTCAGTAACATTTCTTAAAATTGGTTCTCCATAAAGCAGAGCAGACTTCTTTTATGGAGCATGTTAAGCCCCACTTTAATGCAGGAAATTTCATAAGCAAGTAGCCAAAGACATATGCGTATCCCTTAATTTTACAGTGGTACCCAGACTTCTTGCTAACAGTCTCTAAATAGCTGCTGCCTCACACAAGATTTTCCTTCATTTACCTTTGCTGTGACACTTAAAGGCACCAAAAAAGCATGAATATTCTGAAATTCCTTTCTAATCCACTATATCACAGAAACATTATCACAAATACAAAAGGAAAATTACTGTCAGAACAAAACTCACATTTTAACAAATAGCAAAAAAAATAGCACAGAAAAACTCAATATATTTTAATAAATCACACATTAACACCTGCTTCTGGCCAGCTGGTCAGAATGTACTTCTGATAGCTACTCGGCACAACTCAGTATAGAGTTGGCTGATTGCAGCCAAGTACCATATATTTATTAAAAACATACTTCCTCATCTTGATGAGCACTACAGCCAACATTAAATACCCAAGCTGAACTTCTGTGAGCATCCTACAGAGCCAGCTGCACAGGGGCAGTTTGGTTCTTTTACTTAAAACCCTATATTGCATAAACAGTCCTTAAGTGACAGCACCTTCAATTCTGCAGAGAGTTTCACCATCATATAGGTAATACATACATGTGCCTCAGCAACACTGTGCTAATGTCTGCACCTTCCAGTGGACAAATTAATAAAGGCAGAAGGGGAAATTTTGCACAGCCCAGAGGAATTGCCTTTGTCTTTCTGGTTGAGAGTCTCAAGTAG
>NW_009260068.1:860766-883151 GCF_000687185.1 Egretta garzetta
GGAGAACAAAAATCTCAATTTCTGTTATTCTTCTGGTGCATAGGAATATAATGGCACAATATTTCCTCTAACTGGGATAATAAAATGATGAATTTGGAACAGACTACAGCACATGTTAATAATTTGACCCTAACAAGTAGGCTTTACTTCTGCCAATCAAAAATTACAACAGAAATCTCTAGAAACACTCATGTTTTCTCATTAGTTCCTCATCTAACAAGCTGATCAGTTGGGGGTGGGGGGGAAGACATCACTTCAAAACAACCACTTTCCCAAACTGCAAGGATCTCTTCTGAAGACAATAGTATTCAGAAAATACAAAGTGTAGTTTACAAAGACACAAAAAATACTAAGTCTATTTTAACCTATCCTAGTATCTTTAACCTTGAATTACAAAGGCCCTCAAAACATTCTAAAGAATGTTTTATTGCAGCAGGAGACATTATTACTACACAATATCCCAGTCACTGTTATAAATGAAGAAAGTCTCATTATTTTTGAACGTTAACCTTTCTAAACGCATTTATAAGCAGCACTGGAGTAGACTAAAAATGAAGACACTGATAATAAAAGTTTTGAAAAATGAGGTAGAAAAAACCAACTTCTGGGCTTCCACTTATTGCAAGTCATTTGGA
Organism: Egretta garzetta; assembly: GCF_000687185.1. NCBI lineage: Eukaryota > Metazoa > Chordata > Aves > Pelecaniformes > Ardeidae > Egretta > Egretta garzetta. Next base: position 861,402 of record NW_009260068.1, read on the forward strand.
TAAAGCCGTATCATGAAACCACAAGAGACAATTCTGTTTAGGAAGGCAGAGTGAAATATTTCATTATCCAAAAAATATCAAACCCATCATGTACCTAATTATGGATTACTTATGGAAGCAGCACTGGGGAACAAGCCACGTGTGCAGCCGCAGTCACAGCCAGCAGGAGGGTGGGAGCTCCTCATGACACAGGGATGGAGGACCAAAGGCAGTGGGGACTAAGAGCTATAAGATCATCTCCTTAAACACTTTCCCTGCATGTATTTCAGTTGTTTCGCTAAAAGCAATTCAAGCTTTTTTTTTTTTACCCCCTCCAAACCCTTAATCCAAACCACTCCAGACTTCATGGCAAGTTCCTACACCTGCAGCACAACAAGGCAAAAATACTTTTAGGAAGATCATTACCCCTGTTAACACTTAGGAGGGTTTTTTTGGTTGTTTTAATAAGCTAGCTTTTAAAAAGCTATTTGAAATGCGGGATAAAGCAGGCATTGCAGAAATGGCTGGTGATTGTCCCAGTTCTTTGGGCTACCTGGTGGATAAGTGGATCTAATAACACCACCTGAGTTATAAGTTTCCATAATGGATTTTCAAAGTATATCCTGCCCATGAAGCTTCAAATCTCATTCCAATTTGATGCTAAATAAAAACACACAAAAATACTGTAGATAAATCTTCACTGCAGGTATAATTGACGAAATGCCACTATGCAGAGATAAGTTTATATAGGGCTTTTTTTTTTTTTTTCAAATAAGCTATACATGAAATATTATTCAAAATATTTCAACTGAAATGTACTTTTTCCCTTTGGAGGTGTTTAAAAGATCGCGTGGGGGAGAGATTGAATAATTTGGCATTGCTTAGCCCCAAGAAAAGGAGATGAAAGAGGAACAAAAGGACAGACTACAAAAAAGGCTGTTGCACAAAGGCAAGGAATAATCTGTTCTGTGTCCTTGTGGATAGGGACAGAGATAACCCACTCCAACTGGGGCAAAGAAAAATCTAAGTCAGGTAAGAAGTGAAACTTTTTATAGAAGTACGGGCAGGGGAGTACAGGGTCAGGCTTCCCCAGTAAGCCTTGAAATCTCTGACATTCGAGACCCTGAAGCAGCAGCAGGGCAAATGTTCGCCATATAGGTACTGGGGTGCAGCTGATTCTGGAAAAGAGACAAAAGCTGGTATCTATTTTTGCTACTGTGGATTTCTACAGTTGCCTTCATAACCAGTCATACCAGCACCATCAAGCAGCAGTCCCTCAGCATTTCCTTTCACCCCCCTAAAAAAAATCCCAGCACACAAAGCAAATGAAACAATGGTTGGGAGAAAATAATCCATTTAAACCTCTCTTGAAAAGTAGCAGCTAGTAAAGGGGCACAGGACAAGGGTTTATCCAGTCTCTGAAAGTACTGCAGGAGTAGTTTGACACTGCAATTCAGAGAGGTGATTAGCAGCATCAGCAGATCTACCCAGTTTTGCCTGAGACTGAGAAGTACAGAAGCATGAGTTTCAGCACACACACAGGCTGAAAACCCAAGTATTCCCTGACTTGACAGCAGAAGTCCCCACTAACAGCATTCCCCGAGCTGGAAAAGCAAGCAGCAGCTCAGAAATGTCATTTTCAACAGCTGTAACAGCCCCCACACTCACATGTGTGAGGATCCAGAAGTCATACAGGGCAAGAGCCAGCCAGAAATTTCCCTGCTGGTACTCACTGGGGGTTGCCAAGGCAGATGGGCATTGCAGGGCTGCTCCTTACCCAGAAGGATAAGGGCAACAGTTAAAGTGCGTACATCACAGCTATTTTAGTGGGACTTGTGATTTCAAGTCACAAAATCCTCAAGTACACCTTCAGGATAAAAAAGGGCGGGCAAGAGAACAAAGAAAAGAGAAGAGGAGCAGACAAAAAGCATAGCCCTGTCATCACCCCAGCTTATAGGTTAGCTTCCATCAGTGGTGTGAATCCTTCCTGACCATTCAGTACCTGTGACAACAAAATCTTCCAGCTTTCCTGTCAAAATTTTCTCCAGCATAACAGAACTTGTATCTTCTTTCTATTGTTCTAGAAAATAATTAAGCTATTCTTCTTGCTTCTAAAAATAATAGTATGAAGCTGCATCCTAAAGACATTTCTAGCTGCAAATGCTTCTTGGTGCACTACTTATGTTCAAGCAGTTTCCCCGCTATCTCCAAGCGCTTCTTGATGCTGAGGAGGAACATGGTGACTCGACACCTTCACAGCACAAGATGCCCCAGTCAGGACTGCTGTCTGCCATCACCCTATTGCAATTTACATAAAATGCTTGTGTTCAGTTTAGGAAGTTAAATCACTGTGCCCCATTGCTGCCTCTCAGTACAGTAGCAGAAGTAGGTCTTTTAGCAAGGATGGAAAAGTCTAGACAGAGTCGTAGAAGTGATGGTGCTGTAATATTTTTTTTTTTGTCCAACAAGGCTTTTACAGATAAAACCAGATCTCCAAAAGCTAAGTATAACAGAGATGGCTAGGCCCCTTGTATTTTTTTTTTTGGCTCCCACAGTACACAAAAAAATCAGTAACAGCAGTACTGTATTTCGAAATCTTACATTACATGAAAAATAGCCAGTAGAAATGTAAGTCAAACCCAAATTGCACATCTCTCACATATTGTCTTCTCTAAGAAGGGAAAGAAAAAAGGCAAAGGGAATAATTGAAGCAGAAGACAGTACAAAAGAGCATCTAAATTGCCACTGACAAGGGATTTAGAGCTTGGCTAACAGTGGAAGTCCTTCCAACCAGAGGCTGCTAATGGAAGATGCACAGCACCATAGTAATAGAGACACAGCTGAAAAAGCTGAAGATTTTTAAAGAAACACCTGAGGCAGGAAGACTTGCACAGCTCAAAACCAGTTAAGCGAGAACAACATCTGGAGCTTGACACAGTATGTCAGTCCATCCCCATTAGTGCAGTGCCTGGAACAGATAAAGAGACCAAAAAACCACAACAGACCACACGATGCAAAGGGGTGTTGAGGCAGAGCAAAGCGTCCTCCATCCCCAGCGTGCACAATCACAGCACAGCAAGGCCAGAGCACCACACCATCAGCACCACAGGGCATGATAAATGGATTATCTGTCAGAGCAAATCATATATTAATTACCTTAAAGTTGGATGCAAAAGGCAGAGGGCTGCTGGGCACTGTGCTTGGCCTTAAGAGGAAAGACATGAAGCAGTGGGATGCAAGTAGGCAGCATCCTGGACTCCATGGTTCAGCTCCAGAAAGAAATACACGATTTGGCTATATGGGTAAAAACTCCCTTAATTTCATATGCTTTTTAGAGAAGCAAGAGAATAAAAAGCAGCTGAGGAAGCACTTACAAACATCTTGCAGGGGACAGGGAACAGATAAACAGTGGAAAGACATCCCCACTTCTTCAAAACTCATGCCCATAGGAAAGCTCCCTTCTTCCTCCAGCAGCAGCCAGAAAAGGGGCTGAAAAAGGCCAGTTTCATGGGGAGTCAAGAAGTGACGAGTAAAAACCACCAAGGCAAGCAGACTCACCAGTCAAAGCAGGAGAATCATCATCCTCAGTATAGCTGACTGTTGAATGAGGAAAAAGGGAGTCTTCCCAAGGTCCTGCAGAGGAGGAAACTGCAGAGAAGAGCAGCTGATGCCAGATGATTTCCACACTTTGTGTTGCCCAAGTACCCCGAGAAAGCCAGAGAGCACATCTATGCAGATCCCACGCTCCCTTTGGGATGGACTCCCTCCACCAACTGCCACTCACATTCAACAACTACAGCATTTTGCCCCAGAGATACACTTTTTTAACAGCAGAGGGAGCAGGTGGTCTCCAGCAATTGCATCGTACAGATACTGTACCTAGAGACACCTAACTCAAGGGACAGCCCCACTTCTGGAGAGCGCAGAGCACATCCTTTGCCTTTCGCAATGTACTTTTCCATTTGAGATGTAAATAACTTCCGTGATACCTGACATTTCACAGAGGAAGCTCTAGATATGATAGATATGGTAAGAACAAATCATGAGTTCCTCGGCAGTGGTACAATTCACATTGATATCCTGGACTCGAAAGGCGGGTGGGGTGGGGCAGAGCTGACAAGAACCAATCCAGTATTTTGGTTTTCTTCTAAAATGGTTCTGTTAAAGTGCAGTATCATACCATTTGTAGTTTACAGAGCTAAAACTTAAGGAAAATGTTTCACCTGATCCAAAAGTCTACCTTTCACATTCAGTGCTTTAGAACTTGCTTTCCTCAAAAAGACTTTGAAAGTCAGATTCATTTCCAGATTGTATTTTTTAAAAAAATCTGAAGTCCAAGACCTCTAGAAATCTAAATTTAATGGTCTGAGAAACAAAATTCCTACTTCCTCCTCTCTTCTGCTTCCACTGACTTCAGTAAGTCCAGAACACTAACTCACATCTTATATGGATGGACTTTTTCTTCGCATTGTAATCAAAATGCTTCAGCTGGATCATGACTTACAATCTTGCACCATAAATATTCTTGATTTACAAAATTTGACCCAGGTATTGTACAGAAGTTTTAAATCTAATGAATATATCCAGCAACTTGCTTGCAATTTTTATTCCTGAATGCAGGGCTTGTGCTCCTTCCAAATGTCTCAAAAAATATGCAAATGTTAAAATCACCGTAATAAAAGTGTAAATGGGCTGTCTAAAATATACTGTCCCTGTAAGTTCATGCTTCAACTTACATTTGTTATCCTTGTTAATGTAAAAACAATGGTAGAAAAAATAACCTCTTGTCTTTCTAGTGCAGACTAGAGAGCGATTCTGACTATAACCTTGTTGTGTTTCTTGATCAGAAAACTCACTCATGTATATTTGATTTATAGCAGAACGGTGAACGCCAAAGAAATAAAGGACATTTTTCAAAGTAGGAAGCAAGACAGAAGAGAATGTTATCTTCCATCAACAAATGTTATTAAACACACAATCTGACATTGAACTTGGAAACAGTCACAATGCTTCTAAGGATAAAAATCAGATATTTATGTTGCTTCTGCAATTTCAAGATTCGTGTTTAGCAGTACTAGAGCAGACTACGTGATTTAACTTGAATAACTTTACATTATATAACAAAAGAATCTGAGCCGCATAAGAGGTTGTGTCCCTGCTGTTGCCTCCAAACTCAGAGGCTCAGTTAAACCTGGTGGCTAATACAGAAAGGTTGAGGAACAACCCAAAGGTGACACTTGGTGAAAATCAGCAGGGCTAAAACTAACCATAAAGCAGCTGCAGGCCCCAGCTTGGCAGGAGTTGGTAGTCATTTCAACATACCTATGAAAAGCACCATTAGCTTCAAGTCTCCATGGGAGGCTGCCACCTAAGGACCTCCCCAGGTTCACATTTACCTTCATATTCTGCTTTCCAAAAGCAAATCTTACCCGCTCTGTATTTAGGGGCAAGAAATGCATTTACAAGGAGATTAGACCCCAAAGTCCAGTGCCCCAGCTAAGAAAACTCCAGGTGATATTTTACCACCATTGCTTAGCAATGCAGAGTTGGGAAGCGTATCGTCACTATCTTACTAAAAAAACTGATCTAAAATACGTAGCTAATAAAATGCATTTTTGTATCAAATAATAATATAAACAGGAATTTTATATTTTTTTTTTAATATATCCAACCCCAACAGTATGCAAAACCCCTTCCCTGATTGGGTTCCTAATGAGGAGCTTTCTGTCTAAGACCCTTGCAGAGTAAAGGCAACTAGACAAGACACAATAGCTCATCTAACAGCAATATCTTTGTTTATGTAAGGAGGAATTTATTTTACATGCTTGCATGCAAGGCTACACCTTCCTTGCATGCACACCTATTTAACCTGTGCAACAAATGCCTGGGTTTGTGCACATGCTCATTTTTGCCAGCTCCATTCACAGTACAGGCAGCCAAAATCAGGACTCACGCACGCGTTATACCTTTTTGTTACTGTAGTATTTTTCTTCCACAATTCACTATCCCCTATTTTTCTGCAGAGCCCCCCTCACCATTCCCCTCTGCAATTTTACTTTCCAATCTTATTTCTAACACCATGGCCGTCATACTTAAAGCATGAAGTATTTCCATCTCAACTGTAACTACAGGCCCAACCAACACGTTATAAAACGATGCTGGAGTCATATCACACGTACCAAGCCACAGCATTGTCCTCTGGTACCATGCCATCATTTTCTCTTTCACTGAACCACGACAGGCCTCATAGAAAATTTAATGCATACAAATTGCTAGTGTTGCTGTTTCTGCACTAATGCCTCTTATTATATTTATCACCATCAGCTAATGATTCTCTGGCACCATTTACATGTTTATTCCTTTTTTCCACAGGCTTTCACTGATGCCGCAAAGGTTTCTTTTGTCTGGTAAGAGTAATAATCATCTCTTCTTCCTTGTTACTCACAAAAATTAATGGAATTTAGCAATTCAGGGACTATCACTCGTACACAAACATTCTTTGGGTTTGGGTTTTTTTTCCTGATACACTTTTTTTTGCCAGATACTGATTATATATCAATAAACTTGAGTATTTATGCTGGATTAAAAATCAGCCAAAGACTCCGTTACCTTTTTTCCTTATTCGCAGAACGATGGGTACACCTACTCTATTAAGTTTTCCTTTTATCCAAGGCCTCTGCTACCCCCAGGGTATCTTCACTAATCAACCTCTTCTTTTCTCCCCATTTGAAGTAACTCCCTTTGAGCAACTTTTTTTGCATCACCCCTTGAAGAAGGTCACTACCTCAGTAGGCTAGAGAGATTAATCTGGATCCCAACTTATTCCTTCTCCTATCAATCTAGAAAATTCCTTCCCCAGCCCAGGCAGCCTTCCCAATGAGGGGCGCAGAAGAACAGGGGTGCTTCTGTGAAGCATTTGGCACTGATAAAAAAGCCCTTATGGAGATGAATCTTGGGGAAGGTCACAGCACAAGCACACCAAACTCTATAGCATCACGGGATGACAAAACCCCAACCAGAGCAGGTACTTCCAGCACCTTGCATTTAAAAGTGGAGTACGGAGACAGCAAACTGGCTTAGCACCATTAAAAGAAACCCAAACATGCACATACTTATTTTTCTCCTTTTTATTTTCAAGGGGCATATGGGAAAGAGACAGACAGAAGAGAGACACACAGAGAGCCTGCTCACTGTCAGCTTGCAAGGCACCATCTGCTCTTAAGGAGATACCCTATATGCACAATAAATTGAGATTTAGGTTTCTGACACAGTTAAAAGCAAAACAACGCCAACACACACCTCTTTAGAGCACCTCTGGCACCAGCCTTTTAAACACTGGATTTCTGGGACCCAAAGACGTTTTAGATCGGCCACAAATTTCTATCAAAAAGGTTCCAAAAACAGACTCCCCAGAGCTTTCTATTTGCTATGCCACAAGAAGATAACAGTAGCAACATTCCCTAGAATACAACCCACCTTTCCCCCTTTTGCTGATTAATAGCTTTGGACACCGGAGACACCAAGGACCACAGCAGGTCATTAAGGTACACTCACTGTTCAGATCCAACTGCAGCAATGAGGTGCAAGTGCTGGCCGCACTTTGGGAGATGGATGACACGGGAACAGCCCCCATCAGGAAGGGCCTCCAGGCAGAGACACGGCTACCAGGTCCTGGTTGCCTTTAGAGGGAATTATCAACAACACTTGATACCAGCAACAAACAGTGTGAGACCTGAGAGATGAGGGCCCCTGACAGCCACTTACAGCAAAGTCAGAGCCCTCAAAAACCATGTTACATGCAATTAACATCAGAAATGGCTGGCCTTACTTCCCGACAGTCATCTCATGGCTATAGAAACATAGGTCATTAGCAGACAGCAATGCAGAAAGTGCTGCACAGACACATGTAGATTTTGTTTACCCTTATTAAATGATTCAGAACCATGGTAACTAGGCAAGGAGAGTTTTTAGAGGTCTTAAATCCCTAATAAAGGCAGAATGCTCCATTCCTGGCCCCTCTGCTTCCCTTCTGATATAGGGAAGGACTTCTCTGCACGACCTGACCCTACTACCTTGCATGTGGGCAGAGAGGAACACAGACACCCTGTTCCCAGATTACCTTCTTGCTACTGAGTATGCTTAAAAATCACCTTAAACTTAAATCATCTCACTGAGTTAAGAGCTATACATGAACAGAAAGCCTTTACTCACAACATCCAAACCAGACTGCATCATTATAACTGTTTGCAGAAGATACATCTGATAAATAAGAGAAATAAACCTAATTTAAGGTTGAATCAGGCACTGCTTTCTCCCACATTATTTTCCCAGACTGGTTTTCTCCAAGTTTTTCCTTGGGGCAGATTCATGTCTCAAGTCTCCTTTCGTACCTTGGGCTGCAGGTTGAAGCTCTTAAAAGTTTTTTATTTTGGCCTCATGTGCTGGATTTTGGAGCCAAACTCCCCAGACCTGTGGAGTCTGGACAGATTATATCCCTTCTACTGACATGTATTTTATCTCCTCTTATCCAGAAGAGCACCCAGCTTTCCTTGGAGACGACTCATCGGTAAACCAGGTGCCACCCCAGCGCTGGGCTGCCCAGTGGACAGCACGGGCAGTGCTCTGCCCCTATTTCAAGGCAAGGTCTCTTTGCTGAAACTTTGCTAATGCACGAGCTAATACAGAGCATAAAGACACCGCACATGGGCAACTGAACGGGAATGATGGCGGTTGGCACATTACCGGCTTCCATGTAAGGTCAGACACAGTGGTATTTAACTGCTTTGTCGTGGCAATGCTTTTAGGGGTGGCTGTACCCTTTTCCCCTTCTCTCTTCTAAATATAGGGTAATAAAATCCTAGCCATAAACCACTGAAGTGCTTAAAATGATCTCATCGTTTACTGTGCATGTATATTCTCAGCCACCTCCTACCGTTTAAACAATGAAAACAAGAGCCAGGCTCCAACTTTAGCCCTTTTTTGTTCCTTTTCTTTTCACATTAGTATTCAAAAAGCAGGTCAGGTTTAGTAGGTGCAATGAAGATTATATTAGACCACACTTCATAGCACTGCCTAAAAACACTATTACCATCCTTAAAATATAAGGACAGACTTTATTTTTATTCCATTTCAATACATCATGCAAGACAAAGAAGCAGAGCCTGAAACATTACCACAAGTTAGACATCTTTATCTCACACATACCATTCTGTGATATGATTTTGCACTTTCATATACAATATATGAATATGCCTGGAGCAAGAGGCAGAACCGCTCCCAAATGCAGTCCTCCTCCTCCCCAGAATCACTGCTAGCTGGCAAGACACTGAATCAAAGTAATTTTGTCAACTACTTTCCACGTGGATTTCAGGCGCAGAGGTTAAATAGTAATTGAACTGAAATTCTAGGGATGATTTAGTTGACTTGCCCATTAATGAGAATTTAAGCACTTCCATACTTTCTTAGAAAGGATTAAATATCAAGTCTGATTCCATATTGACAAACTGCTGTAATACTGCGCATGCCACGCTGTGTATCACTCACCTGTAAATTTGCTGTTACAGATCTACACCATTAGGTTGCACATTATAGATTAACAATAATAGCAGTAAGAAGCTTTACAGTAAGCAGTTCCTGTGCTTGTTCAGCAATTATAAATTGTGTACCTGTACTATTTAATCTGAAGACTACAGCAAGCACCTAAAAAAGCTGGGCATATCTATTATGCCATTCATCTGATTTAAACAGCTTTTTGCTTCTTGGGTTCTCAGCAAGCAAACTGCATTTCTAGGGTTGAGAAGCGGCATCCGAAGCCCAAAATGAACCACTTGCTGTGCAAAGTTTTACTGGTCCTAAAACACACCATTTCTATGAGCAAACCTGCAAGTACACAGTGACCGTTTCACTGGAGGTTAAATTCACAATTCAGCTAACCTGAAGTGATAATGTATTTTTAGCAAAGGAGTTTTAATCTCATGTTTATTGATGATAATTCAATTAAAACGTTAGTTCAAAAGGTAAGAGTTAAATGCCACAGCTTTGCATAACACATTTTGTCTTAAGGGCTGTATTCAATCTCCTGTCGGCTTTGGACCACACTTGGCAAAATAACTGTTTTCCAATAAGCTTGTTCCAGCCATTAAAACATCATTATAACAGCAGTTTACACCATTAGTTCTTCTCTTAAATGCAGAATTAATTTTACTACATGCCCATTGAAACAAATATCCCTGACACTGCTATTTGAGCTGTTAATGATTCATTATCATGCTCATTTCGGAAATGATTTTCCAGTCATTTCTTCCGTTTTTCCTATCTGTGTGAAAAATAACAAAAATTTTATACCGTCCAGAGGTGGTAGAAATAATCACCACTGGTGCACTAATTAATTCACTCAAAATAGTCAGGAGCTCTCCTTCCCTAGGGGTGGGAAAAGCTGGGTTGTAGACAATATCAAGATGACAAACTTGTAAGGAATTTCATCAATAACTGTGCAGCAAAACACGATCTTAAGTCCATGTTCAGGCACAGTAACACATGGGACTTGATCCGATTCAGAGATGGATGAGCAAAACATTTTGATCAATCCTTACTGAAAGAATCAGGTGAACTGAAATTACTCACAGAAAAACTACATTCTTTTACATTTAATTGGTTTGTTTGAGGAAAGATCACACTGGAGGTTTTAAAACCTGAGAATTAAAAATAAAGTGTTCTTTCATTTCTAAAAAAATTCAATATCTACGTTTGCCTAAACAAAACACTTCTCAAATTGCATTCCAGCTCAAAATTCCAAATGTTAGCACTTTTAAAGTAGAAATATTTTTTTATTCCTTCCCATTTAATTCTTACTTCAGCTTATGATTTGTTTCCTCCTGCTTTGCCAAACTCAACATATCATTTTTTTCACAGCACCCTATGACACTTAGCCCTTGCAACCCTGCCTGTAGGGATTTCCCTCCTTGCTCTACAGCCACTTTCACCCTTGCCTGCATCCCCAGTGGAGGTACCAACCTCCATCAACCGTCTTCACAGAGGGCCTGATCTTACCCCAGATCTTTTCAACAATGAAGTTTCCACTTCTGTAAGACATTTGATATTCTGTCTACCCTCTCACCTTCTGGATTTTATTCATTACCCATGTCAGTAGTCCCTTGACCTTCTCCTTGGCATTTCTTAATTTTCTTCAACTACCAATAGACTTTTTTTTTGTATTTGCCACAGGAGAGGCATCACAGGCAGCTAGTGAATGAAATGGTACTGAAGGAAAATCTGAAGTTTTAAACAGGGAACTAGATTATTCATTATGCATTAAATTAGAAAATTCATATCTGCTCTGAAGATATTGCAAAGTCTCCAACGAGAACGGTTTCTTATTAGCCTCCAAGTAAAATTTTTATCCTGTATTATCACAGCAAGTGGCTGAAACCAAAGGAATTTAATAAGCACCTCCAAACTGTGGGTGAGGTTCCTCAGAGTCCTGAATTGGAATACGGTAGATCCTGCAGGTGAGCAGCTCTATACCAAGGACACGTGCATTTTGCCACTTCTGCCTTACCAGGGGCAAAACACATCAAACTACTTTCACTAAGTTTAAAATCTATTAGTTCCCGAATTTCTGGAAGGCTTTTTCAGAAAATCACCACCCCGCCTCCTCCCCAATTCATTTAAACCGTCCCTCCACCTTTTTTTATGCAAGTCCAGTGCATCTTACACAAGTGAAAGCAAATACACAGCAATGCAGTAAACACTTTTTGTGGAATTTCTAGAGGGAATTCTCACATTTCTCACCTACAGCCATCTGCAAGTTGCAGCGTATTTGCTTCCTGAAATACAAACTCTAAACCAGCCTACATTTGAAACCAGCTAGCTGAGGAGGGATCAGCGGTAAAGTGGGCAACGTCCAACTTTGTTCCATCAGTCTCTTCCCCTTCAGCAGCGGGGGGAACTTTTCCTGCTGCTGCAACCCAGGAAAAGGCTGCAGGGAGTCCCTTCCAGACACAGCATGGGCAGGAGAACTTCTGACATTGCAGAGTTTTTTACATGCCCGAGTCATCCCTTGGAGCACAAAATCCTTTTTTAATAAATTCAATACAATCAAAAAATAGCATTTCTGATATCCCAGAGGGGCCAGAATACAACTCAGGCACAAGCAACCCAATTCTGGCAGTCAACCACTCAAACCAAAATTGTGTTAAAGAGGAAAAAAAAATATCCAAGGAAATGGCAAATATTGCAGTTTTCTCTTCTCCAAAGAGAAAAAGTTCACAGGGAAAATATAAACAATCCTAATTTTAGAACGAGATTCTCCTTCAGGGACATTTTACAGGAACACGAAGAGGCAAGGCAGAGAGAGAAGCTCACATGCACTGGACATAGGACTGCTTATGTTTAGGGCTTGTGGCACAATAGTTACAGGGGAAAACACGTTACCCCTGCAGGGACAGGAGGAGCAAACCCACCCCAGCTCTGAGCCAGGGCAGCCTGTAATAGCAGCAGTCATGCCCACAGGGTCCCTCTTTGGCCTCTTGCATCCCATGTGTAACCTGAACACCCTGCAAGCAAGCACCAGGTGGGTTCTCCCCCCCACTGTGTAGAAGATAACTTATACACCAACAGCATATGCAGCACATTTTGAGGACTAAATTAAAGCATCCTTTACTGAAATACACCCCTAAGGGGACCATATGGCATCCTTTTCACTGGTGTTCCCTCAAGTACTTCTCTGGAAAAAGTGCCTATAGCTCAGGACTGAGAAGAAAGATATTGACAAAGTGTCTTTTCTGCATAGAATTAATAGCCAGGAAGAAAATTCACTTTCTGGAATTTTTAAGACTAGGTTTGGATAATAGCGAATCTTCTCCTTTTATCAAGCCTGCACATGTAAAGGAATAGACATGCCGCTACCCTCATTTCACTGCTGTGCAACAAACTCAGAATTACGTGATGTTGGATCATTGCAGGCAGCTTTGGGTATGCTACAGGGGAGGAGCCCACAGCCATCCTCTTGCCCCACAGCCACCGCCTCTTCTTCTCCATTACCAAAACTCTGCTTCAAGCAAAAGTAGACATTTGGGGATGCCCCTTTTCTACTCTGGCACCTCACAACAGTAACCTGTATGTAACAGCCACCTTCCAGTTATCTTTTAAACCATATCCATCTCTAATTTGCCCTTTCAAGACCATTAGTAACAGATCTGCTAATATAGTGCATTCTCTCTAGGTTGCCTTGCCAATGGGGCACTGGATTCAGTATTTACTTCTGCTGGCCCCATTCCTGCATTACCTGGGCTTCACACACCTGACAATTTTTCCCCTCATTTGGAGCATGTGCAGACATTCATTATTCTGGGATCTGGCTTGCTGAATTACTTCCAATGCACATAGCCCAAGTTTGTTTACCTACCTAAGTCTGACAGCATGCGATGTTTGTTATTTGCTCGTGTGGCTGACTCGCCTTTCGTGCAGTGTCATACATTAAGTTCTTAATCCTCATTTTTAAGGCCACAACAGGTAAGGACTAAGTATCACAGAAGTTAGCACGAAGCCCACGCAAGCGCAGGGGTATGAACCGGCCTGACTGTACGCAGCTTCTGAGCCAAGCTCTTCTTTCAGTGCTTAGCAACTCTCTTCTATTTATATCAGGTAGCAGCTCCAAGGCTTTACTTTTTGGACCTGGAATCTATTCATTAACATGGCAAAGTCCAAGTCATTCAGCACAAAGAAGTTCTTTTTATTTCATGTGTCAAACTGAGAAGAAATCATTTCCCGCATTGCGGAGGTTCTTTTAAAACAGCAGCATTGAATAAGCGTTAAATCACAGCTAATAGAGGCTTTGCAGGAAACATTTTTGTACATGAATACAACACTGAAGGGTAATGGACCTCCACTGAGCTAGCAAATTCTGCACAGGTAAGAGATGTTTTATCAAGGCAGACAAGAGCTGCCAGAACATCATTTTGAAAGGGAAAACAACAGAAATAACCTCAATAATACAGCAGAGAGACTATAGCATTGCAGGGATCCTTGATATGAGAGAGAATGAAAAGGCAGGTCAGCTTGGCAGTGCTGCACCATTGCAACACGACGCCACGTCACCATGCCACAACACTGGGGACATTCAGTCCCTGATGTGGTCTCGCTGAAGAGCCACGTTACCAAATGCCAACCTGACCCTGTTGATTGCCACCTCCTCATGAAAGACTCACAGCCACCCAGGTGAGTGCTCTGCATAACCACCGGACAGGTAACTTTGACATTTTTATATCAGTGAAGGAAACTACTATTTTTTTTCTCTCCCATACTCTTAGCCACACTGAGCTCTGCTGGCCCTACTGCTACAAGAAGGGACAACTCTTCCTAGTCCATAGACAGGCAGAAGACAAAACTCCCACAATCAAGCTGTTGTTATTGTCTGACGTTAATTATAGAGACAGTTTTGATAATACAGTGTTTAACAGCATGAAACTATGAGCCATTTTGCATTGGCTCAAAGTAGCGAGGACTCCAGAAAATGCTACTTCTATGTATTCATCCTGATACAATTCAGTAAGACGCTATTTTAAACTGCTGTTTCTGATTTTTACTACTCTGAATTTAATTGTGTTAGGTAAAAAAAAAATCACAACCTAACCATTTTCCATTTAAGTTATTTACAGAAGATCACAAAATTAAGGGTACATATGAACTCAATTTTCACTTGATGACCCGGTATTCTAGACTGACCAAAAATAAAATTTTTCCATTAAAAAAGCCGTTAGGGGCAACCTTGGTTTTTCCGCTGTGCTCTCTCAGAAAAATGAGTTTTCACTTCTGAGAGTCATAATTCAGCATCTCTTCAACAAAACAAAAGAGCTTAAGTTTTCCCTCCTATGCCTGCCTTACCTTATTAACTCACTTCTGTTATCTTTCAGTGAGGAGACAACTTAACTTACCAATTTCCTCTGAGTACTCTTACTATCACTTGATGTTTTATTCACTTTCTACAGATCATACTCTTCTTAAAATCATTTTTTATTTGCAGTGGTTTAGTACATTTGCAGCTTTGCTACACTTTTTCCTCTATTATGCATTCATCTTCTCAACACCTGTCTCAACTCCAAAAAAGATCTAAAGCCAGAGGGAAAGAAGTATTTTGCAAAGGGACTAGAGTGAGTGGGGCTGCCTTGGAGAAAATTAAATCAGCGTCTCTGCAGCTATCAAAAATACCAGACTCGTTATAGTAGCCCAGTGCAAGGCAGTTGGATTTTCCCTGCTGAGCAGCTGCTATTGCATTTCCTTTACCGCAGCCGTTTGTGTTTAGTACCTCCATGCAAGGAGTTGCACAAGAACACGTTCCTGGCAGCATTAAGGAAGGCACACATGCTTAGGAAGAGCTATAGTCCACTGGCTTTTGTTTAGTTTCAGCAGTACTGCACAGAGCATTAGCTACATTAAGCCTTTGCAATATTATTAGCTGAGTCCAGAAATTGGAACTTAGCAGAAAGCTGCTGAAATTCCCCACAAAAAAACCCAAGGTGTTCACCAGGAGAGTGAAGAGAGTATCAATCAACCCTAAAAGTAGTAAGGATTGGCCCCCAGGTGTCAAAAACATGAGCTATTTTCTCTATTACAAGATTATTCTGTCAGTTTACTTTCCCAAATCTCCTGTGAAGATTGGGTCACGCTGTACTAATTGCTGTACAGAAACCTCAGCACAGGAACATGGTCCCTCTTCCAAATAAGTCATAGTCTTGATTGACTCAATACCACAAGCAAATATTAGAAGAGTTGGCAGCAGAAAGATTAACATGTAGTGGCAGCGGCTACCCACACTACCTGGTCATGGGGTCAGATGGTTCCATAATACCATCAAAGTAGTATTAACACTGAAGTATATAAAGTCTTGCCTTAACTTTAATGAAAGAAATGGCCTTAGCAAGTCAGAACTGTTAGGATGACCCTGCCATTTTATACCTTTAAGCTGGTACCTAATGTCCGAGTTTTCAAGGATAAAAATGTTATGGCCGCTATATTCCACAACAAGCAGAGGCCCTGGGAAAAAAAACTTAAGATAAAAAAAAAGCAGAAAAAGTGAAATAATTTCCCATGCAAACATTCTTTTTCCTTTAGCAGTAAATGATGTTGTTTTGCAGATATCTTTCTTCTTTTATGAAGCCGACAACAGACCCACTCAATAATCTTTAAGACAATAAGAGACAGCAGCAGCTGTCTTTCTTTTTTTTGAAGCAAGGCAAAAATGCAGTTGAGATGGAATGAATCTGCTGTCATGACAGTCCACGCCTGCTTCTTGAAAGGAAGACACCACAAATGAAAAAAAAAAATCAAAAAGAAAATCAAAAGGAAAAGGAGTTTCTGCTTAAGGCAAGCTGCTTTCTTACATGCAGCCTCCTTTCCAGAGGATAGCAGGTACAGTGCCTAGGCTTAAGCATGCTCTAAAATCTGGACAACTTGTACCAAACAAGAGCATTTGAGGCACTGGTTTAGCTGCTTTTTTTCTCCCCCCCTCACAAGCTCATAGTAGTGTTAAAAGACATCACCTGAATGTTTTTGCAAGAAGTCAAAAAAGGTAGACTGAAGGGAAAAAGAAACGGAGAGGAGAAGGATGAAGATGTAGGCCGGAATCAGAGGATGAGAGGCAGCAGGTCTCAAGCAATTTTCCCCACTGCTGATTAACCTTACACAAACACCACCTTTTCAGCTGCATGGGAAGACAGAAAAAGGGCTGACTGCAGAAGGGTTAGAGAAGAAGGAATAGGATTAAGCAGCAGCTTATGTATCTAGAGAGGACGATAGGGAAGAACACAAGCGACCACTGGCTTGCCAGCCTGGTGACAGGTAAGATTAGCAGTGATGTCACCTGTGCCAGAGAGCAGGAGGGAGGTTAGGGTGGTCAGCCTTATCTGCATTAAATTTAATTTGACAGAGAAGTGTCTAAGGAGAAACGGCAGAGATGGATGAACTGGTGGAAGTGGACAGGCAAAGAGGAGCAAAGTGCAAATAAACCTTCCCTGGAGGTCAGCTAAAGCTGCACCATCTCTGTTCTGCTATCCTTACCCTCCAGAACATTTTCCCAACACCCACCCTTCACAGCTCTGTCTGGAGCTCAAACCCATCACTTTTTCCCCCTCTTTTAAAGCTAGTTCTCATACCTCGTCCCCACGCTTCTGCCTTCTCACATGCTGAGGGTGGGCTGGCCAGCTCTGCCAACAAGCAGAGCTATTGCACAGGCATCCACACTATTTTGTAATGCCTGCAAAGCACGCCACCGAGTAGAAACCCTGCACTCCAAACTGCAGCTTTGCACCAATATATATCAATAAATAAAAGGTTTGTTTCAAAACTCTGAGGAATTTACAGCTGCTACAGACAACAAGGCTGTTGACAGTCCTAGCAACATCAAGCACCTCACATTCCTCAACTCCTCTTGTCCCCTTAAAAATTTGTGTCTTAAACCCAATGTTATATTGATTTCTCAGCCACGTGTTTTTTATTTTAAATGATGGCATAGCCTGTCTAGTGATATGAAATCACAGTTAATCTACGGATTTGCACTGAAACTATTATCCTACAATAGTGATTTTGCATTGTAATAGCTTCATTAGCACAGCCTCCAAAGAATGGCTCAAATACTTCAGTGTAATTTCAGATTGTAACAGAATTGTAATGATATTGGAATAGGCTGTCCATATATTTGCATTGAAATTGGACTGATACAATAATCACCATTCATCAAGCCACTTACACTAAGTCTCGGCAGACTTACACGGAAAATTTTGCCATTGAACTCCAGCTTTATAACACTATTTTTTTCATTCTGGATTCCTTTTTAAACCTATATTTATTCCCTCACCATAATCCAGATGGATTCTGTTCAAGACAGCAGTTATGTTTCCAATTCCAGTGGCAAGGAAATATATACTGTAAAGTAATCATTAACAAAGCCAGTGTTTCCCACCTGCTCATTATAATTTCAGCTTTTAAATGTCATTCAACACTGAGTTCTTTCTCCACCCTATTATCCTCTTCAAGAAACCTTCAATATTATTTAGGTCATCTTCTATCAAGAAGCTACAGAATAAGACAAGATCAATGGAAATGTTACGATATGGTTAGTTTAGTAACCTGTACTGTTCACTTATCTAAAAATACTACATAAACAAAGAAATTCTAAGCCACAGCAGCTGCAAATGCCTGACCACTGCATTGCAAATATCCAGCCTGCAGTTTTTCATAATAATAATGTACTAAGAGCAAGTGCATTAGCCTCCAAAATGTCACGAGCAGATGGGAAGAGTCTTAAGGGCAGCAATTCAAGCAAACACGACCAAGCAAATCTTTGCTCCAAACTGCCAAAAATTTACTTCTGAAAAAGTTAAGCTCATTTCCTTGAGAAATTTTCAGTTATACAGGTACAGCTGGGGCTTGGCGGGTCCCAGACAAAGGCATGGGGCTTAGATGGCTGTAAGGGAGTGGGTCTGGATGTAGTTGTGTTTCAGAGGGGCTGGCAAAAATAACCACCCTGAGACACCCCTGCAGAACAGCAGCAAGGTTTGCTCCAGCTCCTAATGACTTCAGTCAGCTGCACTGATGAGACTGTTTAAATGCACCATTAGCCCCAAACCAGAGAACATTATTTGCTTGGCATCACACATTCACATTCAAAAGCACACAGTTAAAATTCAAAATATGTAATTTATGCCAAAGACAGGCTGCTAAATCAGTTTTCACCTCAGGGAACAATATAGAAGTTATTCCTCGTGGCCAGTGTAATCACTGAGAGACCAAGAGCAAAGAAAGGTCCAGTTCTCACTGCACAAAAGTAGATGCTCCTCCTTCCCACAGCTTGCCTTGCAATAGCATTTCCTAACAAGCTCTGGCATTTTGTCCCACCAACAGCAAACCACAAGTACCTGGGAAGATCAGTGCCACTGAAACAGTCTTCTCCACATGATTTCCACGCTATTTGCCATTTTTCCAATGCAATTAATTTGCTACCTACCACCAGCTGCTTTTCCAGAGATACAGCACCCTTACTCTTCTGACAGATCAGATCTGGAAATACTTCTGCAGCACAAGAGCAAGCTCTGGCACCTTTGGAGACAACAGAAGGTGGCACAGCCACCAAACACTGAGGGAGCCAGGGAACATCCGGAACTCCTCCACTGCCTCTCAGTTTGCTCTAATTAACAGAGGGTGAGCAACAACCTCAAATACTTAATTTAGCTGTTTGATACACCGTTATTTCCTAGTGACCGTATATTCACAAGTGAAGCACTGTTCTTAGCTGAGCCAGGTATCCACTGCCTGGGAAGAGGGCCAGTCCTCAGTGGCAGAAATCAGGGAAATGCCGAAAAGGCAAAAGGAGAGAGGGGAAAGTAACTTTAGCATAGAACTTGAAGATAAGCTTTGTTCCACTCCACTCAAACAGGGAAAGAAAAAACAATAGGAAGAGATTTGCTGGTTGAGGGGAAAAGAAATTTAGGGCTTTCCCATCTGTGGGTGCTGCCAGCTACAAGCACACTCAATAGGACTCTGCAGATCACAACTGCTAAATTAGGGACTATCAAGTTATATCCAGCTAATGCCTTTTATACTAAGAAATGGGTGACATTTGCATATTTACACCTGGGCTAACACCTTTATAATTTATAATAAAACAATTTTCCTTAAATTTCACTTTTAGCCTCCCAGTTTCAATTTTATTTACAAAAACTGTAGTCAAATGAATCATTATCTAACAGACAGAAGAGGGAACTGCAAGCCAGCACTCCTGGATTTTATTCCCAGCCCTGTCACTGCCTCACTACATGACTTCCGGCAGTCAATACATCTAACTGTGCTTTAGTTTAATAATCTATAAAGCAGATGTATTGCTCACTTAGCTTCACTGTCACGCAGTGAAATCAGTTAATATTCAAAAAAGTACTTTAAGATTCACAGATAATAGGATATACTTCGAGTGGTCTCATTTGAGTATTTAAACTGGAATTCTACCAATTATATTTTCCAGACTAACAAACTCTGTCCTACCTGATCGTGACTGAATCTGATATAGATTAAAAAGCCTTAAACACTACCAAAGGAATTAGCAAGAGAGGCACAAGAACTCTGGGACGCCCATGTAGATACGGAGCACCACCTAGTGTCACACAGAACCCGTCTGTCTCCCATCCCTATGCCCCTCCCTAGCAATATTTCTGTTCTCCTTTATTTGTATGGTGGTAACAGCTGGGGAAACAGGTAAGAACCTGATCATTTTGGATACTTGAACGTATCTTACGTGCTGGCCAAGGAAGACATTTCTCAGTGAATGAAAATATTTTCAAGGGCAAAATTGTTAGGTTACTCACTCAGTTTGTTTTGCAGAGGACTGCAAATATCAGAAAATTACAGATTTTGAAGGATTTTTCTGCTTCTTTCCTACGCATACATGCACAAATATACCCACCACAAACACCAAAGAAAGGAAACGTGATGAAGTGGGGGGAAAAACAACATTAGACCCCTTCCAGTGAAAGCTTCTCCTGTAACAACATGCCAGGGTAGCACATTCGAAGTGAGGCGCTAATACACCTCCATGGCAGCTGCTGAAGACAATGCAGGAGAGCCAACACACCACATCCTTTAGGGGCAGCTCTGCCCCAAATAAACAGCCGCAGTTACAGCTTCTTTCCGCAGCAGGGAAGGCGAGTAGCCGGTCTACTTGCACCGGGCACAAACTTCACAACACAGCGCTTCTGTGCTGATGTATTTATGCCGATCCTTGCCAGAGCAAGGCCTGATGCTTGCAAGCTAAGAGGAAGGGTATGTATGGTGCGAACCAGAAAGGGCTCCCTCCATCTTCCTCCAAGTCTCCATAAGAATAAAAGAGCAACAAAAAACCAAACAAAAAAAAATCAGGAGGCAGAGCGGGGGACGACGACGATGCAGCTCAAGGAAGAGATTTAACAGGTTTCACAAATGTCTCAAAGCTGAGATACTGAAGGTCTGAAAAGCTGCAGCTGTCAGAAAACATTATCAGTTACCAACAGACAAGTAGCTTGATTACAACATATATGTATTTTTATAAGATACTGGTTACAAATTAATCTTTAACAGAGAATGGCTGATAACCAGGACATGGAAGCCGCAGTCAAATTCAAAGTGAGGCAACATACTTGAAAGCAACTAGCAATTAGCCAACAAGGGTGGAAAAACACTGTCCAAGGAATTGTATATTCTCCACCTCTTTGTGTTTTCAAATTAAATCTTAACCTTTTGAATATGCTTTCATCAAACGCCCATCCCTGAGGCTCAGTGCAGAGAGTACGTAGGTTAAATGCAATGACATGTGTTCACGCAACAGAACAAATAGGGCAAACTAGGAGCTCCCCCAGTGGAAACACTGATCAGTCCCTGAAACTGTTATCTAGGCCATTACTGCAATGAAGCACCATTTTGCCCATCTCCCAGCGACGTGCTTCATAACTCCGCAGCCCAGAAACACTCCTGAAGCACACCCCAGCAGCTCAGCCATCTCAATCCTCCTGGGTCTCCTCTGCACCATTTCAGCTCTGGTGGCACTTCTGCTGAGCTAACCACTAAACATTGAAGAAAACAAGCTGAAACAGGCAAGCTTCTTGTCTCGAGATAAAAAGGAAAAATATAAGCATATACTGCTCAGTTGCAGCACAGTGCTAAGTTCAGAGTGTTGAATTTTACAAGGATTTTCAATTGGCATTTTGCATTGTTTTAATATTGAGCCCCTTCTTTTTACAGATTACAAAAACA
>NW_009260068.1:883172-887931 GCF_000687185.1 Egretta garzetta
GAGATCATACTTTCTCTCAGTTGTTTTAACAAGCTCTCATAAAAGCTAGCAAAATGAGAGCAGGCATTACCAAAGGTCTGTCAGCATGACACCCCTGTGCAGCCTTCTTGCACCAAGACGGATGCATGGAGCCCACTTGATGCAAGTCACATCTTTTCGAAAACAGCCTCTCAATTTATCACATTTGCAATGTCAAAACGGCTGTCCCTATCACCACTACCCCTTTACAGACTTTAGTTTTTCTGCCAGTCATCATCTTAGTTAGGGGATTGACTGCACACTCCTTGGTACGCAGAGCTCCCCAATGTACTGAGCACAGCCTACAAGAGACACAATCATAGCAAGCCAGAGCTCCAGCAACGTCCAACTTGACCATGGGACAATAAAATGAAACACCACACAAAAAAATGAAGCCCTCTTTTTCAGAGATTTGCATTCACGCATATTTCTTGTTCAGCAGAGCCTTGCACACACATCCACATGCAACAGGATGCAAGCTCCATGTGCAAAAAGGCATCAGTGTAACAGGGATGGACTTCTAGGGCTCATCCACCAAAGGACCATCAGAGAAGCGAGAAGTCTGCAAACTCAGGGGGGGGTCACTAAGGAATAGAGACACCTTCAGCTGCTGTAACCAAGGCAACTTAATCCCGTCATAACAGCCATTTGCCACCCAAAATTGTTTGGTCAATTCAGCCACAATATGCAAATATCAGGGTAAGCAATAGTATGGATGGGATTATTAAATTGTCTACGTGTTTAAGCGGCATTTTGGATTGCCTGCGTGCCTACAAAGGGCTGCGCAAGCAGAAACATGGGGAAATCGGGGAAGAGGGAGGCTGGGAATCCTTATGCACATACATATGGAGCAGGGAAAGCCCTGCTGGGGGGGAACCTCTGACACTTTGCATCTGAGACCCCTTCTCCTACAGTCACCACAGGAAGGAGGTAGGAGTGGGACTCCTTCCTGTCCCCACCTGCAAAGCCACAGCCACACAAATTAATTTTAAATAACCTTCATGGATAATACAGTGACTAAAGAAAAAAAAAAGTCTAGCAAGCTGTGATGCATAACAGTGCTCCAGCCCCAAATTTTACCTTTTGGCTCTCCAGCAAGAGAAATAGTTTAACACCAGGTCTGCTCTAAGAGCAGGGTCCTAAATTTATGAGATGATCAGATGTCAGCAGGTCCTACAAGAGATTATCCTGTAAGTGAAAGCTCTCTGTCTTAATACCTCCACATCACATAATCTAACATGGAGGACTAAATATTTAAGTAAGAGAAAAGAGTCAGTGATTCCTGTTCCAGTCTCTATAACACAGTCAGCTCTCAAATCCCTTTTCTGGTTTTTTTAACCCGTCAAGTGAATTATTGAATTTATGAGAGTTAGGCTAAGCAAAAGCCAGTGATCAGTGAAATTAAGTGCAACTGGGTATAGGTACAGCACTGTAGAGAAATCTAGTAAAAGGCAGCATTGCTCAAAGATTACAGAAATCTGCTGTGATAGCATTGCCAAATGACATGCACTCGGATGCATCCAGTGCACGGGTAAAAAAAAAGAAAGAGTGAGATTTCTATGATACAGAGCAAAGTAGCACATAAAAAAAATTATGGGTTTTTTGGGCAGTTTAGGGCCTTTTTTAAAGGCTCATCGGTAGAGCCATCTCTGCTTTAAAAGACCTAATCTCAAAGACATGTTATGCTGTTTTATTCTGGCACAATAAATGTTGCCAAGCATTGCCCGCTATTTTAATATTCTTACTTTCACACTGTTTACATACAGCACTAAGAATATAACACCAGAATCTGACTTGCTCAATACTGATTGGCATTTATATATTCTCAATTTTAGTTTGAGGGGCATTTTCATTAGCCTGTTCTGTGTGGTAGGAGGGATGGTTTTGTTTTCTTGTTTTAAGGCAGGTAAGCATGAGCTAGTGTTTCAAAATATTCATAACCAGCCTGTGTATATATACCCTTCAGGTAGGTTATATAAGGACAGAAGTGTTCAAGGTCAGGTTGGATGGGGCTTTGAGCAACTTGGTCTAGTGGAAGGTATCCCCGACCATGGCAGGGGGGTTGGAATTAGATCTATAAGGTCCCATCCAATCCAAACCATCCTATGATTCTATGCCACATACACCTGTGGCTTCTGGGCAGCATGAAGCCAACACAAACCTGCAGCTCAGTAGCAGCCCTTCCAGGGTTTATTTCAAATATACAAACATGTAGAGTGCTCCATTAGCCACCTGCACCAAACCACTGCACTGGAGAAGAGAAGGGCACATGCGTTCTCCCAGCAAAGACCATGGCACACATCAGGGAGGAGGGCATCCCTCAAAACGCACTTAGAAGCACCAAATCCACAAACATGAGACTCAGGAGTTCCGAAGTCCCATTGCAGCGAGCAGAAATACCCAGCTCTCTTCCTGCAGCAGCAGCTATGCCAGTAGCACGATCCTTGTGCCACCTTAAAACAGGAAATTGTCCAAAATGTGCAAGGGCTTCACTCGCTAAGACTGTGAGTTTTCAGGGGGTGCACAGCCCTGCAGGACTCACACTCCCTATTTTTAGAAGGGGAAGTGAATCAATGTAGCTGCTCAAAAAGTGAGTAACAAAACATGAGTTTTAGAAAGCAAGAAGGAAAAAGACCCAGTTACTAGCCTTTCAATATGAGGAAATCAGATACTTTTCGTTGCAGCCTGGAATAGATGAGAAGCGCTGAAGGATTTTCAACACTCTAGAAATACAAAGTTTGGATGTTAGTACAGTTGTAATATAACAAGGAAATTCCAGCCCCCAGACAGAGTGCCTGTAACAACATGGTAAAGTTTCTAATGCATGCACAGAAGCTAGCCTGCATCCGTTTTCCACTTAATAGGTGGAGCACTTCAATCTCCTCACATTAAAATAGAACACTTGAGCATAGCAGTACATCTGATATAGTCTACCAGCACAATGGTAAGAGGGTAAAGTCTTGCATTTCAGGACAATATTATCTTAAAATTTAGTCTGGCACAAACACCATGTGCCAGCCACAATCCCACCAGAATATCTGAAAATGTGACTGTGCCAAAAATAGCAGCAGTTTACACTTCCAACAAGGTTCATATTGGGTCCCCCTCGCAGTGTTAACAGGCAATTCACACTAACTGCTTCAAAACATGCTTTATCATCACAATTTGTTGCGCTGTGACAATACGCAGCACTTGGATTCTAGGATTTCCTTTGATTTTTGAAGGGTATCACACATACTAAAGCAAATATAACCCATGCTCTATCCTGAAAGCATGTGTAAGCAAAGAGCAAGCAAAATTACATAGGAACATGCACGAGGACACCCCAGAATACAGGTTATTTGAGGAATAGTAATACTAAGCCACCTGCTAGGAAGTACTTTTCAGTCATTCCTGGCTCAGAAATTAGAGATCTTTCCTGAAACATGATTCAAAGAGTCTTTTCTTTGAGGTCTCTTCCATAGGCAGATGCCTCATGTAAGACCCTCGCCAACTTTGGGCTCTAAGCTGCTCCTTCAGTGCCGCTGTGGTGGCTTGCCCAGCTGCAAAGCACAGCTGTGAATGCAAGCCTCCCCTTCATGGGGACACTGCTGTAGCTCCCTTTTGGAGAGATGAAAGCCACTTCCCAAGAGGCAAGGCAGCAGGAGCATGTTGGCTACTGACTCATTCAGCCTTAGTCCTTAGCAGGAAAAAAAAAAAACCACCAAAAAAAACCCACAGAGCTGGCACATGGCCTGTACAAGTATGTACAGTGCTATAGCATGGTCCAAGTAGAGGTTAATGAAGGTCATTTCATTTCCCTTGGGATTTCCACACAGAAGCAAGGCTTAGTTGACAGATGAGCGATTAAGACAGGAGTGGTATCAGCACAAATACCAGCATCTCCATGTAACTAACCCAGACTTGCATCTTTCTTGGTTTACCAACATGAAAGGTAAAAGCATAAAATGCTCTCTCCACTTGATCTTTATAGCAGAATAATCAATGCCTGCTCATTATTACAGGGCAGGGGAGAAAAAAGGGAAATAAGCACATTGTTTTCTCTGCAAAGTCCTACCATTGACATTTAATTGATTTCTAAAAAAAGAAAAAGCTCAGTGGTCAGTCTGGAGGGATAGCCATTTATAGTCATGCATTTCAAGCACTGCACCACCCTGGTGTGGCCTAGCTTCCTAGCAAGAAAGTGACTTAAAATACTCGTAGTAGAAAAGGCCTTCAACAGTTTTTTGAGCATCTTGATTTTTTTTGTGGTTCTTTGTGAGGCAAAGAACAATTCAAGCCAGATTCTGCTGACACAAGTTATTCTGAGTTTGTCTACACCTACACAGAACCACAAATCTATCTAAAAATGATGCTTTCTGGTACCAAGTATATCCCCTGCTGCATGCAGCGATAGTTTCTTCACTTACTCCCAAGCCTCAGCATATTGGATGGAGACTCCCCAACTTCTACCCAAACTCAGCACGTCATCAGGACATGTGTAAATAACAAAACACTAATGCAAAGAGAAGTGCTCAGTTATAGCCACGGTATGGGGAATAAAACCCACTCAAGCTCAGGATAAAAGGAGACACAGACATATTGCTTATGAAACTTTATCAAAAGCTGAACTTTCAGAACAATGTTATTCCTATTCCACTGATGTTCTCATAGTCTTTTTTAGTACTTCTTTGAACTCCTTACCAAGTTGTTAGAGGAGCCTTACTCAAGATTTTTCACTATTACAGCAGTATTTTTCCCT
>NW_009260068.1:887944-891066 GCF_000687185.1 Egretta garzetta
GCTACCTAGCTTCTGGTATCTATCCAAATGTTGAACTGATTCCTACTGTTAAATACTTCATTATAGTTATTCTTCTCTCAGTGCGAAGTTCTGTGATAACAACAAATACAAGTTCTCCGACATCATTCTTTCCATTAGCTAACACATAAGATGCACCAAGATGCAGCCAGCAGCAGCACACATACCCAGAATAAATACAGTACAGAAGCAGCTATAATATGTATCCAAGTTTTAAGGAAGAATATAAGATTGTCTGCAAGGTACTGACTTGGAATTCTTTTCCTTCCAACAAGCAATTTTCCTTTAAACACCTAAAGCCACAGCAGCCATAATAGCAGCCACTTCACATGCATCACTGCCTGCTTTAAGAACCAAATGACACCAAAGATAAGACCCACACGGCAACACTCCCAGCATACTAGACCTTCAAACGCAACAGGTCTCCAGAGGCAGGCAAAGGCTTAGCACACCAGGCTGTAGGCACCGCTTTTTCCTCAGCATAAGGGGAAACCTGGAGTTGTAATTCAGAGGATTACAGGTAGCTCAGGGGACTCAAGCACACAGAGCTGTCCAATGCCCCCAAAAGTAATTAGATTCCTGGGTATGCTCGTGCATAAGGCTGAGAAGAAATTTATCTGGCCTGTGGTAACTAGAGAAAGAAAAACCTTGCTCTGTAACATCCTCCCTTTACATGTAAGGGCATAGGGTGAATCTGCCACCCAGTCATCCTTTTTACCTGGTAAGGGCACCAGATCATAGAAGCATAGATCCCATGACACAGCTCTGAGATGCTATTCCTCTGAAACACATTCACCATCGCTCTTTCATTCCAACAGTGTTTTTCCACCATGACTTTTGCTAGGGCAGTTTATGGAACAGATATTCTAGAAGTTTATATATCCAGAAGCTGCAACACTGAAAAATCGTTAGGATTTACCTGTGGGATTTAGGGATTTTCAGCACCTAAATAGCTCCTAGGGCAATACAAATCTTGGTGAAACACAAAAGCATCTGAAGTAGACATGCACCTTTATAGGAAATAGTCTCAGTGAGCTACATTTACATATGTGACAAACTAACTCATCACAAAATACCCCTCTGACTTACTGCCATAGTCTTCACTAGTAAGCACATACCTGTGTCAAAGGGAAGATACTATCGTGCTCGTAGTTTCGGAAGCAGATAGAGATTCATTCAGGCGATCACACAAACTGAATAACTATCCTGAGTGTTGGGACTCAGCTGAGATATAACATCTTCCATCAAGATATACAGCTAATACAATGCTGCTCAGGAAGCGCTTTCAGTACTTTGCTACTGCTGTCGAGAGACTCAGATTTATAATAAACACTGGTTAGGGGGAACACCAATTTTGCTTCTCTCTAAAGGGCCACTCCATAATTTTGGAGTGAATCATCTCTCTGCACTTTACGTGCAAACAGGATCCCACATTACTACCAAGAGCAACAGTGAATATGCGTAACAGCTCACTCAGAAAGAGTTAGAATAACAATTTAACTGGCTTTGTTAACCAAGGGAAACAGATATCTAGTCTACCAGCATGACAGGTTGGAAAAAGCTTTGCTGAAGTGAGGCAGGAGCTTCTGATAAACATACCCTAGACTGCCACAGCCTCACTAATATCTTTCAGTTTGTACTTAACTAGGTAACTCCATGAAGCTACTTGATGAATACTTGGTGTAAATATGCCTTGAGGTCACGATTTGTGAGCAATGGAGCGATCCCAAGTTGTACCACTGAAATCTCATTACCTATTCACAACATCCTGCATCCAATGTGCGCCAGTTTGGGATTTCATATTCTTTGGACCAAAATTCTTCTAGGGAGTCCTTCAAGACTTCAGAGATTCTTATTTTCTTTCCAAAGACCGAATGCTTACTTGTTATGAATAAAATTATGAAAAATATTGTTTCCTGTTAGCAGTGTTGCAATAAATGGATATGGGGTAGAGCTACAGGGGACATTACAAGGCCACACCCTCCTCTGCCAGCTAGAACCATCTCGAGGGACACCTGGCTTTAGCCACAGCTCCTTAACCTTGTGCAGGCTGTCAGCGACCACCTTTGCTTAAGAGCAGTTACATATGAAAACAGCCTGCACTCAAAAACAAACCCACAAAACCAGACATTGCCCAGCTCACACCAAACAGTTCTTCCTCCAGACAGAGAAGAAGCCCAAGGACCATCAGAACAGGCTCAAGAGCAGCATTTTTGCAGCAAGGAAAGCACCTCTTATCCTCTTACCACTACAAAATGGTTTCACTGAATTCAGAGCATCAGAAGATGGCAATGGCTTACCTGCCAACTCACCAGGATCAGCAAAAGGCAGTGGAAGCTGAAGAGGCACATGGGAGTACAGTGAGCAAGAAGTAGTGTCCAATGGCCCAGCACACATGATAGCAGGCTGCAGGGCCAACAACTTGGTTTTTGGACCCTGCTCCAAGGACAGAAGTGACTGCTGTTAAGCCACGCGCATTTACTCCTCTCTAAAAAGGGCTAAAAAGTTATTTTGTGTCAAGATCGTGACGTATTTAAGTAAACAACATGCACATCCTTTAGAAATAATTAATACGTTGCACACATTCAGCAGTGTTTGTGGCTTGATGTTTGTACAGTACCCTTTCATCGAAAATTCTCCACGCCTCTGCAAAACAATACTAGTGCAAGCATGGAAGTCACTGATGGCTTAAAGCCAAGCGCCCACCACTAAAATGAAAAACAGCTTGATTCAGGCAGTGAAGACATAACCTTACTGAGAAGTTCAAGATAAGTCTTAAAATAGTTTCATTGCTTCAGGTTATGGTTTTCTTATAGATTGCTGCCCACATTTCCATGCAGATTAAAAAAAAAAGCAAAAGGACAACAGGAAAAAAAAAAGCCAGCCCACAAAAGGATGCTGGGCACAGCCTTTCCTTAACACCTTCTGCCACACAGACCAACTCAAAATCAGTAGGTGAAGCCCACAAGGGCAGAGCTGCACTTTTCTACTTATCAGCCCCAGGTACTCTAACAGCTCCAGCACAGTCTTTTCACGTCTGTCAAACCACTCATGGTAAGTTGGAAATGAAAAAATTTGCACCAGAAGCAATAGTAAAAGTTGTA
>NW_009260068.1:891084-901819 GCF_000687185.1 Egretta garzetta
GGTCTTCTCTTCTGCTCATGGAGCTCCAAATGCCTTTTTTTCCCCCCCTCCCACTTCCTTGCAGGCAGGGTTACATTTTCACCCACTGACACCCCCTACACATCCTCCATCAGGGACTTCACAGTGGGATTTCCTTACTGCCATCCTCAGCAGCTTCACCGCTGATGCTCACATCTCAGCTGTTCCACACCTCCCAGCCTGACCATCTCAGCTTGAAAACAGCAGGCAGCTCCACCACCTCATCGCTACCTCTGCCCTGCTTTACCTTTTCTTCAGTCTTCTCAGGTTTTCCCTACTGACCTTTCTTACCCTTCTCTTATTCAATAGGATGCATTTCAAGGCACAAAATCTGCCTAATGAACATGAGCAGAGTCAAGCGCCAAAATTAGTAGCTTTATTCTGGAAATAAACACTGTCACAAAAAAACTCCCAGAGTACTCATGCCCTCAG
The DNA here is from genome assembly GCF_000687185.1 of Egretta garzetta. Taxonomy (NCBI): domain Eukaryota; kingdom Metazoa; phylum Chordata; class Aves; order Pelecaniformes; family Ardeidae; genus Egretta; species Egretta garzetta. The sequence goes on from NW_009260068.1 coordinate 891,535, forward strand.
GCTACATTTCCTAGTGATATTTCCTACAGTAGCTGTCAGAAAGGCTGCTCTGTGCTTTATGGAGAGCCTGTTCTGCTGTACAGAAAGACCCCAGCAGTAAAATAGCTTTTAAATCTCAGGCTCCCACAGCAGGAGCAGGCTGGTAACAAACAGCAGATGACAGCTAGCTGCTGGGTGAGCATCTTCTGTCTTAGTACAAGAAGTTGCATTATTTTTTCTGGGACCATTTTCTCTCCTCCAAGCTGGAGGCAAGACAATTCCACTTACGTCTTAGTACAATATGAATTTCACAGAGGCTGGGGAATCACTGACATGCCCAAGTCTCATAGCCATTGATAAGACCACATCCTCTGCATATGCTGGTAAGGAAGCTCCACCTGGCCCACCTCACCACCAGGACATGGATATACATCTGCCTGCAGGAGATGCTGACACCATGCCGGTCCCCTTCTCCCCTGTCCTGTTCCAAATAAAGCATTCTTTTCAAGCTAGAAGTCTCTGCTTCAGGGAACTCAGATTTCAATTTTATTTTTGCAACAGCACATAAGCTTGCTTGGTTCCTTACCCACAGGTATTTTCTGCCCTTTAAGTTACAACCAACCTGCTTTTAAAACTTTTCTCTTCAAAAATCACTTCTGATGAGGTAGCTAGTTTTCTCTTGTCTGTAACACAAAAGTTTCCAGGTTTAGTTATGTCAATACATCACTATGGAAAGGTAGGCTTGAATCTAACAGGCTCTCATCATCTTCACTCATAGCTAGCAATTAGCAGATCTAAAACTGTTAAAAACAGCTTTTTTTGTGAGTGAGCCTTTCCACACCTGCAATCATCTGCAGGATGCTGCAGCACAGCTGAGTTTATTAACTATTAAACTTCTGCATTAGCACAGCCCTGTAGCTCTCCTGGCTAATACCTGGTTAGTCCTGGCTGCATGAACACTTGGGCTGGTTCACAAATGCTCTTTTGCTAGACTCTACACCACCGAGTCTCTTCCAAATTTCTGCAGCTGCTGCCTGCAATTCCCCTGCTGCACAGCAGGCTTCTTTTCAAAAAATAATTCTTTATATGCAGAACACTGCTGCCAGCTTATCAAAAATGGCACCAAGGAGTGTCACCTCCATCTTGTCCTCTACAGCTTCCCTGTGCATTTTAGATTATTTATTCCTATGACAAAAGCGTCTGCAGTTCCCAGCCAAGGTCTTGAATGAACCCACACCCTCCAGCAGGCTGGCCCCAATACAAAGAAACACAGTCTAAATACACAAGGCAGAGGATGAAAGGAGAAAGAAACACAGAGGTGCGAGGTCAACAGCAAAACCAGGGACAAAGCCATCTCTCCCGAGTCATGCACAACCGCCCTTATCAACATAGCACTCCTTTGCCCCGTGAATCAAAGGCCTCTCTGGACCGCACGTGTCCTGTCCAGGGAATTTACTTACTTGTTTCTATACTCCATTCTGCCACCATTTGTATATCTCTAACCTCTTCCTGCCCTTCACTTCAAAACAAGCACAATTCTCAGGGTACAGAAATCTCACACACAATTTTCTTCCTATGAGGACAGTGACCTCTTGTCTCTGTTGCTATTGCTAGTTCACCCTCCTTCAGGAGGATTTACATCTATTTTGTCTCTATTGCAGCAATTTTACTTTAACACTGTAGTTTATTTAATTCCATATCAAATATTGGAATACTTTATGACAGAGTTAATAAAATGAATATTCACAATAAAATTCATAAATACTATTTGAAGGTTAATGGAAGGTTTCAGATACATTATGGCTTCCTGTATCTTTCACAACCAGCATTTACAAACAGTCCTACCCGAGACCAGTCACAGGAGAAGGTCCCTGAAACTCTCAGCCCCTTACCAACAAAACTCCTCCAGGTTTGAGAAGGAGCGCGCCATGGCATGTGTTGATACCACACTTAATCTTTCATCAGCATTAAGTTTGACCAGACAACAATGTACTGCTTGATGTGAACCTACTCCCTGCCTCTTGGTGAACAGGGGAGCCTTCTGGGGTACGGTAGAGCCTTTTGGAGCAGGCTCTGTGTGCTGATAGATTATTTCTGGGAAACCACCGGAAATGCTCATCACCTGTGGTGAAAGACTCTTCCAGGGAAGGAGATCCTGCAGCCTCTTGTGCAAGCAGAAGTGATGATAGAGCTTTTTTTTGTGGCCCTTCTTGAAAATAGTCCCAAGCAGAGCTGGGGTAAGGTCCTATTACTTGAAGATCTGTTCATATTTCTGGCATGGCTATGGGAAAGCCCACCAGAAATTCTACAAGGAGAAGACAAGCTGATGTATAACAAAGCAGGAGGTATGAGGTACAGACAAGGGAACTGTGGCCAGAAATGCCAGGAGGCCCTAGGAACGACCTTGGAAATCACCACCCACAGTGCCCAAGCAAGCTCAAACACAGACAGGTAACATTTAATTTCACCATCCCTATCTTCTTATAAATCATACATAAAGCTGGAGTTAAGCTCATTTCAGGTTCCAGCACCAACACAAGGGTTTCTCAACAAGCCTTCTCCCATTTAATTCTTGACTACTATTCATCACCACACCTCTCCTTTCCCAAATATGGCAAAAAAAGCACCAGTTCGCAGTGGTAAGTGATCCACCATGGCAACGGGGGAGATGGGATCTCAAAGGTATGCCAACATCAGGGAGACTTCAGTGGTGCTTACTGCACCTACCTAGACCATGATGGGTCCACAGCAGCCAGACCTGCCTATCTCAGGGTTATGTTTTACTATCACAGACCTGAAAAGGTTCTTACCTTTGCAGTTATTTACTTTTCTGAAAAACAGAAGGTGAGAAAAAATAAACTAGAACTTATCACAATTCATTAGAGATGTGAAATGAGATAATTTAATCCTTTAAAATTCATAATCCTATTTTGGAGGACAGGGTGAAGCTCAGATTTCAGGGAACAGTTTAAGAAATTGTACAGGATCTCTACCTTTGGTAATTTTCTGCCTTAAAAACTCAGCTGTCTGGCTGCTTCAACTCAGGTTTGCTGTTTAATATATGAAGAAACACTGAAGAAAAAAAATGAGAAGAATAAGTGAATAATTTCACTGAAATCACTTTCAAGTACATTAAATCCTTACTTACATAGCTACATTTATAGAATCTGTTTTGTTAGCATCAAGCAACCAGATACTCATGCCAGCAACCCACACAGTATCTTATAGTAAAATATAATTTCGCACAACTCAATTACAAAGCTGTTTGTACAGATAATTCAAGTATATGGTATCTCCTTCATATCTGCAATGCTCATCTGTCTTCATAAGCTTTTAACACCAATATCATCTACATTATCATTTCACAACACTTTCTACTGTTATTAACTAGAAGTGCTACTATTTATTTTTGGGGAGGATAGAACCCTTCATCTTTATCTGTCTTCACTTCCCTAGAAGGAGAGCAAAGCTGGGAAGCCTTAGCTTAACAGTGCCACCTGAACCAATTCCCAGTACCAGAAATAATCACACAGAAAAAGCAAATTGTACTTGTTTTAGAGTAAGTCTGTGTACATAGAGTACCTAGAGAGCTTTTAGAGTTTAAAAAAAAATTATTACTTTCCTGTCCTTTAGCTGCAAAACCCAGTTCAGCTGATGCCACCAAGAAGAGCCACAGAATACACTCAGGTTTTCGTAAAAGCACCTTAAATGGAACAACACCAGATTAAGGACAGCAGGATCCCAAAGTGGACACTCCCTTGCGTAGACTCACATTTGGACAGGGCTTTTCTAACCTTTTTCTTTAGTTTCAGTTAGCTTTTGATAGGCATTCTGTATGTCATATGCATCTGTGTTACATACACCTGTCTAATGGACAACAGGCCTCATATTTCATTTAAGGTCACTTTATGACTAGTTTATTCCAGCTACCTTATACAACTTATACTTTATACTTAGTAGTTTGTTTCTCAGCTCTTCTCCACCACTTCTTATATTGTCTGTGCAACCAGAATGTCTATCTATAAACTCCTATAAACACAAGAAGCTTCCAGCTTCCTAAGAACTGCAGCCAGCAACATCACAAGTTGCCTTGTCTGTTCCCCAGGAGACAGACTGACTTTGTATCAGGGCTCAGCAGAGAGAATGAAGCTAAAATCTTCTCTTCTAGATCACAGGGTTTGTTGGTCTTAAAAGCAACAGCAGCTACAAACAGCCCACTCAGTTCTCTTTGCCAAGAGGCACAAACCTTGGCCAGCAATTTAGGCTGGGCAGAGTCACCCTTTCATTACTGGCTGGTGTAAAGCCCAGCAGAGCTGCTGTAAAACTGCAGTGCAAGCAGGCAGCAGCAAGATTTTGAAGTTTTTAAACATAATTTTGTTTGAGCCCCTGTAATTCCCCTAAGAGTGACATAGCTCTGATGGGAATCTGCAGATTTGAGCTCCCATACTACACCCATGACCTCTTTGGGGAGGGAAGAGAGAAAAAAAGGAAAAGAAAAGGAAAAAAGGAAAAAGTTACAGCTCCCAAACTGCTCACCCACCTGGTAGGCACACTTGAGGAAAGTGTGCCTCGCCCTCAGGGATCCCAGTGGAAGAGGAGGGGGACACTATACCCCCAAGCACACACACAGCGCCATCTTTCACTCCTCTGTTGAATAGAGGGGGCGGGAGTATTTTAAAAAGCCTTTTCTCTCCTCCCTTAACTTCCTTTGGGTTCTTCCTACCACATAACACAGCCTTTGCCAAGCTTCTCTGGACACTCAGGAAATCCCCAGGAAACAAGTTTTCTTGTAGTTCCTCTGCCTGTCACCTTTACTTTCTAAACATACACCTGCATTCTTAATCCTCACTTTACTTCTCTCAGAGTAGCCTGCAAAAGAGGGAAGCCCCATGCTTGAAAAATTCAACATGACACCATCTTCTGCAAAACAATACCAGCTGTGCACATTTTTGTAATATTACTTGATATAGCCACACTCAAGAACCAATAGAGTAGTCTAAAAGTAAATAATAAAAGTCACTTCTGCTAAGTTTTATTTATTTTGACTTGGAGCAACTGGAATAGCTGAATTTTGTCCCCAGAAACTGTGTCATACACTGGTGATCAAGTACTGGAAAAAAAACATTTTATGCACTAACTTTGCTAAAACAGTAATCTGTTGTTAAGGGACTTCTGCAGACATTTTGCATCATGTTCATATGAATTATTTCTGTTCTTAGGAAAATATTTCCTGATTACGCCTTAAGCTGCTTGGTGAAGGAGAAACACCCATCCCTGGATTAATTACTCTTTAACCTGAGGCTGCAGCGGAGTGCACTATGTTGTCCCACAATACCACAAACATCCTAGTGGTTTTCCACAATTCTTACTATGTGCAGACCATAACAGATGCCAACCCAAAATAAACAAAGAAATTAGCCTACACAGATGGAAGACCAAAGCAAGCCTGGTACACAGAAACACCATTAAAAAAAAAACAAAAACAAAAAACCCCACGCTTCTCAGAGACAGAGGTAAATTGATTAAAAGGTCATATTTTTATCACACATTTCAGCAGAAGGAAACTTACTCTCCAGGCTAGCTGACTTGGAGTGACAGCTATAGCTGACCACGCTAACACAGCTCCCAAAGAGAAGGCAAAGAGATGCCACAAAAAGCAAATATTACAGCTCTTGTCTCTGGTGGTTCCTTCTATCTCAGAACTGATAACATAAGGAATGTAGGTAAGATGTGCATACCTATACTGCACAGGTAAGAAATGTATGATACACTTCTTAAAAATGCAGCATTCCCTTACACAGAACCATTATTTTCTTCTTGGTTTATTTTAGCATTAGGGATTCACTAATACTATTAAAAATAAGTTCCTCATGCAGGACAGCTTCCCCTACAGTTGTGTCCAGGGCAGACAGTTATCTGATCTCCAGTAAGGATGAGGATAACTTGTTTTTCTCAGCAGAAGTCTCTTCCCAAACACCTGTTCTCATGAAATTCCTATTTTTACATTACACAAAGACACAGATTACAGCCAGACAAGTGGCAGGGACAGAGGGACCTGCTGCCTCAGCTCCCAGACTTGACAGCCCCACCTGTATCAGCCAAAAACCTGCTTATCCCCCTACACCCTCTCTGCCAAGGCCTTTGCACACCGTCCCCTGTACCATGAGTCAGCAATACCTGGACTCCTCCATCCCTGATCTGCCTCTATTTAACAGCTTTCAGCTGAGTTGTCATCAATTTTTATTCCCCTTTTCAGCACAGTTAAACTTTTGCTGTTTGCAATCCCCTGTGGGAATGTGTTCTCCAATTTCACTGAACTTGTGTAAAAGACCTACTTCATTTGTCCTGAACCTGCCAGCTCACTATTTAATGTTACATTCCCAGCTCTTGTATTAGAAGAAGTGAGGAATGTCCTTCCATCTCATTAAATCCAACACGTGCATGAGGAACATGGATTATCGGAAAGATTGCTGCTCTTGGTATCTTGGGAAAATGAGCAATTTTCAAAGTTTCATTCTGGGATTGAGATTCCCCAGTATATTTGATGGGTTTAGCAACTCCTTCTATAGACAGCTTCCTGTTTTTCTAAGCTTACATCTCTCTTCCCCCCCCCCACCATTAAGCACTGTATCCAAGAGGCACAGCTGAGATCTGAAGCCCATACATTGCCCAGCATCCAACCACACAAGGACAGCACCTGCCCCAAGAGGCTACACCAACTTCAAAAGAAGAAAACAAGAGTAAGCATGAGACATACTTACAGTTTTAACTCCATCCTGAAGGCAAACAGCATAACTATTTGATACAAGTTGAATTTTTACAACAGCACACCCTTGAGAAATAACTACAATCTCCAGAAACTCTTCCAATAACAGAAATTGGGTTTCAGAAAATTTATGTTAACTTACTAAATATTTCTTAGGAAGGAGAAGCAAGAAAAGGCTGTACTACCTGGCTTCTGTCGCAACACTAGCTGTAGTACTTTTTTATTAAGTATTATGAACCAGGAAACAACCTAGGATCACCATGAAAATGTGTCTTCTGCTTTATAGCATTTTAAGAAGAGGAACCAGAGTCCTTCAGCCAATTATGCTACCTCCTTTTTACATTTGCTTTCCTGAAGTGTGATAATCACAGAATGGCAAGGGTTGGAAGGGCCCTCGGGAGATCATCCAGTCCAACCGCCCTGCTAAAGCAGGCTCACCCAGAGCATGTTACACAGGACTTCATCCAGGCAGGGGTTGAATATCTCCAGAGAAGGAGACTCCACAGCCCCCCTGGGCAGCCTGGGCCAGGGCTCGGGCACCCTCACAGTCAACAAGTTCTTCCTCTGCATATTCAACTGAAACCTCTTCTGCTTCAGGTTGTGCCCATGGCCCCTTGTCCTGGCGCTGGGCACCACTGAGAAGAGTCTGGCTCCGTCCTCGTGACACCCACCCTTGAGATATTTGTAGGTGGTGATGAGGTCCCCTCTCAGTCCTCTCTTCTCCAGGCTGAAGAAGCCCAGCTCCCTCAGCCTTCCCTCATAGGGGAGATGCTCCAGTCCCCCCATCATCTTTGTTGCTCTCCTCTGAACTCTCTCCAGGAGTTCCTCATATTTCTTGAGCCGGGGAGCCCAGAACTGGACCCAGAGCTCCAGGTGGGGTCTCACCAGGGCAGAGCAGAGGGGGAGGAGAACCTCCCTCACCCTGCTGGCCACACTCCTCTTCATGCACCCCAGGATACCATTGGCCTTCTTGGCAACAAGGGCACCCTGCTGGCTCATGGTCAGCTTGTCATCCACCAGGACACATCATTAAAGCATCTAGCTGATAACAGTCTAGTTTAAGTTTAATAAAGCTATACAGCTAAACCAGAGCTTTTAGACCTAGGGTATCTTTTTACAAATAAAAAGTTCTTTGGTAGTGTTTGAACCACTTCAGAAACTTTCACCCCTGAATTTTAATGAGCAACTACAACAAGAGTGATATTTGCCAAGTTACAAGCCCAGATACAACTTCTGTAGATTGACCACTAAGAATAAAAAAGCCTATGCATGCTCTACGGAAATGTCAGAAAACATGTCATTTTTGCAAGTCAGTGACCTAAGATGGTTATTCACCAAGGACAGCAAAGTAAGAGAAAATGTTTTTTCGTTTTGTTGGTTTGGTTTTGGGGTGGTTTTTTTTGTTTGTTTTAAGGACAGCATACTTGTACATGTTTATTCTGGAAAATATGGGATAAGGAGAGGGCATCCATGTGCCAAAAGCCAGCAGCAAATAAAGCCTGTGAGGTCTGACACAGAAACTGGTGAAGCACTACTGACATCTAGTGCTACACCACCATTTATTATCATTAAACTGATACACTGCAGAACCACTTATTTCTTTCTAATCCAAAAAAGAACTCTGAACTAGATTTGAGACAACCCTAAAATAAAATTAAGATTTTTAAGAATAAAAGATCAGGGCTTTTCTTTTCCCATCATGGCACAGACCTGAAGCACCATTTCATAGTCATGCACTACAAAGGAGTTGCAGTACCCACTAATATTTCAAAATCCTTGCTTCTGCAAGATACTGTCTCACCTGACCTTGTTTCAGCATGAAGGTCACGAGGACAGCAGGCAGCAGCTTGCTCATAGTCCTGAACCCCAATTTTACCTATGTGTGACCTTCCTCTGTCTCCAGCAACAGATGATAGCTAGGAAGAAGGTGGCGAAGCGCAGGCAAAGCCTGCCAGATCAACACCGGGAATTGAGCCCTTGACTTATCGAAGTCAACAGCATCACTCCCACTGGTGGCAGTGGGGCAGGACTTCACTCCAGGACTTCATCCAAGCTCAGATCTACTCCGAAGGCTGGCTTTGCCAACAGGACACTGATGTGACAAGCTCCAGGCTCTATCTTTTTGATGGCCACACTTCCATAACAGCAGATAAAGCAACAGCAGACAAAGCAACAGCCCCTCACACACACATACAAGAAACCTTTGCATGTAAAAAAAAAAATTCATCCTTGACACAATGTTTGTTTTTACAGATTAGTATTACATCACCTGCATCCTTGTTGCTCTGCTTGCTATCCAGTGGGGTAACAATAAGCAACTTAGAAACAAAATTTAGAGCTGTCTTGCTCCTGCCATCAAGGTTGCCATCCCCCAAAACAACTGGATAAAGCCTTGAAAACCTGTCTGCTTTGGAATGAAGCTGGGTCAGACTTGGTTCTCACACACCCCAACAAGTCCTGTTCCATCGAATTTTTGCACAAGAAGATTTTTTTTTTTAATTTTTTCTTCAGATGGGTATATCACTTTGTCCACAGTGACTCACAGGAGACATTAGTATTCCTCCTACAGCTTTTGCATTACTACACATCATAGATGTAGAGCAGACTGCTGTCTAGGACTTTTTCTGTGTGTGTGTGGCATATGCCACCACTGGACATGTGCCAAATAGCATCAGCTCGACTGGATCGGCCTGAAAACATGGAAAGAGCTGTAGCTTCTTCTCAAGGAGAGCCCGTGCTGAGGACCCTCAGGGGAAGCAGGAGGCATCAGTCAGGAGCACAGGTACACAACAGCTCACTGCCCAACCAACAGCAGAGCCAGAGCCACCTTTCGGCAGCAGCCGGAGCTCACCTGGCATGCAGGTCTCCAGTTAATTTCTTGCTTGTGGTTCCAGCACAACTTGGCACATCCTCAACTTTTGCAAACCTAAGGGCATCAGATACCCTAAAGGTTACATATTTTATGGTGCGTGCTCCTTCCCCTTCCTTTCCAGCTGAGGACCAGTTTTCTGCCGCATAGGCCAAGATGACCCATGCACACAGCATGCAATATGCTACTGAATACAGCAAATTACCCCTGCGGCTGCTCCCAGAGTGGGACCCCTCAGGATCCCGAGGGTGGTTTGCCCCCAAAAGAGTGGGACCCTCAGGATCCCGAGGGTGGTTTGCCCCCAAAACCCCTGCACGCGTGACCTTGCTGACTGGAAACAGCCATTCCTCGACGTCCTTCAGCTCAGCCCACAGCTCCCCTCAGCCAGGGGGAAAACGACCTCCCCATGAGCCGGCCTCGACAGCCGTGGCGAAGACATGGGCCTGGGCATTGGCAAGCTTCAAATTTACCTCACTGGCCGCAGGGATGTGCTCTGAGGAAAGCCTGACCAGCCGCACTGCTGCTCGGCTCAGGTTTACCTCGGGTTTACCTCAGGCACCGCCACTGACTGCGTCCCCCCAAGCCATTTTCCTCACACACACACACCCCCCTCACAGGCAGCAAGCAGTTTTAAAACAGTATAGCTTGGCTTACCGGCAGCGTGAGCTTCG
>NW_009260068.1:901965-907426 GCF_000687185.1 Egretta garzetta
CCGACTGCTGCGCCGCGGATTAAGACAAACAAACCAACCCCAAACCAATTTTAGTGGTAAGTACAGCACTAAAGAGCCGCGAGCGGGACCCTGAGGCACAGCAAGGGGTCGGTAGCGCCCGCCAGCTGCCCCGCTCTCCCAGGCTTCACCGCTTCTCCGGGTGCAAAAACCTTCCTCAAAAGCGTATTTTCCTTCAAAAAACACTAGTCAATTTTCACTGAAAAGGTCTTTGGTGAAAACAAGCACTAGATCACCAGAAGAAATAGTGCATTTCTTTACCATGAGGCATTTCTGATCTGAATCGGGTCTCCCTAAGCCCAGTTCAGCCCAGCTCCTCACACAGGCTCAAGCGTGACAAACAAACCTGAATTATTCCCTCGCTCCTGAGGAAAGCAGAGTCTTCCTGGGCAGACAGGACGCCTTGGAAGAAGCAGAGTTATCCCAAAACCAACAAACCCCAACAAAACCCATGACAGTCAGATTCTCCTCAAGCTATAGCTAAAATACCAGCAGAGAGCAGGATAAGACAGCAGCCTCCATGGGCCGGGGGTAACTCCCACAGGCGAGGAAAACCACCCAAACTCCAGGTCAGCCTCTGACAGGGCTTGCTTTTTTTTTTTTTTTTTAAAAAATGTTTCTCACCCCACATTTGAGATTGTATAGCTTCTCAGCAGTCATTTGCCAACAACAACAACAAAGTCCTCCCAGTAGTTCATAAACATTGCACAGCTAAGTGCTGTCTTTTCTCAGCTTTGTTTTTAAACACACATACATTTCAGGGTTTTGTGCCCCAGTTTACCCATCCCCTCCTGTAACCACCATCTCAAAAACAGCAATAACGCTCAGAAGCCATGAAAATCCTTTACTAAAAAAAAAAAAAATCCACACCTACTGTCTGTATGTTGTTTTACCTACCCTTTTGTTTTTCTATTCCAGGGAAAGTTGATATCCAGCACAGAAAACAGAGCTGGCCTCATACACTGATAAAAACCACTTAAATTTGACCAGCAAAGGCACAGGTGAATACTGCTTGCAAGGACTCCAGTAACTATACCTGCAGCTTATAGAAGCAGGGGTGAGTAAAACAATTTCTTTTCGCATCACTCAAAAATACATCCCCTTTCAAATGCCCAACACACCACCTCTTTAAAGCTCAATTTTTGGCTGAGAGGAGGAAAAAGAAAAAAAAAACACCAACGCAAAGCTGGGCTGAAACACTGCACTTACAGCTCCCTCCAGAGCTTCTGTGGCTGAAGCCACCTTGGAAATCCTGCTGCAAGCACTAGCAGAGTTCTAAGTAGCTCTGTCAACTTTTCACTGGGAAGCAGAAGCTTTTCCCATCAGTTCCCAAGCTTCACCAGTCCCTAACTCACTTTAGTCACATATTTAATCCTCAAGGCCAACACTAGCTCCTTCAACCTCCCTCACACAAGAAGCAGAGCAAGGAGATGCATTTTGCAAAGGCAGACCCACATCAGCTTTTCAACCTGTGCACCATCCAATCCCCACAGACCACCTCTGGGTGGATTTTAAAGAGAAATTCCCACCCGAAATGCTTAAATAAAATAAAAACACCTTGTAAGCATCAATGACCCTGATGTTTGCAGTTCCATCAGGAAAGCCAACAGAAAATTGGATTTGTCACAAGATGAAAAATAAATAATGTGAAATAGAAAAGGAAATATTTTGCTTTAGAGCTTTCCTTTTGTGTTTTGCTGTTTCCCCACAAACACAAGGAAGACTTTGATGAGGCAGCTGGAGGGTGAAGGGGAGATAGGCAGAATGTGGGAAGATCTCACCTCTGCCAGACAGCACATATCTGTACCAGGGCACTTTCTTATTTCAGCATTGCATTTTGTGCATCACAGAGCTGCTTTCCCAAATGAACTTGAACACTCCACTGCAGCATGTCCCCAGCACAGGACTTGGTCAGAGAAGGTGGCTGACCAGCAGCAGGGCATGCTCAGGCCCCCTGTAAACCAATGTAAGGGACTAAAGCAAAGAGAGGAACTTACTTTGCATTTTCCACAGACTTCCAGCAACTTCTTCCCAATAGACTAATAAGCACTAAAGAGCCAGACTGCAATACCTGCCTGGTTGTGAGATCTGGGGCTTTTAAAGGAGGGGGATTGCTGCTCGTTGCTGGATGGGCCATTTGCAGCTGGACCTGAAGCAGCTGTAGCCAATATTTCTGCCAAAATCAACTGAATCCCTCTAATGTGATTCACTCAACCCAAAAGGAGCTGCTTCCCCATCCTAGGTGGGAGAGAAGCCAGCACTTCATGCTCAGTGAAGGCAGTTACTGCCTCACAGGTTATTCAGCTGCTTCCAGAATAATCCCAGGCACCAGTGCATGTGTGCACGTAGAGCAGGAACAGGCTCTGCTGTCATCGGGAGCTGTATGTGTCCTGGCAGTGATGCAGAAGGGCGCTCTCCAGAGTCTTTGCCTCTCCTCTATTTAATAAAAATTAGGGGCTGTGGCTATTTCAAGAGCAACCAGGAAGGAGTGGTGGGAAGGAAAATAAGAGAGGATCAGAGAAGGACAGAAAATCAGAATGACTTTCAACAGTCTCATTTTTTCCACAAATAGGTGTTTTATTTTGCACCTTTCTTAATGATCCCAAGTACTGCAAAACAGCCAGAAGGCCTGCAATTGCATTTGTATTTTTCTTCCTTTTACAACCTTTGGGGTTTCCTTAAAATACAAGCCACTTTCCTTCCACAGTCAGGGGTTTCGGCAGCCTTGTGCCCACATGAGCAGACATGAACTGGGGATGACCAGCCATGGGAACCTTCCAGGCACCTACCTGCTTGGTGGTGGGAGCAGGAAGTAGTGTATCCAGAGTCGGAGCCCATCTGAAGAGATTAAAAAAAACTTGAGCAGCTTGGTGTTAAACTCTGTGTACCTGTAGGTGAACTGGCTCAAAGCCTGGACCCTGCCCAGCCCAAGGAGATGAGGATGGGGTCCTCTGGCCACCTTGCCCCTGCCTGTACAGCACCTTGTTGCTGTGATTAATCACTTGTAGGTGCCTTGGGGAGGAAAATGCCTTCTCCCCAAGTGGTGGTAGGGGTGGGAAGCTCCCTGCAAGGCTTTCCATTGGTGGTGAAGCAGACAGGGTCTCCAGTAAAGGCGAAAAAGGCAGAAAGCCCTCCCAAACCTCACTCTGTCTTTCCAACCTCTGTCCTTTCTCAGGAGCTCTCTTGTAACCAAAAACTTGGTCTTTGGTGGTGCAGACCTACAGCGTATTGCATCCCCCATGCAAGATGGACAGGCAAGAGCTGCATGCTGGACCCCACGCTGCTATGGAGACGTGCACCAGCTTTAGGGCAGCATCTTCAACTGAGAACATGCAAAGAGCTACAAAAGCAATTATTTTGTGACATATGCTGTTCCTAACACAGAATGCAAACCATCTGCCAGAGGGTAAAACCCAGAGCAACTCCCTAAACGAACTGTCCTAGAACAAGAAGGAAAATTATTCCAAAGCTGCTTCCAAAAGTGGCTGCCCAGCCCAGGCTGTGGGAAAGGAAGAAAATAATCAATCCTGTTATTTCAACTTCCACTGACTATTACACTGCTAAATAAATAGATGGCTTTTGAAAAGACAGCATTTTCCTCCTTTTTCCATAAGTCAGCAGGTTAACATGATGCCCTCAGGCACTCCAGCCAGGTTTCTGGTTGAAGTGGCTCTGCACCGCCAGGCTGCTGTGCCCGCTGCTGGCAAAGATCATTGCCACTGTCCTCGGGGGCAAGAGAAACTGTCACAAGGAGCAGCTGGTGCCCTCTTGCTCAGCACCCTCTTTCTCTTGACCTTGGCAGGACTGCTGGTTATAAGCTCATCTCTAACTTACTTTCAAGGGCCAATTTATTGAGGAAACTGTGATTAAGGAGCTTTAACTGGGTGAGAGGATGAAGGCTCAACCAGAGGCAAAACCTGGAATCACTCCCATACCCCAGCTGCCAAGCGTCTCCCCCACCCTCACCATTGTCCCCTTGTTGCCTGACACCTCATGAGGCTGCACGGTGGAGTTTGGGGTTTTATTCCCATCCATTTCTCATTCAAAGCCAGCAGCCTTTCCTCCTGGAGGAACTCATATTTCCCATATACATACCTTTATCTTCCAGAGGGTCTCTTTTTTTAGTTAACTTTTTTGCAAGGTAGCAAAATCCTCACAGGTTTTAATTTTAAAATACATATCTATTACAACCACACAGCTGAGGGAACCATAGACTGATGTCCTTAAACCCACATTTTTTAAGAAAACTATATTTGTCAGTAGCACATTGCGCTAAGTGTGTGCAAAAGCTTCCCTTGGGAAAGTGCTCCTGCTTATTATCAGTAATTAATAATGAGGCCTAAGACTATTTACCACAACTCCACTCAGTATGAGAGTTCTATTACTTCTCTGCGTCTTCTGAAATAATCCTGTTAATGTATAGAATGCTTTCGCTAATATACATTTATAAAGCCAAGAGATACGCAGTAGTAAACCTGTCTTGGTCGGGTTTAATGCACTGTCTCTAGCATTTTATTGGGACAGAGCAGCTCTCTTTATTGTCGGCAGTATCTCAGCTGCTACCGCCAAGGAAAATAGTTGTAGATCTCCAAGCAGGGGAGAGAAATTCAGAGATGTTTTCACCAGCTTCTCCCACATCCCCCCCCTCATCCTGACCTGCCTCTGGCATCTCCAGCAGCACAGGAGCAATGGTCCTCCACAAAACGCTCTCACAATTGACAGTCCAAAATGTTATCCTTATTAAACTACATCTCCTCTTTAACCCAATTGCCATGCCCAGGACTGAGAAGTGTTGTCACTCCCTTCCCAGGTAACTGGAATGCTGATTTGGGGATGTCTCACTTGGCAGCTAAAGATATCACACAGCTGAAACACACACAGCATTTTCCAAAGGCTCCTGAAGTGTGCAGCTCATGCTGTCTGCATCTGAATAAAAAAATATAACAGAAAGGACTCATCACCAACAGATGATCCTAGCGCGGAACAAAAATCAAGTCTGATCAGGCTTCAATGATGAAAAATGCTTTAAAATTATTTTTAATTATAAGAATTGCAGCTCAAAAGCTAAAAGCTCCATGGGGAGTTGCCACCTCTGCCATGAGTTTTGCAGGTATTCATCCAGAACCATCCCGGGGTTTATCTTCCCGTGCTGGTGAGATACTCACATTCTCAGTAGGAGCAGGCACACAGCAGTGCCAGACAGTGCAAGGGGACCTGGGAGGCTCCAGGGCCTCCCCACTGCGACGGGAATCTGCAGCCAAGGAAAATGCAAAAAAATGCTATCTGCCAAAAAAACCTCAATCGTTCTCCATGTGTAGGAAATCCGCATGGGGATTTGTTATGTTTAAGATAGATGGTGGTGCACAAGCCAGAATTACTGTTATGGTGCAGTTAAACACTGTTGGTGGAGGGTTTATCTCCTGCTAAAGGAAAGGCAGGGAAA
>NW_009260068.1:907576-934573 GCF_000687185.1 Egretta garzetta
AAAGAGAAAAAAAACTGTGAAGAAATGAAAGGGTCTCAGAAGGGTCACTAGAAACTCTGGAACCAGACGAATTGAGGGGCATGGTGCTGAAATAGGACAAGAATTCAGGACACTCTCCACAAACAAACAGGATGCTCATCTAGAGGCATTGATGAACTATAACTAAAAAGACTTCAGCTCTGAAAAATAGGAAAAGTGCATGCAAAGCTGAGCTGTGGCCCACTGAGGGCATCAGTGACACTTGTGCAGATACCACCAGAACTAGCAATGGGCGCTGCCTCCCCTGCTCACCCCCACCCTGGTCACAGGAGCCCCAGGGTCCCCACGGGAGAAACCCAAAAGCTCGTTTCCCCCCGCTCATCCCCCTGCAAAGTCCTAATGGGAGGAGGGAGGCAGACAGAGATTAAATCAGCAGTGTGGCCTAATGCAGAATGCCACCGTCCCTGCTGGGTACAAGGGGCACATCCCAAATGAGCACCTAGCATCACCCAGAGAAGCAGCTGGCTTAGGAGGACACTGCAGACCATTGTGTCAGCCTCCAAACTCTCCGGATATTTGGCAGTACTCTGCAGTCGGGTGCAGCATGCAAATGGAAATAGCACCGACTTTGATCAGAGGAGCAAAAGGGTCTTTTCCAAACATACTCCAACAGGAAAGCTCCTGCTGATGTCCCTGAGAAAAGCAGATCCAAACATTCTTCATGTGGCAACACTGACCAAAATGCAACAGCTCGAGTTTTCTGTACCAAATGATAGAGCCACTTAAAGGCAAAAACTGAAGTCAGTTTTCCACTTTATCAAAAGCCACGTGGAATATGTGCAGTGGCCCCCACGGGGAGAGCCAGCACTGGGATTTAAGGATATCATGGATGAGGTTAAGGGAGTCCTTCTGCAATTCCCAGGCTCTGTTTTAGTGTGAATAAACCAATAATTGCTATTACTAGCCCATTATGCTAGTATGCTTCTCAAGCAACAAACCCTTATTTTTGTTAAACTTCTTCCATTTCAATGCACTTTTCCTTAAGGGAAAACTCACAGTTCCCTGCAAATGCGTTCCTCCTCTTCTGCCTGGTTCTCTCCCCCTGTCCTTTCTTTAACTGATGGTCTATTCTGTCTTCATTTCTATAGCCTGGGAGCTACTTTCATTTAGACAAAGCTAACATAATTGAGGACTAGAAGTGGCACCTTCCTTTCCTGTTGGCAAAATGTTTTGCATTATAAAGACCTTCTGATTCGCCTCTCGGACTTCCTACACCCGATGCCCTGCCCACTGCTCTGACACATAGTGCAGTTGCTTTTGTATTGGCAAGTACCAGGTGAGATGGAAGCTTTGAAAATGAAAAAGGGTCAATAAAGAAGCGTAAATCAAGGGCATACTCAGGACTTCTGTGTCTTTGCTCTTTTCCTAGAGGCACACTGGCTTTTACGGATCAAGCGATTCATCATTTTACTTCTCCGGATAGAGTTTTAATAGCGTTAAAGCACTACTACTTGTAGTCTTGCTGCAAGTGGATGTCAAAGAGGAGCCGTGACAGAGCCCGGCTGGTTATCGGCCCCTCCGAGGCACCACCGTGGCATGAGAGAGACCTGGAACCTCCTTGCTCCAGACATTGGGGTACCAGTGTTGAAAACGAACCCAAAAAGCTGCCAGGCAGGGAAAGAAGACGACATCAATTCAGGCCAATGTGCGGTTACAGTCAGCAGGCTGAATTCTGTTAAAGCCCCTGCTGAGGAAGGATGAAGGGGAAGCGCAGCACTGGAGACTTGCTGCCTTCTTCCACTCTTTTCCTTTCTTACAATCCTATTTCCCTCTGTACAATTAATGTGGAAAAGGCCACTGAAGAAAAAGTTGCCAGCCCTGGAAAGGAGCATGTTTTGCATTCCCCAAGGACACCTCTGGTGGCTGCACAAAGGTCTAACACCTTAAAGAAAGGCTTCGTAGTTATATTACTCTCAGCGATGAGTAAGCAAACGCTAAACTTGAGTCAAACTTAAGTAATTTTAATACTAATGGCAGTTCCTATGTCAGATCCAAGATTTCAGAGAGCTCAATCTAGGCTGCCGAAAACCTTCAGGTTGTTTGAGAAGCACCTCCCACAAACCTGTGTGAGCTGCTGAGCTTTAACAAGACCAAAAAATCCAGTTCTGTGCATTTTGATTAGCTTTAAGGATAACTGTAATCTAACAAAAAGGATGTGTATGGCCGATGATTTTGGTTTAATTTGTTTAACAACACAAAGCAGAGAGGCATTTGTGCAAACTGCCCAGCTCTCAAGTCTCTTTATAATGCAGTGCATTTCTCTAATTTGCAATGATCATTACAAACTCATAAAAATACATCTGTAGACCCAGACAGAAGAGCCCGGCTGGTTATCGGCCCCTCCGAGGCACCACCGTGGCATGAGAGAGACCTGAAACCTCCTTGCTCCAGACATTGGGGTACCAGTGTTGAAAACGAACCCAAAAAGCTGCCAGGCAGGGAAAGAAGACGACATCAATTCAGGCTGATTAAATGCCAATGTGCGGTTACAGTCAGCAGGCTGAATTCTGTTAAAGCCCCTGCTGAGGAAGGATGAAGGGGAAGCGCAGCACTGGAGACTTGCTGCCTTCTTCCACTCTTCCTTTCTTACAATCCTATTTCCCTCTGTACAATTAATGTGAAAAAGGCCACTGAAGAAAAAGTTGCCAGCCCTGGAAAGGAGCATGTTTTACATTCCCCAAGGACACCTCCGGTGGCTGCACAAAGGTCTAACACCTTAAAGAAAGGCTTCGTAGTTATATTACTCTCAGCGATGAGTAAGCAAACGCTAAACTTGAGTCAAACTTAAGTAATTTTAATACTAATGGCAGTTCCTATGTCAGATCCAAGATTTCAGAGAGCTCAATCTAGGCTGCCGAAAACCTTCAGGTTGTTTGAGAAGCACCTCCCACAAACCTGCGTGAGCTGCTGAGCTTTAACAAGACCAAAAAATCCAGTTCTGTGCATTTTGATTAGCTTTAAGGATAACTGTAATCTAACAAAAAGGATGTGTATGGCCGATGATTTTGGTTTAATTTGTTTAACAACACAAAGCAGAGAGGCATTTGTGCAAACTGCCCAGCTCTCAAGTCTCTTTATAATGCAGTGCATTTCTCTAATTTGCAATGATCATTACAAACTCATAAAAATACATCTGTAGACCCAGACAGAGCATAACTGTTGCTTTGATGTCTGGATTGTTCTTTTTCCATTTTATTGCTTCCATTTTCCTCATACAGGCCACAAAACCAGTTTAACTGATAAAAGCCATTATGATGTGTCTCTTAGTTAATTTTAAAACTATGGATTTAATACTCAAGTTTAGTGAAAATCAGATTTAAAAGAGAAGAACGGGGGCAGGCTGAGGCCATGCTGTCTGGTCACAAGAACACTATTTTTCTTTACTAAGAAGGCTGGACAACACAGTATTAATATTTATTACTTAAGCCTGTGGCAACAACTGTAGTTTAATGGGTTATTCTGGAATTTTGCTACATGCTAAGGAGAGCAGTGTACTGCTAGAAGAGGGCTCTGATAACCAACCCAGCCGCTTATGAGCTAGAGCATCACATGGCACTTTACAGATTAAAAATAATGCTTTTTTTTTTTTCCCCCAGATGGATTTTAGCAGGGAAAAAACCAAAACAGTAAAGAACTTGGAATAAAACCTGGGAAGAGGATAGCAGGTCCCTCAGCTCAGTGTCTCTTGGCAGAGGAGAAAGGAGGAAGATGCCCTGACCACCAGAGCTGGAGAAGGCGACGTGCCCTGGGTGACCCGAGCAGCATCCCAGGAGATGCACCGTCCCCGGCTAAGTGAGACCACAGTGACTTTATACAGGGTAGGACCTAACAAAAGGCTGTGTGATTCTGCACAAGGGTCCATCCAGCCCCGCATTCCATCAATACTCTGAAAGCCACACAGCATATTCAAACTGTAGGAGGACCACTGCTTTTTTGGACTTACCTGGTAGCATAACACTGTTTTCTGCTTGGATCGAATAGAGATCTGATACAAATTCCCAATGGGTTTTGATTGCTACTCAACACGATATTTTTCCAGAATTACCTCTCCTACCCACAACTTAGATGAGCATGTACTGGAGAAGACCAAGGCCACGGGGTGGCTTTTTGCTTGCAAACAGGATGCCAATACTTCCTAGAGGAGAGGCTACTCCAGTTGCAGGCTCACAGTATTTGAGAACAAATGGTTTGTGTTGACCAAAGTCCAAGTCCATATTTTCTTTGTGGCTGTTCCTGGTTTGTTTTTGGCTTTTCTTTTAATAAGTAATTTTGCAAAATTGGTACTTTGGCACAGTATCTATTTGATAGCTTCCCATCTGCTTGCCCAATTTACGTCCACTGAATTTGCTAACAAAATCAAGCTTTTATTGCTAGCCACATTGCAAAACTTACATAGCTGTGAGAAAACGGGCTGCACTCAATTTCTCCTTACGCTTCACCAAGCAAAGCGTGTGCTGACGCCAATTCGTTACTGCCAGCGGTGGAGACACACAGTGCCATGGGCTAGAGGTTGCCCTACGTGCTGCACGATACGTAGGTAGGTTTATTTGCTTTGCTGAGGATCAAAGCAAACGTAGAGATGACCAGAGGAAAACGTGTACTTACTGCAGATATTTTAGTTTCTATTCTAGATTACATTTACTATCAAATCTTGTTGATGATCTAATCCGCGAACTAAAATAAGTTACATATTGTGGAAGTCTATGTTTGGGAATGGCAAGATGGCTGAAAAGTACAAGCAAAGATAGCAGAGTGACAACACGAGACGAGGAGAAATGTCTGATATTGAAGGTAAGCCTTCTGAATGGCTCTCTAGCAATCCCAGTCCCCTTCCACAGCCACGATCTTTCACCGCTTCCACTGCACCCAGAGGCGGCACTTGTCTTCCCCAAAATGAGCCAAAGCGAGCAAGTCAGGACAGCAGAAAATTAGTAATTTATGTGTTGGATTGGTTTCCAACGAAACCCACTCGCTGCAGAAAGCCTCGGCAGAGCTGGAGCGGGCGCAGGAACAGATCGCCCAGGGCGAGGCGAGAGCAGGACTGTAATGTTGAGCATCCGTCAGCCGTTAGTCACGCTCTGTGCAACTGAGTGGCGGGGGGAAATAAAGCCAATAGCTGTGCTAGGAGAGGCTCGCGAGCAGGTCTTTACGGTAAGAGAGTAGTAGGTGCAGTCTTCACACAGGGCTGTATCCAAACAGCCCGAACACATCCATCCTGGGGGGGGTTTCTCGGGGGGGGGTGTCTCTGTGCAGTTCCCCAGATCCCCTCTGCACCTCCCCACAAGTCATTGTCTTTGCCCGAGCCAGTTTTCAGGCACGTCAGCTCCCCGACACATTTCACTGTGCAGCCGTTCAAACCCTCAATGCCGGCACGAGGAAGGGGACAGCAGAGAGACGGGGTGACCCCCCGCTGGGCGATACCCCACTGACAAGTGATTTGAGCAGGCAGCGAAGGAGCATGGCCCCCCCTTCACTCTAAAACAAGAATGGGATTTTCTTTAGAGGATTCTTTCACGCATAGCTACCGTTCAGATTTTTTAAAATTTAAAGCCCAACAAAAACTAGATCCTCACAAAACTGGGCACAGCAGAGAGACGGGGTGACCCCCCGCTGGGCGATACCCCACTGACAAGTGATTTGAGCAGGCAGCGAAGGAGCATGGCCCCCCCTTCACTCTAAAACAAGAATGGGATTTTCTTTAGAGGATTCTTTCACGCATAGCTACCGTTCAGATTTTTTAAAATTTAAAGCCCAACAAAAACTAGATCCTCACAAAACTATGCTTCTTGCCCCGGCTGTAGCCTCACCCCATTTTTAACCATTT
The DNA here is from genome assembly GCF_000687185.1 of Egretta garzetta. Lineage (NCBI taxonomy): Eukaryota > Metazoa > Chordata > Aves > Pelecaniformes > Ardeidae > Egretta > Egretta garzetta. Next base: position 913,440 of record NW_009260068.1, read on the forward strand.
CAGTTCTGCAGCACGGGAAGGAAGGCTGCGCAGACCCGCAGGACAGGACTGACTGATGAACACATTCAGAAAGCTTTTGGTACACAAGCAAGACAACACATTGAAGAAAAAAAAAAAAACAAACCAAACCAAACGACTGCTATCTCTATATTCCAAAATAACTGCAGGCACGTCCGCAAGTAACCCTGAGCTGGAAACTACAATTAATTGGCACCAACTGTTCCAATATAATTACAAGCATGATGCCCAGCAGTTGATTAACTTAAGTTCATTGTCACATCTGCAAAGCAGTAACCCGGTGTCCTACCCTTAACACAGGCAGTAAATTCTTTCATACGCAGCTCAGATTACGTCCTCTTTGAGGACAGCTCACAGGATCCTGCTTTACACCCCAGAGCACAAAGGAAAAGTGTAGCTCTTCCACGTTTTCATCTCTGCCTTCCTTTTACTGCCCAACTACTCACCCTCTTCTGAAAGGACAAGGAGAAAAATCAAGTCAGCTTTAACACCCTTAAGCTGTGATTTTCACAGCTCTCAATCAAACATGAAAGGTAACCTTGAAGTTAAAATTCTGCTGGAGTAAACCAGCCATTTCCTCATTGCTCATCAAGGCCCAAACTGTCCCAAATCTATTTTTTTTTTGCTGTGTCTCAATTAGGGGGATGGCTTTGTCTTTTCCAATCCTCTTTCCATTCAGAGAAGCACTTCCTAGGAAGGAAGAAGGTTTTAGGAAAAAGCCTGGTGGGCTGCTATGGAACTAGAATACAACATTGACCAACAATTCACATGCAACACAGCAAAGCATGGACTTTTGTCCAAAAAACAAGTTCTGCTTTGGGATTTTTTCGTGTGTGGATTTGTTTTTGGTTTTTTTTTTTTCATTTTATAGAGGTGATGCTGGTATACCAAGGCAGGGGTTCCCAACAATGGCAATGGATGCCATGACAAAAATACGTGGTAAAGCAAAACTGGTAAATCCAAGGTAAACACCCATGATAGAGCATACAGAAAAGAGGAGAAAGAAAGGGGGATTAATTAGTGCAGGTATATTCAAGAAAACTTTTTTTTAACAATCTTCCAGTATTAAAAAGAAATTATACTTGCAAGTCACTTGCAGAAAATTTTAATAATTTGCCAAATATACAGCTATTAGAATTATCCTAAATATCACTTATCATTAAGTTACAAAAGTTGGTAAATAGCATAGTACAATGTTCTATAAAATAAACACGTTGTATTAACAACACCCCTGCAGTCCAATAATGGCAAAAAAAATAGCAAATGAAATTACAAACAAACACATACAAATTAGAAGAGATTGAGTTACGGCTTTAGACACTTGAATCAAAGAAACTGAGACCAGACTGGACTAGATACATTCATCCATCGAGCATAATTAATGTAGAATTTTAGATTTTAAAAACCAGTTAACACCACAATGTGAGGGTGCAATGTCACATGCTTTCAATTAGCTTCCAGTACAATTCCCAGAGTATTAAAGTGCCTTTGTGCACTCTGATTTCATTTATAGTCAGGTGCAACACACACCATATGTGGAAGTTACTTCAGAGGTCAGGTTTTTTAAAAAAAAATAACTATTTGAACCAACGTACACAAGTCAGACTAAGGTGGTTTTAGAGTATCTTCGTTCTGACTATTTGCTGTTGAATGTCATTTAACAAAGTAAACTCCAAACACGCGGGGCCTGTCTCCGCTAAACAAGACCACAGTAACAGGTATTTCTTGAAGTGTGTTTTCAATCCTTAGCTTTTCCTCCCCTTTCCCCTTTCAAACGCTGCTCAAACAGCTACATCTGCCCTTTGGATGGCAACCCCCTCCGCAGCTCTCATTTACAGATTGCCCTGAACACGGAGAAGGGGCAGTATTTGGCCTGTGGCTATGGAGAGGAAGGTACTTCATGGGTAAGGTCCTACAAGGGCCTGTTGTAACGCGATGAATACGCATGGCATGTTCTCCCTGCGAGGTACTTGAGGACTTGCAAGCCCTTGGATCTTCCCTGTAGCCATTACCTGCACCGCAGAGCTGACCACATGTCCCACTCGGGGCTCCGTACGGGCCTGCACGGCTTCCCGCTACGCTCCCTTCCTAAACCCAGACCTCAGGTATTAATTGCAGTAAGAAAAGGGAAACTTCAGGCAGTTTGGCTGTCACTCACCTTGCCCCCAAAACTTCCTCTTGAAAACACAGATAAAGAAGTTTTATGAAACCTACGATCCAGCCTCCCATGGAAGCGTGCTCTCCACTCACATGCCGCTCCTACTCCTTCATGGGAAAGAGAGCAAAAGGGAAACTGCATTTCCCGCAGCATCTGAGGCGGGAAATTAGTGTTTTTCAATACCTGCACTTTAAGAGCAGTTATGGGGCATAAGGTTTTTAGGAAATAAAAATTTCACTTTAAATCAGTCCTAAATCAGTCCCCGATGACGCTACAGAAGGTTACCAGTGGCAAAGGCCGAAGAAGGCACTCGGGAGGAACGCTCACTTGGAGGGGAAAACAAAACAAAATAATTAGGAGGGAGGATGAACAATTAATCCTAACTCTGAACAGCAGATGTGGATGGGAGTCTCTATCCTTCCACTGCCTTCCTATAACTCGACGGCACTTCACATCGTGAAGTGAGAAAACAATTACAGTCATTTTAAGTTCAGGCTGTAAACGCCCCCGCCTGCCACGGCCAGCACAGGCGATGCCGTCCCTTCGCCGCCGTGAAGCGGCCCGTTTTCCATACCGCGTAATCCAGACTCAGATCAGCGGGAGCTCTCTGCAGGCGAGGAAGTTTTACTGGGGCTCTAGACATATAATACGCTAACGTTACTTAAAATATCACGTGCGCTGAAGTATTTCAAGAATGTATGCACTCCGTTAATCAAACTAAAAGGAATTAGCGACTTCCTCATCTACCGAGTACTTTAAAGTTCTCCGTGAAACTGTAGGGTTATGGACAAGAACGGTCTGACCACACGTTACAGCAGGATAAAATGGAAAACAGTAAAAGTTTCGTGTGAAACACAACTATATGTAAAGTCTTGGGCTTAGTTCATAAAATTATTTGATTAAAATACTAATCTCATCATGGTATAATAATTTCCAATGTAATTTATGCAACAAGTTCCACCCATATCCAAAAATACCATATATGTTAATGCTTTTTTATAAAACTTTATACAATTCAAGCTCTCATTAGGTAAGCCGATACACAATTCTCACAGTCACCTAGGCAGAAAGTCTTCAGGAAAGTATATTCTCGGAGAGTACGTGAACGACAATGCTTCCACGAACCTTCCCTTTTGACAGGCGATCCTGCTAAATCAAACTCTTACTGCTCAAAATCGGAACAGGCGGGTTTCATCACCGACTTCAGCACCCGGATACACCACGCCAGCCTGGGGAAGGGACCTGCTTTCAGTCGGCCGGGACAGAGATACCTGTAAGCCTCGTTACCATTTCCGTAAAGATTCCCATGTAACTGTCACCTGTCCTACAGAGGACAGAAGAGGCATCACTGGGAGGGAGGGAGACCGATGGCAACACATAGGTTTAGTGACCAGTGTCTCCCTCTTTGTTTTCTACTTAATTCTGTAATCAGTTTAATGATTTCTGCGAATACATCTCCAACTATAACTGAAACCAATCTGATAGAAGGTTGTGATCAGATACAAGACACTACAAACACCACATCCAAAATGTGCAAGAGTAATGTGAATGTAACGCCTTCGCAGGCTTAAATTCACAGCCGGTACTATGCCAAAACACCTCTACAGCAAGCTTTATTTACACAACTTCCAATTAAAAATACTTTTGTCTCTCAAGCTACATGTTAAATTAACAGAAATACATCCATAATAACTACCGGTAAAAAAACCATGATAAAATTATTTTATTTTTTTTTTATTCAAAATATTCTGACAGTTTAACAATATTCCAGGTGCATTACAAACACTGCCATAGTCAACACAACAATCAATACTTAAAGAGCATTCACACACTGAAGACGTAAATCTTAAAGCAGAGACAGGAGAATGCGCTTATACTAAGAGCGTACAGATCATTTTCCAATAACTGACTTCTCTGAGGCAGATGTCTGATTTCTCCGGCACAAAATGGATTAAAATCCAGAAGAGATGAATTACAGAGGACAAAAATTCAGCTGTGTAAATGTTTCTCCCCGTATTTTCTACAAAACATTGTGAATTTATCATACAAGGCCACTACCAGCCTAGACTACTCTAGTGTTGACTATTTACGGGACAGAACAACATAATCGTAACAGAGAAACCAGCGTCAGAGCTAACAAAACCACAAACTCTTCCTAGAATATGGCTTAAATTAGTTCACAGAGAGTTGGGAATATATTATAGTTAATGATGCAATGGAAATACCAGGAAGAAAAAACCCCACTTTATCTACCCGGTATTTTCCCCTCAGCCTTCACCATAATTTGCATAATTTTTTCAACAAAATGATACTGCCTCTCCTGCAAGCGTCTTTTCCCACGCTTCAAAAACATTACGTTACTAACAGATGGGTTTCGTTCTTGAATGTGTTGGCCAATATTAGCTCTAAAGTTTAAGCACTGTCCTTCTACGCATAATACCCTGTTTTAACCCAGCTTCCCAGAGCACTAAAATTTCAGCTTTATTTAAAACGGCGTACTGGTTCCAAAAAGCATTTACCTCTTTCTGATATCGAGAACACATACGGAGTCGAGACCTTGCAGGGACGTGTACACAAATGAGTGCATAGTGCCGAACATCAGGCAGACAGAGCAGCAAGGCCACAGTGTCCTGTGAAGTCTGCATGTAAAAGATGTACGTTTCCAAAGACCAAAGCCATTCTAAAAAGTTTTACTTCTGGGCCTTGCTTAAAGCATTAAAATCTTGCTCTATGGATGGCAAGACTCCTCCGTCCCAACTTTTCGTACGGCTGACCGTATACGCGTGGTAGGACAGCCACATACACAGCGTACAGAAGAGACACACCGAAACCGCGCGGGGTACATCATCCTGATCTCAAAGATTCCAAATGAAAGCTTTAATTTTTCCTGTGAAAAAGGAGGAAGGGGGACAACTTTCAAATTACACAGTTTGCCTGTGTGTCATTAGGGAGGAAAAAAAAAAAAAGAAAGAAATTAAAAACAAAAGGAAAAAAAAAAAAAAAAAGAGCTGGCTTTAGCCCGGGGTAAGAGAGCCACAACTCCACGGCAACAAACAGAGGTACTGGTTGCTCCAGGGCTGAGCTGGATCTTGGCAGCAAAGGGTCCTTCGCCTGTGTCGCTGGTCCTTTCCAGCCGGTGCTCCCCAGCGGCGGAAACGTGAAATGCCTGTCGCAAAACTAGAGGCGGGAAGCGGCTAGAGGAAATCCCTGTAAGCTCACTCTGAATGCTGTGTTTCCCCGGTCAATTGGTTTGCTTTTAAAAGCAATGTTTTTGGAGAAGGGCCATCGGAACAAAGGAGTGAGGCATCTCCCTTAGTCACAACATCAAAACACTCCATTAACAGATTGAGTTAATCGCCTAAACCAAATTAGTTCCTGGAACACCTCGCGCTTGCATTCTTTTACTCCTCCTGAGGAACAAACAGCTTCTCTAGCAGTTGTGCAGTTTAAGCCTGTTACTTTACTCCAGCATTTTCTTAGCACCTCAACACAAATTACGTTGTAGCTTGTCTGTGGTGAACATCGGCTACGGACAACCACCGAGAGGGGAAGCACCCACTCCAGTGGTGAAATAACAGCGATATCGGTCCCGTGACATTGAAAAGCACTTTTTTCTTTTTTTTTCTTTTTTTTTTTTTTTCTTTATACGCTGGCTTCCAGGTTAGACTACTGACTCAAAACGGGATTTCTCTCCAAGTAAGACTAACTCCAGTTATTTAAATACAGTAAACACAAGAGGGCAGTACTGAGGACATCAATCCTGCACTTCATAGCTTTCAGTCCATTTTCTAAAAACCTGTTAATGGAGATACGGCTCAGTGTCAAGGCTAAGTGGGAAATGTTTTCTACGCTAAAGTCGTTACAGGAACTAACATGACCCTTGCTTATCGGGCAACTGTACTCCTTGGATTTAAGCCAACCATATACACTTCATCCTACTGATTTACCTATCCTGCTTAATCTCAAGTATCTTCATCCTTTCACACTCCCTAATTAGCTATCAATTATTTTCCTGAGTGAGATTATAAAAAGTTAAACCCTTCTACCAAAAGTACAAAGACAAATAAAATATAGAACAATACAAACCCAGTTATACAGCATTACAAGTGCAGAAATTCTTCATGTTGTTGCTCTTCTTTATCATTGGCCCCCAGTAAAAACCATAGCAAAGAATTTAGTTATCCAAAATATTTTGAAGTACTGTGATTAAATTCTTCAGACCGTAAATGTAGCCCTCATCCTTTGTGTTGCTAGGGAACACATGAGCAAAATCTATCATTCGGACTTCTACGTTCGCGCTTTCTTTGATCTCTGCTGGCATGTGACAGAAAACTTTTTCCAGTTGGGGTATAACGTTTCCGTTCAGATGCTCCTGTGTAATGCACGTGCTGCTTTTCCACACGTTGCCTTGCTCCAAGTTTTCAACTTTTAGTGAGAGTTGACTGTGGTGCCTCTTAGAGTATGCCTTTTTGTGAAGTGCGTAAAATTTGGACAAGCCTTTACTTACAGAGGCCTCAATTTTTCCATTCTCCGTAGAATTTATGACGTGGATATTATTGTTATACTCCAGTATGTCTCCACCTGACAACAGTCCTTTGGGCACTCCTCTCTTCTCTGCCAAGGTGACATCACTCAACCGCACGGTTGTTGCCTGACATGAACCTTCATAAACAAAGAGTAATGAGCTTGCATAAAAGTTGAGTTGCTTCTGGCCCTCAAACCACTCCAGAATTTTTTCAATCTTCCGAATGCTGGCAGCTATTGCATCTTTTCTCAAGCAGTACCCATTGTGGAAAAACTTTGAGATGCCTGCAAAGAGAGAGACACATTTGGGGATTATGTTCACCTCTAAAAGAACTCAAACTCTTCATTTCTTTCAGGATGAGAATAGTTCTTGATCTGAAGAAGCAGAGAGCATTCACATCATTTCCTTTCAGTCAGTTAACAACGACATTAGAAGCAAACTGAGGAACTTTGATACCTTCAGTCCCCTCACCTGTGTAAGGCCGGCTGTGTAATACTACAGATTGGGCTAGGATTGTAAATAAAATTTAACTAATTGATGTATCAGTCATACAGTAGATGAACGTGGTCCCTGCTCCCCGTGTCGTTTTAGCAAGCATCTGGACCGTTTGGGGCAGGGACCCGTTAAATTCTCCAGGGATGAAGAAGCTCAAGCAGCTCTATCATGAGTGACAGAGCTGACAAGTTAGTGCCAGCTCTGGAGAGGGGTGTGTCTGTGCACGTGGCCTTCTGTCTCTCGGTGGGGGACAGATGAACAGACATCCATTAATTAATAACTAGTTTGAAATAGTTATCACCACCAAACAGACGCAGGATGGTAGCATTTTTGTTTATTGTTAACGTGGAGCAACACAGGGATTGACTTCAACCGAGGAGGTCACTAACCAAAAGATGCATTTACAGTCGCTTTCTAATACAAAAGATACATTCATAGAAGACAACTATATATATACATATATATTACAAACACATTTAATACTTCCAAAAGTTTCTATTTCGTTATAGTCTCAAAGCTGCAAAGAAACTGAATTCTACCACTATCGCCCCCTGCACTGGTAGTAAGAGACACGTGATGAGGAAAGTCCTATCGACTGCACTGCTGTTAAAGCCAACTGCAAACTTAATTTAGGATCGACAGGTAGCTCAAACGAAACGGGAAACTGCTAAAGACCCATCCGGCAAGAGGAGAAAAAGGGACTTTTAAAGTAGGAACACAGAGACTACTTTTCCATACAGTTCTATAAATAAGTAAATAAATGAAAAATACCCCAGAGCACAAATTCCCTTACCGTCCTTTACCGTCTCCTTTGTCAAGCTCCTTCCGTAGTGCTGGTTTTGCGTCTCGTAGCTGTCAGAAGAGACATGGTAAACCTGCGAGAAACAAGAAGGCAACTCTGTACTTCTTTCGAACACCCAGTATTTCTGCAGAGCTAGGAGGCGCCCTACAGACAGGCTACAAAACCTCTGGTACCATCTAGCCCTCGCACAGCTTTTAAGTTACTCGCAGCGGCCATCACTGCCCTCTAGCGCTCCGATCTGCAAAATCCTCCCCCTTCACATCTTGGGGTCTAAGCTACAGCTTTCCTGCGTGCAAAAGATATCGTTATGTTGGCAAAAAGCAACGTAGCCCTTACGGGCAAACATTTTATACGGCACCTGCCTTGCAAGCCAGTGCTAAGACTTGAAGCTGTCGTACTCCTACCCACGTTACTTTGAATATTAAATCAGTAAGACATAGCAAGCTCAAAAATTTAATGCAATTTTTTTGCAGTTCTTAAAACTACAACAATATTAAGGCCAGCAGGAAAACAGTAAGAAATACTGCGATGGGACCAGGAAGGCCCAGCTCCATGAGACCCATCTGAAACTATAACTGTTAGCACAAATGAGGTTATACTGTGACAGCAGTCGAAAGCTCGGTTCCAGCACGGAGAGCGGGACATCAGCTCTCGCCTGAAAGGGAGGCAACTCAGGCGGGTACAGTTTTGTCCATATCAGGAACTGTACAAGCTTAACAACTTAATTCAAAAATGTTTTACACAGAGACACATTTTCTCTCTAACTGAAATAATTTCCATAGTAGAAACATGCCAGCCAGCCCGCCCGCCCCAAGGACAATTTGTTTATGAGAGCGTAGACAATTCTTATTTGCAGAAATAACGGTGTTACCAAGCAGGCAGTTGTCTCTGGCAGAAACTTTGTGCTTGGCACTTGGTCAGACCACCCAACCCCGCGCACCCATCCTGGCTGCAGCGCTCTGCCCCCCCTTCACCCCCCGTAGAAAGAGAAGATCCCACGGAAAGCAAAGCTGGGGCGCACCGGTGAGGCGCCTGCCCCAGTCCCTCCCGGGGGGTCTTTTTCTTGCTGCTTGTAGCCCACAGAGAAAGCCCAGTGAAACATCAGCACATAAAAAGGAGTGGCACTCGAACAGTAATTAAAAAAAAACAACCAAGAATTCTGTTTGCATTGCAGCTCCCACCCTGAAACCTCTCTCCCCCATCCAGACCATGATGAGCACAATATAAAACACAGGTGCATAGCTCCTGCTTTGCAAAGTAGCTGGGAAGAAAAGTCTCAAATGGCTCTTATTTTGACAAAAAGAGAGAAGTAATTAAATGCAGGGTTCCCATGGAACGTAAATCAGTATGTGTGGAAATTGATTTAAGTTCTCAACCATGAATGGAAGGGGCAGTAAATAATTCTGGTTTTGCTAAAGAAATAACAGTGGTAAGCCTGAATGTTTAAACTCACTTGGTAGCAGAGACACTTCCCACTGTTCTGATTCCCATTTCCGCTGCTGTGATAGTCACAGCAAACGAGGCCCTGCTATCTACAAATTGCAGAAGAGCATAGGAGAGGCGAGTTATTCTAAAGCAGCCTCTGACACGTGTGGTTTTGGTTTCACAAAAACAATCATTTTTCACCACTTCCCCCCCCCAAGCACACAAGAGGTGCAGCATACAACATAGGAAGCCAGAGATGACATACGTAAATACTTCAGGTACCTTCGAGTTATTTTCAAAAACATACAGAAAATTGCAAGAACTTTTTCGAGAGACACAAGCCAAAGGCAATTAAATAAAGCAAGAATAAAAAAATCTCTATATTGCTTAGGAAGAGGATCAAGAGTCTGGTGACTACATTTAAGTTTTCACTGTGTCTTCATTTTAATAACATTAAATGTTCTCGTTTAGTCGGCCCAGCACGGCAGCACACTTCTGAACGAACCGTCTTGTTTACCAGAGCCTCATCTCCTCCCCCGTAGGAGCTAACAGTTTTTGCGACATGGGCACTTGCTCAAAAATGCTGATTAAGATCTGCAAGCTCATTTTGTTTTCCAAAGAAACGCTGGAGCACCACATAAGCTCCCTGTGCCTCTGAGCGGGGTTTCCCGTGAAGTCACCCTACCTCTTCTCATAATTTGCACAAAACTACTCCCCCCAAATGGCTCTCCACATCGTTTAAAACCACCCAGGCAGATGTGCCTGTTTTGCATTAACGGTGCATTTTTAACTCTACAAAACAAATTGATGACAAACTACCAAGTCCCCCCACACCCCAACAGTGCAATGTATGCATTTAACTTCTCTTGTGGACAAGGAAAGACTCGGAACACCCTTGGTTACCAACGGGCTTGGCTGCAGACAACAGCATTAAGGGCAACGTCGGTAGGTAATCACGAAAGCATTCGCCACGTTAGCCAAAGAGCTGTCTCTCGATGCTCCTTCCAGCCTTTTCTCAGCTGCAAGGAAGTGACTATTTGACACATTCCTGGGAAACCTCAACCAAATCCAAATAGTTAAGCCTCATACTGAAAGCAGAGGCACAGAAAACCAAGTTCAAACAGAAATGATCTTTCACCAGCTCTGGCTTCACCCTCACCGGCCCCCCCAAACCACGGGGACGGCTGTGCTGTAGGAGCAGAACACTAAAATTGGCTTCCTCGTCTACAGACCTCTGGCTTCACCGTGCTTTTGTTCATGCCGTCACCACTACTAATCTACTACTAACCCTTCCCAAAAGGGGTATTCGCCTTTGCACCAACCTCTTCCTGTATCCCTGTTGTTGCAGCTGTCTGTACTAGCCCGTTTCTGTCAAAATGATGATGAGTCAACGAAGCCAAATCTGTAACCTTAACAACAGCCAGGAAATTATTAAGACAGGAAAATCTCATTTCTTGCCCACCAGCCCCCGCTGGTTACGTGTTTGCTCTGTACTCACAAGGCGTTTCCCTGTGTAGTGCAAGACAAAGAAAAAGGCAAGGAGTCGATGATCTCAAAGGTCTTTTCCAACCAAAGTGATTCTATGATTCTATGAGACGTCCTTACTACACAAGATGAGAGCCGGTTTGGCTGACAGAGCAGAGGCTCCTCCTTGTGCCTACAAGCAGCTCCCTTCGGTGAGGTTCCTGCATTAACAGAACTGGAGTCCAGCATGCTCGCAGGTTCAGTTTTTTTAATTGGTAGTAGTAGGGACGCTGTGTGGGCAGCACGTCAAAAAATCCAGGTGATTAACTGTTTAGGGAAATTAATCTTCGGACTTTCTCAACCTGCACTTGGCTTTTGTTTCCCCACAAGGTGTTAAGTTCTTGCTGCCTGCATACGCACGCATATTTTTGTACACTTTTTCCAATTATTGTTAGTTCATCTGATGTTCTTGGACAGAGGGAAACCTTGAGCTCAAATAAAAAGTTGGTCCAGTGTGGCCTTTAAACAAGCACAACCCTTGCAAGATCTCAACAGTGAGACACAGAGTTTGGAAACCTTGCGACTGCAGCTTTAGGACATTAAGCTGAAGACTGGGTTGAGGAAAACAAGTATCAAATGTTACGCCGATGTTATTTACGGTAATTCAGTACCAATTTCCAAAATACCCACACTATTCAAATACTTATCTGTGGCGACTCCCTAACTTGCAGAAAGTATAATTTAAATACATATTAAGACAAGCCTGTTTGGTGGAGATAACTGCTAGAAAAAATAAAGTCTCGATTAAATTAAACTTGCAGAGCTCTTTCACATCTGCAAAAAATATTAACTAATCCACATCACTGAAACCGGGGGAGAAAAAAAAATATACTTTGAGCAGGCTCGTGCAGCACCCTGCAGCAGTACCACAGAGCGAAGGCTAACTCGGTGGCACGCATGGACTGGCATTCCCACGTGCTAGCCGGTGCCCGGGAAGCATTTTCCGGAGGAGCTGCTGGTGCCCATCCCTGCTCCCCCGCATGGGCAGCCTGGGCCCTGCTCTTCTAAGCAAGGACACGGAGATGAGCAACGCACGCTCCGATGGTGAGACACCCCGACTGCAAAGGGCTGAGCTGTCCCCCCCTGCCTGTTTTTTCCATAAATATACTTAAGTCACCCCTAAATTACACCCATACAGGTAAGAGCGAGCACGTGTTTCAATATTACACAGTTTTCTGTTTACAGCAAGGCACCTCTGCCCTCCCAACTGGCAGCTGAAGGTCAGCACCCAGCCTGCTGCCCAAACCGGAGCCAAGCCGAAAGCGGGGCGTAAGCAGGCAGCACCCCAGCTCACCCGAGGACGCCCCGCATCAGCGTCAGCCCACCACCGGCGCAGGGCGCAGCTCCGCCCCAGGCCAAGACCCACACCCGGGTGTCTTTTGCCTGAGCCTCATGGCCACCCCTACAGAAACACACGGGTTCCCTTCACGTCTGAAGAACCCAGGTTTCTCTGCAGTCCTGTGATCTCTCGGGGACTGACCCTGCCACAGTGGAAGACTTAAACACTGAGTTTTAAGCAGCCTTTTTTTTTTTTTTTTCTCCCCCAAAAGAAAGTAAAACAAGGATTTGAAGGAAAAAAAATAACAGAGGGAGAGGTTTTTTACATTCTCCTATTTGATACTACTGCTTTATAGTAATGCTATGGCACCATTACTGCTGCTGAGAGCATGCCCGCTTATCTAATCCATTTATCTAAGCACACCCTCCCCCCTTTTTTTAAGTAAATAAAAAAAGACAAACCCAAAACTCACACTGTTGTTGCCAGACCACAAGTGATGAAAGTACAGACATCCCTGCTTGCTGCTGGCTTGAAAATTCAGCACAGGAAGGATGCACCCCTGCTCCCCTGTTTCTAAGCCCATACTTAAGGATTATTCTACCCATTTTGCTCCTTTGTTCTTCTGGTATTTGAGAGAGTGCTTTCTAGGATTAAGCACACCACCGAGTGCTCTCACAAACTATATAAAGTTTTCATAAGGTCCTTACATAAATAAGCTGCAGAATGAAATTATGTTGAAATGAATTCAGTGAAAAAGCAGACTAATAATCTCCTAAATGAAAAAAACGACAACACTGCACTTAAATCATGAACTGTTTTAAAAATAGCTTTATATATAATTTTGGACTCCCAGAACTTCCATGGAGCACCTCACCAGAATTGGTTGGGTTTTTTTTTTCTGCCTCCTATTCATACGACAGCAGGGGAAAAAAGAGGCCATCTCTCATCTCATCCATCATCAGGTGTTTTCTAGTATACGGGAAATGTTATCAGCCATAAGGACGCAAGTGGACCAGCTGTCATAGACGTGATGAGTCTCATGTAAGGAAAAATTGCTGGAAAAAAAAAATTCCAGGGTACCCATCTGCTAGAACTCGCCCGGGAGGATGACAGATGAATCTCCCGAAGTCTACAAATGAGGCACTTCCGAAACACACCCTTCGCTCCGCTAGCAGGTACCCGACTCCGAGGAACTGCCGCGCTCAGTTCCGCAGCACGGATCCGGCACCGTCAGACCGAGGAACAGATGAGCCCAACTCAACTGCGAGAACCGGGGAGCGAAAGGGGAAAGGGAGAAAAGCGGAGGCGGTGCACGGAGGTAACAAAGCCAGCAGAGAGAAACCACCCAGAGCCTTGGCTTCCTGCTCATTTCAACCAGGTTGGTTTCTTTGGTTTGCTGTGGGTTCTGGTTTTATTTTTAGTTTCATGGGAGTTTGTTGTTTGGGGTTTTTTTAGTTTTTGTTTTGGTTTGTCCTCCTGTTTTCTTAAACATCAAAGCTTGACTTAGACTTACAGATGCAAAAAACCCAGTTCTGGTCATTTTTTACTGTGGAAGAATACAAACACTAGATGCAGGATTTAATAGCTTTATTATTCCTCCCTTCCCCAATGTTGGTATTAACACGAGAGCTTATGAAAGTTACCACAGTACCAGAAAGGGTTCCGAAAGAACCCATAAAACAGACTCAGCTACAGTCAGTTTTAAAACACCTTGCAGGAACATGTGCTGTAGATTAGGAAATCCACTTGTAAAAACAGCTTTGACGAGGCATCTGCATTACTGCCTGCCACAGGTCACAGGCACAAAGAACGGAAGTAAATATTGGATTATTCTGCTGAAGTTACGTAATCACCAGTTTGCGCTTTCAAAATGCGTTTCAGAACTATTACGGACTACGTGATATTGCGATCAAGATGTTCTGGAAGAAAAAAGAAAACCCGCAGAAATCGGGAATTGTGGATTCTGAACGGATTGCGAATCCAAAATGAGATCCCAACCCACACATTCTGCTTGTATTCAACAGCATCCAAAGGACGATCTTTAATACTGCACGCACTGCAAAGACGTTTCTTATATATTTTATATGTCTGCTACTGAAACCCTATTGCAACCTGCAGTTTTGCTACTGGAACCGTACCTTAGTTTTCTAACATAGATTTAAACTCTCACTACTTTCCTAACAAGTCTATATCCTCGTCTGTTAAACAAAGGAACCTCTCCACTAAATAGGAAACGGGGGGTTTGCCCGGTGTTATTGAAATGTCTGGATTTTCTAAATGCGTTTCCATGCATTTAGTCTGTCTATTCAGCGCATTAAGACGAAGATCGTTTAGCACATGCCAAATGCCAGAACTAAATCAAAGCTCTGCCAGGTAGGAGACCTGCTTCTTTGAAGGACAAACCATGCATGTTTTATATATAAACAGATGACTGCTTATTTACCAGTGCATAAAAAAAAAAAAGCTGTTATCAATGGCTTTTGGAGTAAAAACCCACCATAAATTAATTTTGGGGTAAAACACCCATCTATAACACATTTTTGCTTGTATGTCTTCATGACAACTTCTATGATGTATGCTTTAAAAAAGCCATAGATAACTACAATTTCTATTTTTCCTGGCCCCCTCTTTCTTGCTCTTCTAAAATAGGAACTAAGCAAGCCCACCTCCATCTTAAAAATAACACTAAACACAGAGACTAAAACCAAACCCCTCTACTTTCTGCATCGTGTCATACCACGTTTTGCCCAGCAAACGCTGACAACCTTCATCCAGCACATCAGCTGCTACTGCCTGTACAGGAGGGTGGTTCGCAGGATGGCCAGAACCTGGCAAAAACAAAAGCACGCCCAGAGGCAGAGGGCACCCCATAATCCAGAGGCGGCAAGCCGAGCAGAGAAAATGCCTTGTGAATTTAGGCTTTGCTAAGCGTTGCGTGAGGGGAGGAGGAACCTTTTGAGTTTCTGATTGGCAAATAACTTCCAACGTGCAATTTGGTACCAAAGGCGCCAAACAAATCTCATCTTGGTAAACGCCGGATGGGAAACGGGGGAAACCATCATTGCGCATACATTTTGAATTAGGGAATCGAAAGAATTTCTGCAACAGGATAAAGATACCGATAAACGGCAATGTCGGAAAGGGCAGTCACAAGCAGAAGCACCGCGGCAGCGAGCATTCGTTCCTTTTGCGCTGTCCTGAAACAAAGGATGTGAAGTACATTGTTTTACACGTGAGATAAGGAAGGTTATGTAACCACGTAAGCCAAATCCCCAGCTATAATCTCCAGCCTTCCTTCTCCATCTAAACCGTTTCACTGGTTTTTGACTCGACTCCCACGGTCTCTCTCATAGGCTTACATAATTACTACTCCTGACCACTATAATTTATAGCTGTAAAAGCTTATCTCAAGACAGAGTTAAGGCTGAGAGGCGAGGCAATTAAGTACCAAACATTAGGGAGATATTAGAATTATTTCAAACAATGGCGCAATCCGCGTGCTGTTGCTATCTCACAGCAAAGGGGAAGCTTACTGAAGTCTTCAGCCGTTTATGCTTGTTGATGCAGAGCTTGAGAAGCCCTGGCTTTGTGTATGCGAGAAGGAAAACAAAAATCCCACATCAAAAAGAAAATTATTCCCGCGCCAGCCACAGCAGAAAAAAAGTGCTTTGAATGCATTGCATCGGGAATTCATTAACTGACATCAAGACGTTTATGTTACTGATCCACGCGCGTCCTGTACAGCTTTTCTTTATGTTGGAGTTTGAGAGTAGCCAATACACAAATACTCAATCTTCATCTGTCTCCTCACCTAAGGCAAGGAAATGCAATAGCGTTAGTCCGGACACCCGCAGGGCCTTACCCATCTCCAACTAACCTTCAACTGACCGTCGTTCCTCGAGCGCGTAAGCATCAAAGAGGTTTTCTTCTGGTGGAAAGCTTTTTTTAAAAATGCAGAACGTAAGCAGCTATTTATAATGCTACATGCATCACCTCTGAGAGCTAACTTACTCTTCCCTAAACAGAAAAATTACATAAAAATTATTAAAAAAAAAAAAAAAATCAAGATGAAAATTTGGAGAGGAAACAGCTCGTTTTTAAGTTATTACAAAGACTGGTTCGGTATGCAAACCTCTGACATAAGCCTAGAAGTCAAAAAAATACTTGGACGATTTGAAATATCTGCTATGCGAGAAGAATTAATTGCAACGACAGCCAGCTGTAAAGAGCTACGGTCTGCCCCAACCCCGTTCTTGTTCACACACACAGAACCCAGCTTGCAAACAGATTCCCAGAAGGGACACGGCCAAGTGAAACACTTGTTGCGAACACGAGCGGTGTTTTGGAACACATTTCACACCACAGTTGATACCAGCACTACCAACACATTCAGATAACGCTCTATTTACGTAAAACTCAAGAGGATTGTCATTCGCTAGAAAAACTAACCGCTGTATCTGCTGCGGGACACCAGGCCAGAGCGTAAGCTGAATTGGAAAACAAAACAGTTTCTTACCCTCATGCCAAGTACCAAAAAGCCAATCTCCTCCATCAGCGGGTACTTGCTGACCTGCTGCTGTATCTTCTCAGCTGAAGCATACGGATCATAACTTTTCTGACCTATTTTTACATCCATTATGCAAGGCTTATTAAACTTACAGGTCACATCTTCCAGTTTTAGATACGTATCTGTTAAAAAGACAAAACTTTAATAAACAGTGGGTCAAAGCAAAATAATTACGCAGTTTCTGCTGAGCTTCTGTGGAGGAAGGAGAATAGTTTAAGGCTTAACATCACGTGAGTTCTTGAAGAGTCAAATTTGTCTCCGAACACAGGCTAAATCATGGTCATCGACACCCACAAACTCCGTTGGCATTAAATTCTAAATGCCTTATTGTTTAGAAAATTGTATTCAATTAAAGCGCGCTAACCTAGCACTCAAATTCAAATTATTGCCCAGACGAAATTCATGAGTAGCTTTTATTAAGCCATTAACATACTTCAAATAGCATCAATAAACACATACAAATGCAGGTTACTACATGGCTGGTTTTGCAGCGGAGACGGTGTTTTCTTTCCCGGCGTGAAAGGGCTAGAATTAAAAGGGCAATTTTAATTTGTGTCATTTTAAAAGGGAAATTAACATTGCAGAGTCCTACCCTACAGGGGCCAAAACGTGACTCATTTTTCTTTTTTTTATCCCACTCCCTTCTGTACTCATTTCTCATCACGCACCTTTTGGTGAAAACACTCCTCAAATCCTAGGCTGCCTTTCATCCGTTTCCAAAAGTCCCTGTGGGAGGGTGGGTGGACCAAAAAAATCCCCAAGCCCTTGGAGCGGCTGAAGATTTAAAGGAGTAACTAAAACCTGGCCAAACTGGTTTATGCTTTTCTCCAGTGAAGGCAAGAGACTTGTTGCCCACACGATCTACAGCACCCACTGTCAGAACACGAGGACACAAACTGCAGTAACCGCTCGACTGGCAGAGCGCTCTGCTTGGGAGAAGCTTGCACAGATCTCCAGCCCTTGCCAGGGCACGATGCCCACCGAGACACCACGCGGCGTTAACACACGTCTCCTTCTTCACATCGGCTTCAGCAAAGCCACCGGTTATCGGTCACAAACTTCACATCAAAGTTCCTATTCCATGAGTGTACGTCCTTGCCTTTAATGCAATCTGAATATACAAAAGCATTGCACTATTCCCCATTCCCGCAGCACAATCTAAACCGGGATTGCCAAAGAAAGCAAACCCAGTTCAAGTTTGAGGAGGGAAGCGGGACGGCAAAGTGCCTTGTTTCGACAGCTGTACAGACAGGTAACAACGCCCGTCAGAGTCGGGACTAAGGCAACAAGCAACGTTCCGTTTCCACGTAGTAAGTAGAAACACTTTCATAAGGATAAGAAATGAAAGGGACTTTTACTACTTTAATAAGCCCTACTTAGAGCTTCCGTTTTTACACCGTCATGACTGAATGCCCCGGTTCCCCAAAGTACGTCCGTATCAGCGTGAAGTAGGCTCGATTTAACGCTTAGATGCCTGCTTCACGTATGAACGGGACTAAGCATGCTGTTTATTCTGTCATTCTCAGGAAAGCATGTCAAACCAATACACTATTTAAAAAAATCCAACCTTCTAACAACACACCGTACTTTTCAAGGTCCTCTGGCCTGCAGAATCAATCTAGCTACAGCAAAAAGAGTTTCACGATAGATTACCTCACCCATCAACCAGGTTTGCTGCCTCCAATGGCAGGGATATCTGAGCTGGAACAACTCATACCTAACTTTGAGAAGCCACAGGCAGCAAACATACTTGATAATTGCTCACTAGACATCCCCTGAGGAGAAGCCGGACAAATATCTTTTTGCAGAGCTTTGGGGAACCACTACTGAATGCAGGGGAGTCCGTATAAACCATTAGCTATCTGTTATTAAAACAAAACTTGTAAAAATCTAAGCGTCATCCTTCACACCTATCCTTTTTGCATATTATGGAAATCACTGCAACCAACAGATTCGTGACATCACTCTAAACCAATCCAGAGAACAACTAAATGAAATTCAAGGTTTTCAGCACTTCGCCCTCAAAGGCACTGAGCCAGAGGTATGCCGTGGGAGGTGGGGAAACAAAATGAATACAAAAACATCTCAGAAGATGGCTGCAGTCCTTCACCACCAACTCCAAACTGCTTTGGATTATGTCGTGAGCACCTCCGGACTCAAAACCGTTACTAACACCAAAATTATACAAACTCCAAGTTACCCCAAATTATACAAATTGTTTAGATGCCGTGTTTTTATCAAGCCCAGAACGTAACTGTATATAAATTAGTGTAAAGCCTCTATTTCCATAATGCAGCAAGAAGTGAACCCATAAAAGTAATTAGCTTAAAAAGCAGAACTTGCATCTCCCAAAACCGAGCCCACTGCCCTTCAGACAGCACGCAGGCAAGGTAGTCGTGCTCCTTCCTTCAAAGGCACCCACGGTTATCTGCTGTCCTCCACTCCACTGGTCCAAATCCCTCTTTTTAAGCATACAGCACCAACCTTCAGCACCTCCAAAATACTTAAAGTTCTAAATATCTGTCTCTTTTTAATTCCCCATCCATTTCAGATCTGTTACGCTAGAATATCTCCCTTACCGACCTCCTAAAAATGTAACAATTACTATTTTAAAAAAAAAAAAAAAATCAAGCATTAAAATAACTTAGGGGCTAACACCAACCCTGGGAAATACTAATTACTTAGCAAAGCCTGTGAATTATCCAGAAATGACTCATCTCTCTCACCCTTTTTGGAATTAGTATTTAAGTCTTCATCGTTAGCTAGCTGCTAGCTCAGAGTTAAGATTATCTTACATCTGTTCAATGCACACCCCCACTCTCAGAAAGCTTCTTGTCCTTGTGGGGAGCGCAAAAGCATTATACCAAGTTATTTTTTTCTCATTACAGCTTCAGAAAAATGCATCGAGCGTTGACGCTTCATTCTCCCTGGCACCGTTTGGTTCCCATTTGCATTGCGCTCAAGAGCTATCGTCTACTGACGCAGACCCCAGAACCGCAGTATCGGAACATACCACAGCTTTCAGCAGTTACCCCAACATTAACAGGCGTTACAACCAAGGCAAAGCAAGCTTCAGATTCAGACATTGGTAGGTACCGCTACCTTTTCAAGCCAGGAGCCCTCATCCTCTCTGAGGATGCGACCCCCAGCGTCCTTCTCAAGGTCACCCACAAGCCCGCAGCTGAGCCCAGATAAACTGGAGCACTCTCCTTCCTCTCCTCATTTTGTTAAACAAAAAAATTGCAGATTTTCTAAACTATTACGTAGTATGCTGCCACTTCATCATGCATTCGCCATCTAAAAAGGTTAAATTAAAATCCCCTGCAGAGAAAAGAATTCATAAGGATTTTTCTATCTTAGCTTTGGTAGATAATCCTGACTATGTATTTCAAGGACTTAAACAAATTGCTCCTTGGAGGCTTGCCCTTCCCCTTTCTATTTTTCAGTGGCAGGGAAGGAGGCAGGAAGACGTGGTCTGACATATTATTTACATATTTTGTTACAGTCCCAAAGGAGACAAACCAAAAACCCCAAATTCAGCAAGTATGCGTAGCATGAACCACTGCAGACTTCAGCACGTACGTGCCAATGCATTCAGTCCTCGCTGGAATAGAAGCGACAAAATAACTTGAGGCATCTGACTTCTTCTCATAACTTTCAAGACATCTCCCAAAACATATGAATAAGCAGGGAAAAGCCTCAGTTGCTCCCAGCAACAAGGGAAGAAAAGAAAGGTTTGAAGCTGGCTTATATTTATCTACCCTGTTCTCAGTTTAGGCAACAAAAATTAGAGAACAGTATGAAATGAGCAGCAGTAAAATCACTTTAAAAAAAAGAAATGCAGGGGCAACAAGTAGGCAGCAAGCCCCAGAACTCCAGCAGGAGATATAAAAAGCTTAACACAGCTCCTACATCTTTATAATAACTTTTCCACCTCTTTATTAATAAGCTCCAAATGCCTGCAATGCCAACGAACCCAAAGCTCAAACCAAATTGTCTGCCTCCAACTTTCGAGTAGCTTGGGGAGATGGAGCATCATCCACCTCTAACTCCATCTCCCGTGCAGCAGTACCAGGTATGTGATCGCAACGTAACGGGACAGTTATTTCACAAATTTTATCAATACTGTGAATATCGTCCATCTTTTCTGTCACACTTCCTATATTCTCGTGTCACGTGGAAACTCTGAGATGGGCAGAGGTCAAGTTCAGAGCGGTCCTAAATTAAGTTACTCCGGGTTGGTTTGGGTTTTTTTTCTTACCACAAGCCTGCGATTCTCTTCGTGTCTGTATGAACCTACTCAAACTCTCAACCCTCTACCCAAGATAACAGCTACAATGC
>NW_009260068.1:934706-949221 GCF_000687185.1 Egretta garzetta
CACCAACAGCCGTCCTCCCTCTGCCCTGGCAAACCAGGCAAGCCCCTGTTCCTCCACACAAACACACTCAAAAAAAAAAAAATACATAAGAGTTCAGAACGTGCAGCAAGCACAGGTTGGTAACTGATAAGATTGTTTAATTTTGGGTTTTTTTTTTTTCAGAAGTCGCCTACGCCCAATTTAGCAGCAACAAGGAATTATTGGGTTCACTACTCAGAGGTTGTATGGAGCCATGTCCCAGAGTCTGTAGAGCACTGACCACCAAAGGAAAGGTCAGGCATACAGTGTTAGGACTGCAAAAACCTACAAATACATCCTCGATCTCCATTTAAGAACTAGATACTTTTCTAGCAGCTGGATTCCCTCACCTAACATCACTGGGACACACCACAGCAGCTAAGCATAGTGTTCAATCTTTTGAACCAGAGCTTAATCCACAGTTAATCTGTGGGGGGGGGACACACAGGTAACAAACCCATCCCCCATTTCCCCAAAATAGCCTCTCCACGCCTCTCCTATGTGTGACTACTTCCCCTCTTCCTTTTTTATCCCTGAACTCGTTTTCCTACTTTTTATGCAATCTAAACGTGACACTGCTGATTATTTTCACCTCTGGTGCCGAGTACCGATGCTCACACACACACACAAATGCATCACGGAGGTTTTCCTTCACATCTGGCATCAGCAAATCTGCATTTGCAAATACCTGCTAAATAACAGATGGCTTCCAACGTGAACAGCCGCCTCCTTAGCTTTGGATGCATCCAGCACGCATGCGTTCTGTTAAAGCTCCACCATCTCCAATGTATTTGATTTCTATCAAGACTACACAAAACTCGTTAATAGCGCAGATAACAGAGTTGGCAATGGAGTGTTTTGTTTGAACCCCCGCCATAGCTTTCTATGAAGAGGGCTCCTGACAGGGCACAGGCTTTTCAAGAAGCAAAACAAACAAAAACCAAACGTTACTCTTCCTTTACACAGTTATTCCTACTGGCGATGTCTGGACTCTGGTGGAGGCCTGCCAAAATTCAGCCCCATGGTGCACAGCACTAGTGAATTCCCAAAGTCAACTAGGGATGTGTTGAATTCCTGTATCCTGCCTAGACCACATATTTTTACATGTGAAGATCCTACCGTGAATAGAAAAAATTGATTTGCAGTTTGGAGGGGACATTAAGTGAGCTCCACGAGACACATAAAATTATGAGGGAAGGAAAAAGATAGCTCCGGTGGAGCTATTTGAGTTAGTGCCAAATATGAAAGCACGGAGACAAATCTGAGCCAAGAAAGTGCTGGGTACTACCACAATCCTCCTTGCATTTCTTTTCACAGAGTTTAGACAGTGCCTTTGGACACCCTCTTACTACTCTCTTTGGAAATCAAGTCTATCAAGTGATAGCATTGGCAAAAGAAGACTGAGTTATATTAAAGGAGCATAGCATCTAGTCTTGGTGCCCACATATTTAAATAGACTCAACGGCATCTTTTTATTTCTGTATGTTCCAGAAGCTCCATTTCCCCAGCGTGAAAAAGAAAAGTCCCCAGAAGAAACACTAGCTTCCATTTTAAATACATCAATAATATCTATTTTCTCTTGAAGAGACAGCCTTCCAACCATCCTCCCAAAATACCTTCTTCTTCCTGACTCCTAGCACGCTACACAAATACAAAGTTAAGATACCAGAGCTCCTTTCCATTCAAACCCATAACAGGGGATGACAAGCAGAGCTCCCCAGCAAGGTACCTGCTGACATAACTGCTTTGTATGACGTGGCATGGCGATGGGATCCAACCTCTGGAGATCCAGCAGCAGATTCCAGCTTGAACACCTCCCCTTAGGCCCAACCTACCCCTTTTCTCTTCCTCACACACCCACATGGTGCCCGTCTCTTGCTCTGATGACCTGACCAGACATAAAATGTGCAACCAGCCCGCTCCTCCGACATGACCCAGACCAGAGCAGCAGTTCCAGGACAACATGCAGCAGCTCCAGCTACTCGGGAAACATTTGCCGTGCAAACGGCCATGCCCCATCTGCCCTGGGAGGAAGACCCCGAGGCCTAATCCAGCCAGAGGACTGCAAACTGGAACCGGTTGTTAGAGGGAACATTAGCAGGTTACAAAACAAAACCCAAAAAAACCCCCTACGGAGCTCACAAGTGCCAAAAATCAGTCTCCAGGAAGATTTTTCCAGGAGGTTTGGATTAACAGATAAAATTAGAACAGTACCATTTGGTGCAGTAGGTGGTGACCAGACACCGAAGTATTTTGGCAGATATTCCCGCAGCTCCAGAAGAATGCTGTCGCAACAGTCGGAGTCATAAACCTGAAATAAATTAGGGAGGGGCGGAGAGATCATCAGTTTAAAACATTCGTTTCATACTTCTAATTGTCCCATAATTATAATTACTCAGTCTTTGTTTTCATACGTTTAAGATTTCTCCCTTACATTTTAAAGACATACAAAATGCAGATGATAATTATCACAGTCCAACATAAATTAACAGCGTCCTTTCTTTCAAATTTTCAAGTGGAAAAGATGTACCAACTCTACCTAAGAATAATTCATGGCTTAACTTGAATAAAAATCTGAACTCTAGTTGTTAGCATTGAAGCCCATTTAGAGAAAAGGGTGTTCTCCCATCCTGGATCCAAGACCGTACAGGTCTTCGTATAGCCGAAGCTTTTTAAGCTATATCAGGTAAAGCATACAAGCTCAGACTGGGTAAGGTTTCCTCGTTTCCTCCACAACAACTCATCCTGTAACTACATCACACAGACAACGCACAATTCAAATTTAGATCTTTCCATTTGCTTTAACGCTTTCAAATATTTTTTTTTTTTTTTCAACTTCTGTAAGAAAAACAAGAAGAGTCTGGGAACAGCAGCTGGTTTATATTTCTGAAGGAGTAATTCTTTGCAGACTGAAAGCGAAGCCTCGGATACTTATCTGCTACGGAATCGCATGACTATCACAGGTTTGCAGTGGTGGTGTGAAGAGGCTTTCAAAACCATTCCCCTGACCAGATTCCCCCACCCCACCCTGGTTACAGACATAGGGGATAGCCTACAGCGCGGCTCAATGTGCTTTGCAGACTTCAAAGATCCATACCCACACAAGTACAGGTTACCATGATTATTACTGCCATTAAAACCCATCCCGTCCGAATCCCCTCGCAGCTATCCTGGTCCCGACGCTATCAGGCTGGCGCCCTGTCCTTCAGCCCTGCAGCGGCCGCACAGCAACGCCCACGGGTGCCGGGGACGAGTGACCAGGGCAAGCAAACAATTCTGCTTTCATTTCAGAGCCCGCTGCAAAGTCAGAAGCAACGCAAAAAATGATTTAAGGTGTTAACAGAGCTCTGCGGAGTTTTCTCAGCTCAGCGCCTCGAGATCCACACTTAACCATGGTGTGAGAGTATCTTGCGGTGGAAACTACGAAGGGTAGGTATCGCAAGATACGTGCCTTTAGCGTTGTAATATTGATACATCTGGGGAGAAAAACCCCAGACCTGAAGTCCAGCTACTATTTTAGAGCATCAAGGCAAGCCTCGGCTACCATCACCGGCGCCGTGTAACTCTAGACAGAGCCTCCCTCATGCAGCGGCAGAATGTTAAAATTAGTCAGTGCGGGTTTGTGCTAAATTTAGGTTTCATCGCAGAAACCTCAAACCGGGCAAACTCAAATCACCAGCGTGCTTCAAACGCACGGCGTTGTTCCATAGCCCTTCAGGCACATCTAATACGGCGCGCTCTGGGGCTTGGACCAGCCTTGGACCAGGTTCTGACACCTTCATGGCAGCACTGTTACCAGGCAGTGACTGAGAAGGCGAGAACCACCAAATCCACGCCGACGTGACGCTAGAACATTTAATTTCACCCGTTCCTTTACCTAGCTCACGGTGTAAGCCCCGGTTTAAAGATCCTAAGGAGAGGGCTGACTCCTCAAAGCTCAAACCACACAAATACGTGTAACAGCACGATGCAAAACACTGATGCCCGCCTACCGCCGCACCCTCTACCACTACTGTTGCTATCTGAAGCATACAGGAGTTGCTGGGCGTGTATGTTACAAGTCAGTGTCACATCACAGGGCACTGATCCTTTCCCACACGTCCCGGTTAGACAAGCTGGCATGACCTCTGGGGACGACGAGTAATTGTACGTCTAGGCCTATTTTTCCTCCATGTTAACACAAGCTGGCATGCTGACATTCTTGTGCTCTTAAGACAAAAAAACCTTGCTTGTCCCTGGGATCAGTGGCTGCTGTTTATTTTTATTTATGCAACTTTTCCTTGCTGAACCTCAGATGTTGCCAGCAGAAGACAGCGCTTTCCCCAGAAGACTGCAACGTAGCTTGATCTTACCAGCTTAAGAAAGGGGAAAAAAAAGAAGGATTAGCACCACACAGATGCAGAGGCGCAGACCCATCCACTGCTATCTTTTGTAAGAGAATTCACTGTTCCCCACCATAGGGACGGCTGTTTCTGGGCTGGGATGCCAAGCACTGACTGCTGGAATTACTTCACACTGTGGGTATTTTCAAACAAGGAATACAAACCCAATTTTTGTTTACTGTGGTAGTTTGGTATCATAGCACCTCACAGCCAAGACAGGGAGTTGCTCTGCTCCCAGCACAAATACTCGTTTCCCAGGTGAATTTAAGCAGATCTGAGAGGCAGCGACCATCACGCCATTTCACAGCCTTTACATGGGAGCAAGTAAAAATAAGTATATAAATATATATTTAGGACAGGATAAAGAGGAAAGAGGTAGAAGCTAAAAGTGTAGCAGACAAGGAAGAGAAACATTGAATGCAACTGAAAAAAAAAAAAACCAAAACAAAACAGGCAAGCATACTAAGAATTCATTTGTTTAATTTATTGGCAAAAAGATTCTGAGAAAGTGACACATTAGGTGACCACTTCCATTTTTTAAAGAGACAGTATTCTTGCTTTGGCTGACTTTTTAATCACCAGCATTAGGTGATTAAACTTAGCAATTGAGCCAGTGACTACAAGCATGCTCCTGTGTATTTCAAATAGAAGGGTACAAGAAAGATACTCAGATAATTTATAATGGGGTGTAATAGCCCAAAGTCAAGGCCAAATGGGGGAAAAAAGCTCCAGGAGTGATATCTTCCAAGTAGTCTGTCCTTTAATACACTGATAGAAGACATTTGAAATGGAGACAAAACTCTCAGTAATGCATTGTTCGGTATCATTACGGCAGCATAACAGAACTAAGTGCATTACTTCTGCCTCTCGGGAGGTTATCTTGCTCCCAGAAACAGTAATAAACTTCCCTCCGAAGTTTGACGTAACCTATACAAACCACTTATTTGACCTTAATAGAGACCTCAATCTCAGCCTGGAACGTCTTCGCATGTCAAACAAGAACAAGCACTCGGTTAATAAAGACCAGAGGAAGTCATTTGGTGTGGGTAAAGCAGCAAAACCAGACATTTCAGGAATTCTGCTCCTTCCTATGCAGGAGAGCTCATTAGAGAGGGGCCTCGTAAACAGCACCCAGCCCACAGGCATTTATTTTTTTTCCTCATTTCATACAATCTGGCACCAAGCTACACACTGAGATGTCATTCAGAATGCCAAATATAAATGTATGCATGATAAAAATAAATGTGTACATATATAAAAGTATATGTGACAAAAACCATCCCTAAAATTACACAGGAAATAAACCGTGCACCTCATGCCCCAAAAGGTATCACTACCAATATTGCTGGCAAACTCACAGGAGACAGGTTATTGCATACCCCAGAAGGACCTTTAAAAATAAACCGTTATATTTTCACAGAAGTAAATACTATTTGACATAAGTAAACATCAGCAATACTCCAATTTCATTTCAAGCAGCTGCACTTCTGTTTTTAATGCAACAAGAGGTCCATTTCTCCAGCACACGCTGGCAAATTGAAGTTATTTCTGCTTTACCGGTAACTGTACTTAACGTCTTCATCCAACAAATCAAGAACTGCAAAACAATTCAGTGTCAGCCCAGCCAGGGGAGGCATCCATTCCACATATTACAGGCTACATTCTTTCAATAGCACAAACTGGAGACATAAATGTAATAACTGTTGGGTTTAAAAGCACGTAAACAGGATGCTGACATTTGGAGGGCTCACAACATGACCATTACAAATTACTGCAATTAACTCATAGGAAGAATATGCCCCAGATATGTCCTGTGGCAGCTCAGATAGCCTAATAGACACCACAAAGTCATAATTTCCAGTTACTCAGGACTTTTTAATTCCAAGGCGAATCTACCATCCCTTAGTTTTTAATCCAAAGTACACTCTGTTTGTTTTGCTAAGTCTGATCCAAACAGATTCATCTGGTTTTTAATGCAAACAGGGGCTGCTTGGGAGAATGGGAATGTTCCTTTTCCTTATTTAAAGCAGCATGACATTTGGGGGTTTTTGTTTTCTAAAGACTAGCTAATCGCATAAACGACAGAGGGAGGGTAAACCAAATGTTTAAATTTCAACAGGAAACTGGTTCTGGCAGTACGGACCCGTCTTAATTGTCCCGTTGAAAAAAATACCACTTTGACAGAAACGTAGTCGAAAGAGAATCTCCTAAAGTCCATAAAAGAGTTGATTTAAAAGAATGTATTTTTAAATTCACATTTATTTTAAAGCTATTGGAGTCAGAAACTTTAAACGCCGGAGTAGGCAGTCTGAAGCATCACCTTTTCTTGTTGCTGGCTATCGTAAATTGTCGCCAAAGGCAGCAGCAGGATAGCTTGCAGAGCCTCAGGATACACAACCAGCTGCCAACATCTGGCAGCGAGTTCAGCTTCCAGTGGTTTTTTTGGGGAGTTCTTGATGAGTGGGGAGCAGTTAATAAGCCATGCACTCAAATTAGCAAGTGCAAGATTTACAGATGATAGTGCAACCTTAATTCTGTCTCCCGATGGGTACGCGTTATAGTACAGACTTTAATTACTCGAGCGCACGCTGCATTTCCCTCCGGACTCCTCCATCACCCAGTTACACCAGGCAAGTACAAGGGCCAAAAAACTGAGGTTGAAACAGCAGCTGCGATTTGAGCAATTGATAACTGCTTGGCTTTACAACTCGGAGAGCCCTTGCTTCTTTTTCAGAGCAGTACCATCATGTTTTCACTTGCAAGCGTCTGCAGTATTTGTTTCCACAAAAATGTCTGGAATTGAGCCAGCTCTGCATACATTCAAAATATCTGATACCAGAGTAATTCCAAAATATATGTGAATGCTGTTATGCTACATGCTGCTATACTGAATTGCTTATTTTACTATCCAATATATAGCTGTTCTATACATCAGATTGTAATCCTTCTCCTCACTGAAGATACCTACAAAAGACAAAAAAAAGCTTAAAATAAGTCAGGATATATTCCCACAATCCAGTCTCGTAAATCGATTTTCAAATAAGAATGGTGCACACTTATGACAATCATATCCTTCTTCCAGGAGTCAGGAAAAAAAAAAAAAATAAAATTATAGCATGGAGTTAGCCATCTTACATTCCAAAAAAAAAAATGCAGGCTGTGAAAATAAGCTTCAAAAATCTCCCCAAAACATACTTATTCAGTCATGTTTATCAACCAGCCATTCTCTAGCAATGCAAAAAAAAAAAACCAAAAACCAGTGGGTCTTTTTTTATCCACTTCAACGTGTTTTAGATAGTCAAATTTAGGCTGACCCTAGCAAGGTTTGCAGTCCCAGGTGTGGGATCATCTTCACAAGCGGCAAAGCAAACCCTGACCCATTTCTCAGGACATGGCAGAGCTTCAAAACTTCAGCAGACGGAAGAAGAAACCAGAAGGCAGCCGCCAGGCACAGCCACCAGCAGCAACGCCGAACAAACACGGCAGTGGAGCTGCGAGCAAAGAGCTGCAGGCACCACATGCAGCAAGTCGCCCTGAAACGCTCGGAGGTAAGCTGGGTAGAGACAGATCATCCAGTCCCTCTTTCCTTCCAACAGCGCTTACTACAGAGGCAAGGCAGTCAAGTATTTCCAAAGACATAAGGAGGCACCTGACCCTACCCCATCACAAGCAGAGAAGGGTTGCTTCCCTCTTCACAAGCCAGCAAACTCCCACCTCATCTTCCATCCTACAAGGTTCCTGGGCAACCAAAGATGAACAACAGAGCAAGTTTAAATTATTCACTTTACCCACACACCCCTACAGTTGCTGCAAGCCACCCAGCTGAGCACGGAGCAGGCTAGTGGGCATCAGGGCCTGCTTGGTCAAAATTGCAAAATTAGAGATCACACTTCATCACAAATCTCTTGCCACAGAACAGAGCTCCCTTCGGTCTCTCCTAGGTTCCCAATTTGCCAGCACCATCAGATGTTACATTCAGCTTCAACTGCATAGGAGCTGGAGCCTTCAATGAACTGGAGAGCTCTTTGAAGTCAAAGATAATTCTTTCGGGATGTGCAACAAACCCTGATCCCTCAGACACCACAATCCAATTAATCTTTTTCTAAAAAAACCCCAAAACCCCCAAAAAACCCCCAAACTCTTAAAGATGATACCCAGGTTGCATTTGCATTAACAGCACAGACAGCTGTTAAGCAGCCTCCTACGTAGTTTGTGAGACTCTTGGGTGAATATCGTCCAAAAGTATGTGGCAAATTGCACATCAAGGTCTCGATTCCAGAATCTACATTCCTTTGGTTCAGTTATGTCAACACGCATGCACGACAGACTGGAGGTCGCCTTAGGTAGTCTCTACTAGAGGCCAAAATAAAGAGAACATAGCATAAAAAACTGGTTATGAAATGCTACTGTCGGGCATCTGATAAGGAAGTTTCAATATTTACACACGGAATTCTACTTCTCCCATTCTTGCTTACCCTTACTCTTCCTTCTTAGTTTGACAACACTTACATTCACCCCACAGAGCTGTAGCGACGCTGTCCTGAAGTTACGCACTGCAAAAACTCAAGCAACCAGCAGCCAGAGAGATCCAGCAAATTTCAAGGCAAAAAGTCAAGTCACTTTGCCAATTCTTACCTGCCTTGAAAAAGTAGTTTTCTCATCTGCCTTTACAACTATTGGGCCCGAAGACTGCAATGCACGGAGTGGTGCAACACGAATACTGCTTAGCATTTTAAGGGAAGACACAGACCTGCTCAGAAACACCACCCTGACACATCCAAATCCTCACAGATGCAAAAGCAAGTTGAACAAAGACAGCAGCCAGAGTGTTTTCATACAAACTTTCTGCTCCGGGAAGATTTATTTTTTTAATTTTGTTTTAAGCAACTCCAACTATTCAAGAGTTCAAGCTTAAATTACCACTGAAATTACTGAAAGAAAAGTGAAATGGTCGAACAATAGGACAAAGGGGAAAAACAAGCCAGTATGGCTGTCCCACTTTCCGAGAACATGAATAAGCGTTACCCTTTGTTTCTGGAAAGCTATCTGATCACAGCGGAAGATTCAAGCTAGGGAGTGAGAGAGAACAAGGGGTGGGAGGAACCCTGAAGCAGTCATACTTAAATAGGCAAAATTTAATTTTACATTTCAAAGAGACGGAAAGGGGAACCAAGTCCTGACAGACATACATTGGGTTGTTTGGGGGTTTTTTCCCCCCCCCTAATACTGCAAGAGGCAGCCCTCACAAAGAATTTACTGCAGCATTACCCTGAAGGTGCAGTTTCATGGTAGTTTAAGTCAATCGGAGCCAGGGCTACCACAGTCCCAAACACATTTTCACCTCCTCCCCTGCAACAACATCCCACAGCCTGCTGAGCACCTCGAGCTGGCTCACCGCCCGAGTGCCAGGCCACAGCACTCCATTTAGGCTGCCATTTAAGTACATCCACCATTAACACCCCTCAAAAAAAGTTATGTCTTTACCTTCCTTTAAAAAAAAAAAAAAAAAATTTGTTTGTGCTCCTCTTAATTTTCACAGTTTTATCATCTAAATCTTATGTTGTTTATTTCTTCCTTTTAAATTTTATTTATATTTCTATTTATTTTAATTTTTATTCATCTAAATTTTCTTTTATTTGTTATGGTATTTTACCAGCAACTATGTATCTGCCCATACAATAGTATACCCTACTCCTTATGCCAGAATACTCAACTCCCACCTGCAGCCAGGCATCCAAACCAATCATTTCCAGGGCTACCCCGCCAACATTACGTCAGATTTATAGCCTCGGTTTCTACATCAGAAGCTCCTCTGCCAGCAACAGGCTCTACTTTGTGATGAGAACACTTGCCAAGACGGAGGCAGCTAGTAATAAGCTTTTGATTTTATTATTTTTATTAATTTTTTTTTAAATGGACAGAGAAGAATGGCACCTACTAACAGGAATTTTAGCTGATGGCTTATGATTTGGGGAAAGTATGCAACGGCTCCTTCCACAAGGACTGAAAGTAACAGCCCAAAAGTTATTTGGGTGCTTGCTAACCCAGTAGAAGGGTTTTCAGTTGTTAGAGAAGATACACTAACATCAAAATAGCTGGTTGGCAATAACTAGAGGCCTTTTTTTGGTTTGACTGAGTAATTAACTCTCCGGAGTCACACCCACACGTCTGTCTGCCTGTGGAAAACTAGAAGTCAGAGAATCAACGATGAGCCCGCATCTTCCTTTCACTCACCAGCCTGCAGGACAAGCACGTTGGCTGTCACTTCCCAAACCTGCAAACCACCTCCCTGGCTCACCGTTCGCGAGAAGGGAAAGCAGCAGTGCTAACCTGTGCTGGAACACGGCGGGGCGGCACAAGGGGAGAAACCAAAAAAGAAGATCAGTAATAACAGCACTAAGAAACCTTAGGAAGCCTCTCATCAGCGTCTGCTCCAGGACAACAGGGAGAAAAATCAGGGTAAGTGGATTCTGTTACGCTCCAGCAAGGTGAGCCAAGTCATTTGTTTTGCTTTGTCAAGAAGATTTTTATATGTATATAAATGTGTGTTATACACAGACACACATATATTTATGTGTATATATACACACATATATGTATTTATACAACACACACACTCAGAAAAATAAATACTCCAAGACTGAAAAATAATTGCTACCAAATTGCTCCCCAAGTATTGGCTATTACAGGAATTTTAACAAGCATGTTGTATACACAGTGGGACATTCAATATTTAATGGAGTTTTTCATTTACGTATGGTTAGTCTGGTACCTGGATGACCAAGAACACACCAAAACTTTACATTATTTCCCACCATATGCACTGGTGAATCACATCTCTTTCCACACAATCACGGCTTTATGCAATATTCTCATATTACAAGCCTTGGTTTTTTTTTTTAATCTGGAAACTGGAATTCTTGTTTTCAGAGACTGAATTTATTTTCCTTTTCTTTCAAGGAGGCAACCTACGCTTCCCTCAATCCCATACTGGCAGCTCACAACCATATCTTACTTTTAAATAAACTTCTAATGCGCGAAATAACTGTATTTTCTATATAACACCAACATACCTTTAGTAAATTTATCCATATTCTGAAACATTCGTTACTGAATTAAAGTTTAAACAACATTTGATCCAGTCTGAAAAAGTGCTTGCATGACCCTCTAGTATGGCAGAAGCACTGTACGGTAACTTCATCCAATTTAACATACTGTGGATATGCACATTAAAACTGCATTTTTGCTTTATTTTCAGCCAGAGCTACACTCGGGAAGGAATATTCCTCAAAATCACGTTGGTAAGAGAACTGGATTTTTCTTCCTGCTTACTTACATAGCACGGGCTGTAGACGACCCAGTCTGTTACCAACTCCACCCAGTAGTTCCCAGATAGCATCAAATTGCAATAATGGCCTTTTACTGTCTCCTTTTATGAGGTTTTCTTAGATTTATTAAAGCAGGTTGTAGTTTATTCTGTAGCACGCAATACACAAGGCGCACGGGGAGCAGATGCTCACCACATCCATCTAGGTTAATTTTCTACTGCGCCATGCATCCCTTCCAAACTTGGTTTTGCTACCAAGCGCAAGAATCACAAAAATCTGCCATACTTTTTAAGCCTTACCATCCTGCTACAGTAGGCTTTCAGTCATTTAATAGTGATCTGAAGTACAAAAATGTGTTTATAGGACAGTAGTAGGAACTCAGCAGATGCTTAGACCTACACTCCATCCTTCATCTCTCTTAGACAACTCCCAGTGTGAAAGAGATGTGAATCCAAGCTGCCAGTATTTCACAATTTGGTCAAAAAGCCATTTTCTTCTCATTAGCTGAGGAGTACTGCGTGTCCTTCCTTTTATTACAATACTTCTGTCCAGGCTTGTGGTTTAAAGCATAGAGCATGAGGCAATTTCACATGCTGGTTTGGGAACTTAAATTTGCTTATTTCCCCCACAAAACAGAATCCCTCCCAGACAGCTTCTCAGCAGGAGGAATGATGCCAAGGGCAGAAATGGACTGTATCAGAATGTGCTCACTACGTTTGCCAACAGGTAATTTGTATACTTCAGCACCACTACCTCTTCTGGAGATGCAGCAGATCTGGATGTACCAGAATCACCCTCTTATTGCCCTCTACAACTACCTGAAAGGAGGGTGTAGTGAGGTGGGTGTTGGTCTCTTCTCCTAGGTAACAGGCGATAGGATGAGGGGAAATGGCAGGGCAGGTTTAGTTTGGACACTAGGAACAATTCCTTCCCCTTGGGGCTGTCAGGCACTGGAAGGGGCTGCCCAGGGAAGGGGTCGAGTCCCCACCCCTGGAGGGATTTAAAAGCCGGGCAGACGAGGTGCTCAGGGACAGGGTTTAGTGGTGGGATGGCAAGGTGAGGGTGATGGTTGGGCTTGATGAGCTTAAAAGGCTTTTCCAACCTAAATGATTCTGTGATTCTGTGAATGAGATATAGCCAAAAATGAACTGTCAGGATATTGAGCTACAGCTCCGAACACAGTTAGTAATGAAAGGTTTGGGCAAAGCATTGCATCCCTAAAATGTTAAGAGAACTGTGCATCCTATTTCTCCAAGCTTTGTCCATACAAGACTGAAAAGCACAACCTTAGGCTTGATCACGGGATAAGGATATTTTAGTACACAATAGCAGCACGATGGCCATCATCCATTCCTTTTTCAGTCAAGGATAATCATCTAAATCAGGACTATAAAACCAGTTAACTGAGTTTACAAAATAGGGTAATTCATCCTGAAGCAAGACATACTTTGCCTCCCCAATCCCTTTCCTTTTCCGTCACCAAGAGAACTGCCTCCCCAATCCCTTTCCTTTTCCGTCACCAAGAGAACAGTTTACAGAACACAGGCTGCCTTATCGTGATTTGCGCTATATAGGCTGAAAGGGGGCTGAGCCTTATGAGTCAGTGCTTGCAACTCTCTGCAAAAGCTTCCAGGCCAAAACACATCTTTCAGGCTGCTGGCTTGATTTTATGCCATGGAGGGGGAGGGAAGTCACCAGAAGTCTTCTGCGCTGCCTGAAGCTGCTTGAATACTAATTAAAATTAGACAATGCAAAAAAGGCGGCGGCATTGAGCAGTAATGAAAAGCCATGGCATAGGAGTAGTGACAGGTTATTGAGAACAACATAAATAAAACAGTAAGGAGAAGATTATTGATAGTGGTCCAAACGGGCATACCTCCTGCACGTTTCTCCTCTGTGCTCAGAAGCACAAGGAACCATGGCTTCAGGAATATCAGCGTGATTGGGTCTTCACTAACACGTTATCCGCTGGTCACAAACGCAAAGACTAACTGTGACAAGAGAGACAGCAAAAGTTGCACAGGCTGTATGAATTCTGCCTTATGTCAGGTTGTAAAAGGAGCTGGGAGGTTCTTCAGGGGAAGCTAAACAGAAAGATGGGTCATTGCCCTACTGAAAGCTGCATTATAATGCATCCAACAAAAGTTCAGAACAACAATCGTGTGGGCAGCCATTAAACCATTACTTCCTAGCTTTCAAGTGCCTGACTCTCACCTAACTAATGTAAATCTCTTCTACATGCTGGAGCTATTTGTGTCTCTTACATCCTGGCTTTGTTTTCAGGACATGTAACAAGAGTGAAAAACAATTTCTATTATCTACAGCAGTAACAGCTTCCTTGCATTCATATTGTATGTCAGCAGGGCTCGAACCCTGAACTTTCAGACTACTGCTACAGCAGTTAACAAAGCCGTCATTAATTGGCAATGGGTGGAAGATCCGTTATCCAGAAGGGCCAGATGACTAGCCCGATTATCTTTTCCCAATGCTACGTGGGGTGAATCAACTCCCTTGGTTCCCAAGCATTAGGATGGAGGTAGAAGGTTGCCAGAGCTGAGCTGGGACTGGGAGAACCCCATCCACCTTTTCATTCTGACCCCCCAAAATTACCCTTGCACTCTGGGACAAGGGTATCTGAGAATTTGGGTAAGATTTGCTTGGAAACCTTATAGTATTGCAGGTATGTTATTTGGAGCCACAACTCTGCAATGTCATGAGAAGCCACTACGACAGTTCTGACATGCAGCCACTAGCAAACGGGGAAAGAAAAAAAAAAAAAAAAAAAAA
>NW_009260068.1:949286-953577 GCF_000687185.1 Egretta garzetta
GCAGGGTGAAGGAGGAAAGGCGTACTACTCACACCCCAAGCATCACCCAGTCACTGCAGGAGAGCAGAAGGGCACTTCAAATAAAAGTTTACAGGAAGATTTATTGATCTGTTAAGCATAAGATCCCAGTTTATTAGGTACTGCATTAGCAACCTTTAAAAGTTCAGCATGCCGGGCTCAGAACAGGTACACACAGTAACAGGTTTACAGCCCCACTGAGCGAATGCCAGAAACCAGAAGTGAAAGAGCTGCTATTTCAAAACAGTTGAGCGACCTTCTCTTGTTCTGCTGAACACAAGAAACACTCCATCTCCTAGTGCTAAACACACAGCTTGGAGGAAACCCTAGTCACAAAGATAACCTCAACACCTGTACATTCTCTCTTCCTCGGTTTTAAATACTTGCAGCCTGAGCTCTATCCTTTTCTGTCCTCAAAAGCAGTGCCCTATTTAAAGCCTGACACTCCAGTTTCCTCCCCCTCTTCAAGGCACCAACAGGACAGTAGTTTCTGCAATGCTACATTCTTGACGTGACAAATTAAGAAAAACCCTGTGCTGAAGAGGATAGCTTTTAAACGGGGAGAGAGAGTTATGCTAGCACACAGTGCTCTCGGGTACAGCCTGGCACGTTCGAGACAAGAGCTCTGCACCCAGCTAAGCAGGCAGGTTTTACCTCGTACAGTGACTGCACTGACCTTTCCAAAGGATGCTTTTCTCACGGTTCCCAACTCATCTGCCAGAAGAGATCGCCGTAGGAGGGCTGATAGGCTTCTTCCTTCCCTCTCCCAACGCTGCTGAACTCCATCAGGCTGTTTCAGCACATATAAATGCACCCTGGCATAAAGCAGGCCGAAGCCAAATATCGACACACGCAGAGTAGCAGCCCGCTTTTGTGGATTTCTTTGCATGCATGCATAGGCAGCCTACCACAAACACATACTGCCTTTTACCAATCTATTTTCTTTAATGGAAATGGGTCACTACTACATAATATATTATACTGCGTTTTCAAACAACGCGATTTTCCTGTTTCCACATCTCTTCATACTGCTCCCTCCTGAAACTCCTTTAAAAGCAGTCCTTCAGAGTGCCTCCGCCCACACGTTCTCACCAACTGTTTCCATTAGATGGAAACAACTGATCATCAGGGTAGATAGTCCTTAAAAAACCACAACACTTCTACTTCAGGTTTTTTTTTTTTTTCACTCTCTTGCTGCTCATACCTATTGAAAACAAAGTATTTTGTAGCTATTCAAAGCTAAAAAACTCCCAATTTTTTTTTACCCAGATAAGCATACCAGAAGACCTGGTAAAACACTCCGTGGTTATGCAGCCTGTGTTCGTAAGAAGTTCATGCCCTCAGGTACAGGAAGGGAGTTTGCAGGAATAAAATTAAAACATTATTTTGATTTGATAATTACTCATATTTACAGAACTCAACAGAAAGTAGACATTACCCCTGGGAAGTCACACTCCAACGACAAGTTAAGCAATACATAGTAAGTTATTAAGAACGGCTACAAACAGCTCATTGTTCTACTGCATTTTATCAACGAAGGTATTCACGATAATCTTGTCATACACTGTTTTTCCCCTCCCTCATAACACAGAATCACGGCAAGCCATTTCCCCATCAGTAGAGAATGACACATACTCCTGCAGCAGAGATAAAAGTTTGGTGAAATAATCTCTTAAGAAGGAAGACCTATACTTAGAGGGTGGGTTTTTTGTTTGGCTTTTTTTTTCTTTTTTAGCCTGCTTAACTGAAAATATATTATCAGGAAAACAGAAAGGTAACCTAATGGCAGTTTGAGTAGGAATTACTTGAGAGATTTTCCAGTTTCCCACTTTGACAGAGACCTGTGAAATTTTTCAAAGCTGCCAGTTGCCACCCACTTCTGAGCAGGTTTCAGATCACTATTAGTATCTTGCACTAGAGTGTCTTGCTCAAAGTTCCATTCCAAAATGGAAGCCCATTTTGTTTGGACTCTACCAGCCAGCATTCAGCTTCGTGCTCAATAGCAAATAACCTATCAATAACCACAGAGAAAAAACTTCTGGTGATTCACTGATGCAGACTACGGCCCTCTGTCACATTCACACAGACAGCTGAAGGCAAACCCAGCAGTTTTGGAAGAGAAGGCTGTCTTGTCCAGACAGAAGATAGTATCTACCTGGTATCAGGTTAAATATATCAGAGTTATAGCCAGACTTGTCTCCTAATGCCTCATTGTCTTCTATCATGACATATCCCCTGCAACCTTCAGCTCACGAGC
This sequence comes from Egretta garzetta, assembly GCF_000687185.1. Lineage (NCBI taxonomy): Eukaryota > Metazoa > Chordata > Aves > Pelecaniformes > Ardeidae > Egretta > Egretta garzetta. Next base: position 951,562 of record NW_009260068.1, read on the forward strand.
GCTCAGACTGCATTCTAAATTACTGCTTCCTGGTCACTGCTGGTTATTCAAAGACACTTCTGCCTCGGAGCTGCAATAGCTGCTCTCCAGCTGACTTCTGCAGCTGAAGCTGACACACGCTTGTTTTCTTGCTACCATAAACTACAGAGGTTCTCAGTTACTTCAGCCAAGGAGGTTTGCTTTACCCATAAGTAAAAAACACCCCACTTGTTTCCGGCCCAGGTACTGGCGTACTAATCTTAATTCAGGCCAGGGTAGGGTAACATGCAAAGGAAGCAATAACTGATCTATCACTACAGACAAAACAGTTATAAGCACATATGAAAAAACAGGTGCAGAAATTTAAAAAAAGGTCATGATTAATCCATATATACTAATGGGTAACCTTCTGGTTTGATCTTATCAACAGACTTGCTGTCTAGTCCTGACAAAGTGACAGCCTGGGATTCATCAGTCTTGTTTCACTTGTTTTGTTTCTGCACTGTTTCACACCACCTCCTGTACCTGACTGCCTTGTAAAACAACCCCTTGTCTCAAGGAGTGGTAAAATCCTCCTTCCCCTGTTCTCTGGGGGCTCATTAGCCTGTTCGAAGGTGATAAAGTCTCTTTGATTAGAGACCACAAGCTCCATTGACCTCAGTCACCAAAACAGGGCGGTCTTGCTGTTGTTCCCACTGCCTATCAGTTTAACCACTACAACTGACAGAAGACTGCCAACACAAGGAAAGTTTTCCATCTTTTAAGTAACTCAAACCATTGCATCGATGTCCAAAAAGCACCAGCACGGCACAAGGTAAATGGCAAGAATGGGAAGACAGACCTTTCCCTCTTGGCAGCAACGAGCTGTATGTGAAACTGTACCTCACACTGAACCTCACAATCCGCAGTAATCCTCATCTTGTAACAACCATATGTAGTGCTTAGGTGTCTATATCCGCATCACGTGGTTCTTGCCCGAGAGCAAACATGATAGTCGTTAATCACAGAGAAGCGACAAATCCCAAAGACCTCTCTCCTGTACTTTCACCTACATGACACACATGCATTTGTTCTCCTTCCCTTCTCCCATAAAAAGCCATTCTAGTCCACGCACAACTAATTGCATATACACCTTTCCCTTTCTCCGCTATTTTTCAAGAATTGCCCAACCCCCTTCCCAAATGGCTTATAACCAAAAAAAGTCCGTGTCAGAAGTGACCCGGCAAGGCCCTGGAAGACATAATTGAAGGTAACTGCAAGTTACTAGCACTGAGACCTGACTACTTCCACTACAACATGGCACAGTAACAAGGGCACTAATACAGACCTCCTTCTCAAAGATTTTGCCCAGGGTCTTGCTCACAGCTTGTCACGCAAGTCTAAGCAACAGGCAAAATGGCAAAGCCTGTGCTGTGAACAGTTAATGCCTAAGCAATGCTCAAGCTTACCCCCTTGCACCCGCTGGCTTTAGTTAGGGAAAGCACTTTACCGGCTGTACCTCACGATTTCACAGAAGAGTAAGTAGCCTGGCACTCAAAGGAGTCTGTTCAAGCTTTCTCCTTCTACTGAAGAATTATCCCCCAGGCTGGATTGCATCTTTCTTAACCTCATCTGAATGACAGTCACTGAGAAACCTCAGGAAAATATTTACATTCAGATTTAACTGGCTCCTGCTGAGCTCCTACTAAGTCAAGAGCTGCTGTTTTGTCTAGCAGTCCCATCATGAGAATTATCGAGTAATGCCAGCATGCAAACACATTGTCCGCTTAGAGCATGTTGCTTAGTCTGCTTTAATGTGAGAGGTTTCCACAAAATACATTAAGGTCTTTCGGTAACTTAAATTAATACCCTTCGGGGGAGAGGAAGCAAGCCAAACAACATAGTAGAAAGAGGGTCTCAAGACTCTTCTTCTCATCCTGCATGAAGATTTCTACAGTTCTTCATACCTAGTATGTCATGGAAAGGGATGACATATCAAGCTGATATGTTAAAAAACACACGATGGACTATCACAGGCAGGTAGGTCAGTAAGGGAAA
>NW_009260068.1:953740-958919 GCF_000687185.1 Egretta garzetta
GCAACAGCTTTCCTGGTTTGTGTCAAAGTAACTGATAACAAAGTAACTGAAGATGAGCAATAGGAAAAACACAGCAAACTAAAGTTAAAACAACTGGAGAGTTTCACTTATTATTGACTTTTTAAAAGGAGCTGTGTTTTAGTAAGAGTGAACGGTTTTAATACAGTGAACAGAGCAGTACTTCTATCAATAAACCAGACTAGATGGAAGTGTAAGACATGCTAAATTTAGATGCAACCAGTTCTGAGACACTCAGCAACATGAGAAAGATGGGATCAAACGTACCACCCTTTAATCATAGATGGAGATAATACAAGGCTTTTCAACCAAATCTTATGATGCTGCAAAAACCCTGCTGTCTCATGAGCAAATTAGCAAGCTTAAACACTGTCAGTGAAGTAGGTCTGGCATGGGGACAGACATTCAAAGAGGAGAAAGTCCTAGACAGCACGCAAACACCATGACAGGGCTGTTGGCGACCTACCGTTCAGATATTTAGGTTGCACTTTCCCAACCGTAACAAGGTGGGTGTGCTTCCTGTAGGTCTACATCCCCGATTTCACCTGCAGCGAGCCAGCTCCCTCCACGCTGCAGGACCCTCACCTTGTTGTAGAACTCCTGCTCCCTGGGACCGCGAGGTGGTGGCTGCAACTGCTTCAGGACAGTCCCATCTGGATGCTGCAGTATACCTAAAAGAGAAGCATTTCCTTCAGGGCTTATTTTTAAGAGATACAGCTTTTGTTCAATTTTTTTTTTTTTGTTGGGTTCCTCCCCTCCCCCAGAAATAGCAAAATACACCATCAGGGACAGCTTATTTGCAAAGTTGTACTGCTTTCAGTACATGCACAGTAGAGTCAAAATTGGCAGCTCCCACACAAGACCCTTAGCAGAGGTTTGATTGCATTCCTCTTTTTCTAGCCATCAGATGATTTCCTGGGTCTAATTCTGCTCAAGGCCAACACAGTACTGGGATTTGACATTAAAAGTTCCACCCAAAAAAAAAAAAAAAAATCATTCAACTATGGGAGATTACACAGACACTCCCTTTTTAAATAACTAAATAACTGATAAGTTGTTTTTCCAACAATGCCAAGAAGTTAAAGGAGTTAGTTAGTACCAAGTTTAATGCATTTCTCACTAACTAAAATAGAAATACACGTCCTGTGAATGCATTTCTGTACTAGTGTCATGGAAAGAAGAACACTTCTATATTACTAGACGTAGCACCCCTATTGCACTCCATGCTAATCAATCCATGCTAACCACCTTCATCATGCCTGCACCAAAAAAACCTAAAATAACCTCCCGAAACAGCCTTAATGACTCTCCAGTCAGCAACATTGCTGAGTGGCTGCGTAAGAAATGCAACTGAATATCTGAGGGTACTGAAGAGAGAGATACGGGCAAGAATGGAGAAAAGTAACTGCATCCCTGCAAAATGCATTCTAAATTTCAAGATCATCAGTTGCAAGTGAAAAAGAAAAACCCTGCTGGAAAGAAATTTTCTCCTAGGATTCATTCCCAGCTTTTCAGATAGTTATTTATTTTGCTTAGAAGGGCAAGCAAAAATGTCAACTGTATCCAAAACAGGTTCCATCTTCAGCTTACCACTTGAGGAAACACAGAAAAGCGAGCCAGGAGCTTTGTGTCCCAGAAAGAGTTTGCAGTTGTTAACAGTGACTGTGTTTTCACCTTTTAGAAAGCATTATCTCTGAATGGGTTTTGTTGTGCAGTCTTAGAAACTAAACAAAATCTTTAGAGCCTAAGTTATTTACTTTAAAACAACCACCAGACTTAGAAAAGTTGTTTCATTAGTTGGCTGTGCCAATGAACAAAGAGTATTTTAAAAAAACTTGAGTAAAAGAGCTCTCAAGTCACGCTGCTTGCTGAAAATTGGACCTTGTATCCTTTCCAGAACCAGAAAAATACAGCCACGCGACAAGGTGCAGACTACCACAACATCTTCAAGACACCATAGCTTCTCTCCCACCACCACCCCCCCCAGAATCCTTTGCTAAGTGGTTTCCAGCATGTGTAAAGTGCACAAAGTACGTGAACAGCACGTATTTTGAATGCGAATTGCTAACAATCACAACATTTAAAAAGGTTTTATAACACATACTCCTCAAAATCTGCATGCTGGCTTTGATAAGACAATCCATGAGGTAGAAAGGCCAGGCAAATATTCCTGGAAGTAGAAGCCATACACAATCGGATTGATACGTATTACTCAGAGTTTAACATAACCTGACATTGTCTGAAGTTCCCTCATCCTCTGGATTTCTTGACAGACTGAGCACCTCCTCTGCAACTGTGGCTGAGGCAGGCCTGGAAACCAGAGAGTCACGTTTCAACAGTCACCACGAAGATGAAAACTCCGTAACCTTCCCTCTGATCTACAGCAACAACCAGAGATACCATCACCTGCAATCATACCAACGTAGGGATGTTGGTCATGGTTTTGTTCTAGGGTTCCTGGGGTTTTTCAGCATGGATAGTGAATAGTATTGTTTTAATATAGGAATAAGCAATTTAACATTTCTGAAGAAGCAGCAGCAGAACTATACCAAAATTAAAATTCTGAACTATCTCACAAACATTCCTCTAGGGCTCTGCACACAAAGCTTGCTAGCATTGCAAAACTCAAATCTACTGCAAAAATAACCACTATGGGTGTACCCACTCTTCTAAACAGAACAATCACATCCAATCCACAGGCTTCACCGAACTAGAGTCAAAACCTGTTCTGCACAAACACACCAAACATTTACTTTAGGAAAGATCCGCTGCCCTCTGCGGGTATCTAATAAGGAGCAACCAGTACGTGTGTGCCGCCTTAGCCTTTCCATCGGGAAAACAGCAGCCAGGGTTACAAGTTTTGTGATTTGCACAACTGAGCAAGCCACACCAAAAAGCGAACGGCTCCTTTAGCTACAGAGTCCCACTGACGGCTGGGGGACCCCCAGCGCTTTGCAGGTACCCGCACCAAACCACAGCCAAGCGCGGGAGGCTCTCTAAGGTGGCCTATCCCATCAGCTCCCGTCTCTCTCCACCTGCCTGTGGAATTAAGCCACAACCCAAGGTTGTGGGTGTGTGGTTGTGTGTACCTTACCTACTACATGTGATTTACTCTCTTCCGGGTGAAGCACTGCTGAACACAGCGTTCGACAAATCGTAATGCCCAGAAGCCGAGGGTCTACGCGTGCGTGCAGGGAGACTGCTAGAGCCTCTTCTCTGCAAAGCCGTAACAGCCGCAGGGAGCAAAGGGAAAATGGAAAGGTTATTCAGGAGGGAGGGACCCCAAAGGCAAAGAAATTTTAAGGCACACTTTAACCAAAAATAAAAAAAAAAAAAAAGTTCAAAAATACTTTGGATGTCTTCAAGTCCTCTGCACGTTTGTACGCGGGGACAGAAGGGAAGTCGAGCACAGAGGACAGCGGTGACATGCAGGAGGAAGCTGGGCAGGACATGGAAGGCTCTGAGCTTGAGTCAGTAAACAGCTCAGATATTAACACCAGCCGGGCACAACCTTTAAGGTATGTTTGCTATGTTGTATGTGTAGTAACGGGGATATCCCAACAAAAGGCCATACTGGTTTTATAGCTTTAAGCTTTTAAAATGCTAAAGGTTCAACAGGGTAGAAAAGGGCAGAACGGAAGATGGCAGGAAGGGTGATACTGTAGGAACAGGCAGAAAAGGGAATGGAGAAGGTAAAAGACACACTTGTCTCCTCACACATGCTCAGAGTCCTCACAGGTTCTGGCATACAGGTTGTCTGTGATATTCCTTACCGGTGCCATTAGCAACTACTTATATCCAAACATCTGGCCACTAGCTTCACAACAAAGACACCACGAGGAACAGCACTGCAGAATTATACATGACCCTGTATCTTTGGCATCAAGACTGCCTGCACTCCTACATACAACATCTGTAAAGAAATAAAACGAGAAGGTTCAGTTACAAAAACGAGCGAGCTGTGAGTGCCAGAGCAGCTTTGGTCCTCACATAAATGTAAAACTCAGTTTCTAAGATGAGATCATCAACCGTGGTGGTACGTCTGCAGGAAAAGTCTTGGTCTTGCTCACTACACATAGCAGAGATAGCTTCACCTAATCCATTTGAGCTGCACCCACAATAGAGCTGGTGCATCACCCGTGCTGTCTCAATCCAACTGCGATAAAACTGACGTGCCAAAGGTGAGGCTCTCCCTGAAGTGAGCCTTTCTTTGCCTGATCCCACCCCACGTTATGGCATATGAACAACTTGGAAGATGTACGGCTCCAAGGATCCAAGCCACCTCCCTCAACATTTTATTGCACCGGTTGCAGCAGGGGCAAGGGACACGAATTACTTTGCTGTGGAGATTATCAGCAGCGAGACACACCATGGATGCGGGCTGTAGATAAGACAAACTCGTGGTAGTGCTGTAATTCCACTCACTGACAGTTGAAGGGGTTCTGAAGTTCAGCCCTTGGCCTGTTTGGCAGAGGCAGCTCCTACTGACAGGGTTCAGAGGCAATATGACAGCAGGTACTCGCTATAGCTGCTCTCAAAGGGCACACCGAGAGCTGAATGGATCTATACCTTACACTTGGCTCAGAGGCAGGAGTTAACACCAAATGCCACGTCCTGGAAGGGTGGGAAATGCCATTTGGCAACGTTAACTTGGCCGCTTGCTCTGGCACTGACCACTGTTAAAAGGCACCTTCATCAGAAGGGCCAACACTCACTCCCCAACCTGGAATAGAAATGTAAAGGTAGCAGAGGCACGCTTCAAAAATGCCGTATCCTCTTGATATTTGTATTATTAGACCGCGTACTAGCTGTTGGCTCAGACTTACTGTCAAATAAACAAGCAACTAAAAAGTCACCCCAGGCTGGCGAGCCGCTTACTAACATTGTGCTTAAGCTGCTGGTAGCCATAGCTTTGGGGGCTCCCTTTAGATAACGCGTAGTTTCAACCTACATTCTGAGGGTGCAGCAGGCTGCTACCTAAATTCCTGCTTTTTTAAAAGGTGCCTGTCACAATGCCGCTGAATCGCAGAGGGCCACTGGCTTAAATGTGCCTGTCACCTATCATAGATCGCTTTGGCTGGAAAAGCCCTTTAAGGTCATCGAGCCCAACCATTCCCCTACCCCTGCCATCCCACCACTAAACCCTGGCCCTCAGCACCTC
>NW_009260068.1:960657-963072 GCF_000687185.1 Egretta garzetta
AGAGGCCGCCCGTCCCCACGCCGGTTCTCGGTGACCAGAAATACACCTCAGATTCCATCCCGTACCAACTCTCCGCCATCCCGAGGCGTGTTTATTTTCTCTCCGGTAGACCAGAGGGCCCACAAGCGAGAGCAAGCTGAAGCACGTAAATTGTGCCAGGCCTTTAAAGCGGGTAAGGACCGTTAGAGCGGTCTAAACAGGAGCCTTACCAACCTCTGCAGGTGCTGGTCCTGCATTTGGGGTGGGCGCCCCTGGCCTGGCACCGGGTCAGAACTGGATAAAGGCTTAATCTCTAATCTGAACTTGAACTCCCCATGGGTAGAGGAAGGTATGCACCAGCCCTGTGTTCACTCACCGGACCCCAAGCCTGGCTTAGGCAGCGTTATTGACGTCTCTTTTCACTAGGGCATATATCAGCTCTATTTGTCAGCCTGTAATTACAGCCTTTGCGCTGTTTCTTTCCTTCATGAAATTAGCTGAACTGTGCAGACATTAGACCTGCACTTTTGGCACAGTATCCCCCAGTATCGAGTTGTGTTTAGCATTAGTAGGATGCAGGAATGGGAAAACAAGGCCGAAGACAGAATTTTAGCAGATGCATGACGTTCCCACAGGTTTTATAAAAATGGGCTGATGTGTATCAGGAATCGGCGTTGACATTAGAGGAATGACCATGCGGTGAGCTCAGCTATTACTTGCCGCCTCTTCCCCATCCCATTGTTGGCAGGTGGTTGGGAGAACTGGATGGCAATTCGGGGAAACGAAAGTTTCAAAGGAACAGGAAGGTCACAGGGAAAATGAGAGCATTGAAGAGTGAGAGGAAGGAGCGTAGCATATAAATCTAGCAAAACTGAGTTTCGTTTGTTCATGGAACGATTTGTTCCTCTCTGTTAATTGGGTAAGATGGGGAAGACGGTGGTGACAACTCAGCAAGGTCCTTTCTGAAGTAATAAGGCTGGTCAGAGAAATTACGTTTCTCCCTCCCGAATATCCCCTTCAGTCAAATAACCCCCATCAGTCATTACTGTCCAGCCCTGAAGATTAGGAGTCGGACAGTTGCAAGCATAAGCTCCTATTGTTGGTTCCCCAATGCTGAATTTTTTGCAAGGGGCTGCTGACGCAGGAGAGAAATGCCACAGATTGGTAAACCCTTGCACAAAAAAAATTGCTGGGGAGTACGGTGAACAAAAAGCAGAAGTGGAACGTGTCTGGCAGAGAGAAGGGTCCCAGCTCTCGGCAGCAGCAGCTGCTGCAAGGTTCGGATGCCAACCTGAGCCTTACGGAAAGGTATTTCCCCCTGTGGAGATGCAAGACACTTTGGCTGATCTGGGTCTAAACGCAGAGAGAAAAACATAGATGGCATTTCAGACTTGCCCATTTAACACTGCGATCTACCTGAGCTCGAAATCTTCATGGGAAAAAAACCAGAATTAAAAGGCAAAAAATTGCAATTTAAAGGCTACTCAAGTACACAGTCCTGAACGAGTAGCTTCTAGATATCCTTGGACCTAACAGAAGTGGGCCTGGAAGGGATTAAAAGAAATACAAAAGCATGAGTAACTGGAATAAGTAAACACCGACTATTTCCTTTTCCCTGATATTTGCTTTAGTTAGGTTTATGCATACAGACATCAAGTGACGCGAGACTCTCTCTTCCGCTCACTCATTCCACCCTCACGCTTCAGCACACGGAGTTCACTGATCTTATCTGGGAACTTCTCCTAAAATAAAACAAGCAAAATCGAGAGAATACCAGAAATGACATATAATTTCTCCGCAGAGTGTGATACTGTAAGAGTTTGTGCTGGAAGCTGAACCTACCAGCAAGATTCCCAAGAAAGCATCTCGTCTCCGGGCTGTGCAATTGCACTTGAAGAGAAAGCAAAAGAGGCTGCAAACAGCTCCTAAAGAAGGGGCAGGTGGTTGGGAATCCCCCTGCAACACAATGCATTTGAATCATAGAATCCTAGAATGTTTTGGGTGGGAAGGGACCCCCAGAGGTTACCCAGCCCAACCCCCCTGCAGGAGCAGGGACACCTTGAACCACATCAGGTTGCTCACAGCCCCGGCCAACCTGGCCTGGAATGGTCCCAGGGATGGGGCCTCCACCCCCTCTCTGGGCAACCCCTGACAGGGTTTCACCACCCTCACTGCAAAGAATTTCTTCCTTAGATCCAGTCTAAACCTACCCTTGGTTTAGTTTCAAGCCATCCCCCCTTGTCCTGTCCCAGCTGGCCCTACTAAAAAGCTTGTCCCCCCCTTTCCTCTGGGCCCCCTTGAAGCCCTGAGCGGCCGCACTCAGCTCTGCCCGCAGCCTTCTCTTCTCCAGACTGAACACCCCCAACTCTCCCAGCCTGGCCTCAGAGCAGAGGGGCTCCAGCCCTCGGAGCATTTTAGTAGCCCTCCCCTGGCCCC
>NW_009260068.1:963186-979753 GCF_000687185.1 Egretta garzetta
GCCCAGGACAGGGTTGGCTTCTGGGCTGCCAGCACCCATGGCCAGCTCATGTCCAGCTTTTCATCCATCAGTGCCCCCAAGTCCCTCTGGGCAGGGCTGCTCTCCATCCTTTCTTCCCCCAGCCTGTGTTGATACCGGGGGTTACCGCGACCCAGGTGCAGGACCTTGCACTTGGCCTTGTTGAACCTCATTTGGCAAAATGATGCTTAATTCTGGATTAGTCTTTGTTGCTGGAAAAACAATCTTACCTCACTTGGTCTGGTGAAAATGTAAACACTGACAATGTAATAACTGCTATACACTCATTTATTTTGCACAAACCGCTTTGCGCTGCAAGAGGATGTCTCACCAGCAGATTGCAAAGCTCCCCCGAACTAAGCGAGGATTACAGAAGAATCACCTTCTGCTGAAATAAAGCCCTTTTTCAAAAACAACAGCTAGTTAATAACTAACCGCAAGACGCAGGGTAGTTTGGTACAGGAAATCAGCTCAGACTTCAGTGGAAGTGCAGGGGGACATGAGGTAAACAGATCAGTGGGGCTGGGACGTGGCCAAAGCATTGGTACTCTAGCAGTACGCTGACGACGCGCACTGCCGGATGGTTGACTGCCCCTTTGGAGGGTTCACAGCCGCTTCTTCCCTGTCTCACCAAAAATGCCGCTCCTTTGCCGGAGCCACGTCTCCTGCACGAGGTCTGGGCGAGAGACGTGGATCCTGCTGCTCACAGAGCCACGTTCTGCAGCAGGCGGCCGCGCTCGCGTAGCTTCTGCCAGACGAACGGATTGCAACAGAGCTGACCCGGACCGTACGTGTGGTCCTGGTAAGAAACGTCGATCGGTGAAACCAGTGATTTGCTGGACGGCTGAGAGCATCTGCAGCAGGGCGTCTGTGGGCAGGAGGGCCTGTCCTGCTCCTCCGGCGTACGGCAGATGTCGTCACAGCAGCGTGGAAGCTTTAGCCACGTTGCAGTTCTTTTTTTTTTTTTCTCGCCGTTTCACAGCAGAAGGGGTTGCTGTATCGCGCCCTCTTAGAATAGCTCAGGGCTTTTAATCCTTTGATAAATTCACGGTTATTCTGTGCTGTCTTTTTTGTTCTTGTTAAGTAAAGGGAAATCTAAACTACCCTGGCCTGTTGTAGCTGTGAAACTCAACGCTGCTGCTGTCCCACTCGCTTTCCTAGCTACTGCCTTGTCACTTAGGCATCAGGTCCCACAGCGATCAATATTTTACTTGGCTCTTTGACGCTGCTCTCCTTCCTGGCAGCCAGGTACATCTGGGGTTTTCCAGGATGAAAACAAAGGGACGGTGTCAAAAGCCAACCCACACCCTCCAGAGATGATACGGTACGTTTTGAAAACGACTGTGAGGTTAATGCATGGCAGTTGTGTATTTTCTGGATCACCTTTTCTATGAACAGAACCACAGCTGTAAATTTTGGGAAGTCTTTTGTACTAGAAAGCTACGAGGACTATAAAGCTGAGAAGCGCAGTTCAGTTGTTTCTTCCTCACAGTCCTTGAACTTTTTTTTTTATCATTAAAGAAACTAAACAGAGAATTTGGAGGAAAGGTTCGTTTTTGGACTGAGAGGACGTTAAGGGGTGGGAAGCAAATGGAAGGGCTTTCAGGGTGGAGAGGAGGCAGCAGCGGGTGGGCGCTGAGGCTGGTTTTATCCAGCATCTTCACTCAGGACCTGCAGATAGGAGCGCACACGAAGTCTCCAGGTCTGCGGATGCAGACATTAGGAAAAATTCCTTCCCCAAAAGGGCTATCAGGCACTGAAAGGGGCTGCCCAGGGAAGGGGTTGAGTCCCCAGCCCTGGGGGGGGATTTTAAAGCCGGGCAGACGAGGCGCCCAGGGCCAGGGTTTAGTGGTGGGATGGCAGGGGTAGGGAAACGGTTGGGCTGGGGGAGCTTAAAGGGCTTTGCCAACCTCAACGATTCTATGATTCTATGCTCATGATCTCCACAGGGCAGTCAAATGTCACGCCGATGGCAAAGTCATCCTGCAGAATCTCACAAAACCGAATGAAAGGCACAGTGTTGGCACAGGAGCTTTCGTGTGGATAAACGTAAAGTAATGCACGTAGGGGAAAATAATCCAGACCAAAGGTCCTCAACGCTGATCCTGAAACCGGCTGTCACAGCCCAGGGAAGAGATCCCGAAGTCACTGTTGACAGTCTGAGATCATCAGCCCAGTGTGCGTCGGCAACGAAAAAGAGCCAACAAAATGTTGGGCAACATCAGGAAGAGCATTGAGAAGAAGACAAAAGGCGTCATTTTGCCGCTGCGTGTAGCCTCAGCGTGCCACCTATTGAGTCCAGCTTCCATGCCTGGTTTCTCACGGAGAATAGGAACCATACCATTAATTAATCAGTGCAGAAGATGGAATTAAACTGTGACTTGGGGAGAGTCTGAATAGATAAAACGTATTTGAGCTGCCTCCAGCCCTAGAAAACGGCAATGAGAGATGTGTGTGCTTTGACATCCTTGGGCAAAAAGTTGTGCTGCTTTCTGAAACAGAGGCATTAGAGCCAAGTCCTTAGTACCATCTCCTGATCTCAGGGCTCATGGGTAGATAAAGATTACTACCTTTGTCCTTCTAAACAAAGATTTTCCAAGTACGGTGTTGTATCTCTATCAGGGGGTCACTCAGGGTTTACAGATGCCTGATGGCATTTTACCAGTCTCATCCTAATGCTTTAGAATACCCCGGGTACTTGATTTAAGATGCTTAGGGTGCCAAGAGGTTTATTTAAAAAAAAAAACACCTATTTATGGACTAAACCCACTGCCAACTGGCATTGGGAAAAGTCTCTTCTACTAAACAATATTCTACTCCCAGACTTTGTCTGTGAAGCAACTGAATTTCAAACCTTAAAAAGTAATTTAACCCATGCAGATGTTGGAGCCAAGAATGAGATTGAAAGAGCAAGATCACACTGTTGGAAAAGAGCAACAAATTTAATAATGACTGCAGTGCAAGTCTGTTCTGGCCGTTGCTTTGGTACCCGAAGTCTCGAGCAAGAGTCCCAGCAGCGAACAGACAGCGTGTCTTGACCACATCTTATCCATGTATGGTTATATTTGCCAGCTGCAGAAAAGTATTTGAGAAAAATTACACAGTCAGTGACCTTACCATCCATTTTGCTGTGTTTCTGTTGCCAGCTGACTTGACTGAACAGCACAAACATTCCAGCTACTGAGCAGATCCTCGCAGTGTGCTGAATTTTGAATGCTTCACACATTAAAGCTGTAATTTCTGCCAGGCTCGGGAAGCTCCTCTTTTCTGCACAGGCTTCTCTCGGAGAGGAGAAGGCACTTTTTTTTTGTAAAAATGTACCATGCATTCAAAAACACCAAGAGAAAACTGCAGTCTGCATGACAAAAAGGATGCAGAGCAGAGCGGATTAAGGGCAGCGCAATGTCAAATGGGAGGGGAGGGATGGTCCAGTCTTCAGCTAGGAAAAAAATAACAAGAGAAATGATCTCCCTGCGCTTACGTGAGACGTATGCAACAGAAGTTGCTTGAGAACCCCGATACATCCTTTCTTACCCGTCCAAACTGCACATGAGAAAGGTGGATTGAATTCTGCTTTGCTACAATCACAGAAACCTACTGCGATTTTACCGACTTCAGCGACTTAAACAGTTTGCAAAGGTGGGCACAGAGGAACACTGGACTGCTAACAGGGGACCCACACCGTGAGCGTGCATTGCTTTCTGTCCGCTATTTCACCGCAGGATTTCACAAACAGTTCAGGAAGAAAAAACCACAGCAACAGATGTCTGCTGGAGGCACATAACCCCTTCGGCTCCAAGGGCTACGTTTTTGGCTAACAGAACCACTTACTCCCAGGAGCTAATGAACAGCCACTTTGTACATCTTACGCTTTGCTCAGTTAAGAGGTGTAATGAAATGCAACACATCACCTTCTGTACTTTGATTGTTCCCTTTTGCTACCACCTAGCAATGTTACACAGTGTTAAATCTTCCGTTATAGCTTACGCTCTCCTCCCATCTGCCCTTTTATTTCTTCTTTTTCCCCCTCTTGTTTCTCTCCACACATTTGATTTATGTATTTTTTATGTTATTTAGCTTTTATTCGGCTCCTCTCTGCATTAGCCAGCCTGGAAAGCATCCTGCCTGAGAAACGCGCTATGCACCGCAGGCAGCGCAGCTACACCACCGCTGCAGAAGAGAACAAGCAGCAGAGAGCTTCAAGCAGCAGCCCCCGGTACCTATCCTAAATTAATGACGGCTGTAGGAAAAAACTCCATCTCCTGCCAGTGCAGAGAAGGCACTCCTCAATGCAGGAAAACCAGGGCAGAACAAGCCTGGGTGCACAAAGCAATTGGGGGAACTGGTATCCGACGCTGCTGGGTTTACTGTGCACCACTGACAAGGCAAAAGGCATTTGGACTTCCGGGCAGGTCCACGTGAAATGTTCAGACCAGGCTGAAGAGATGCTGAGCACTGATAAACGCAGTCTGCTGGCAGCCATGGCGGGGCATCCCCTCTCTGCCCACGGGCTGGAGGGACGCTGTGCTCGGCCACCTAATCCAGCCAGGGCTGGGGGGGCCGTTGTCAGCCAAATTAAGAGGCTTCCACACTCCGGATGGCCAGCTGACAAGGAGGTTTCTTTGCGATACCAATGTTTCGTTTCACGCCTCTGTTCTTATCCTTCCTGCTATTATAAAATGTTCTTCCGTTGTTGGAGTGAGCGCCTGTGATACCGCAGTGACTCACGTTTCCACGTCTTTATCTAGCTGTATTAGCCTTAAAGGAAAATCCCACTCCAACTGCTATGCAACTGCACAAAATAAATTTTACAGACCCTGACAGCACCAGAACAAGGTCCAAACTGCAACAACATGGTGAAAATTTTAGTAGGGCCTGCGGTCAGCTCTGCATCCGGCAATACAACTCCTAGATTCAAAGCACACGAAAAGCTGCTTAGTCCCAAATATGTTTATGCAGCGCTTCTAGATGCCTGGGCTCAGGCAGACAGCAATGCTGCTGAAAAAACCCCAAACACATAAATACATGCACGCACAAAAAAACCACAAGAGCAGCATCACCCACATGACAGAGTATCCACTGCACAGCATTTGTTTCCTCCTAGTGGACCAGGGTGTGATTGCACCGCTGGCCTCCACCGCTTGAAATTGCCCATTAGATTTGCGGCGCTGGAATTAAACGCGCAGACCCTACCTGTAACGTACAGCGGTCTCCTCTTCAAGAGTGCCGATTCTAGAAGCACTCAAATATTTGCCATTCAGACTATTTTGATGAGTCACACTCAATTACTGCATAATCAGTACTTTAATTTGCTCACTTTCCTAATAAACACTTGGATATTGAAAAATAACAATGTAGAACAGAAACACAGTTTTACTCTCGGACAGGAATCCTTCACTGCTTTAGTACGAAGGATTTGTACCGCATTTTCATGCGGGAGTTTCAAGGCGATGTGAAATTTGCCATTTGCAGAAGAATTTCTAACCAATTTGCTTCATATTCCAGAGATCATTTGAGGAAAGCCCTAAGGAACAGAGATTTTGGAAGACACTGGAGCAGGCAAGCGCTCGGGCTATCGGAACGTGATAACCTGTTACTGCACTATGGAAAAAAGAATGACTGGTTCTCTGGGATGCTCATCAAGACTGCTGGCAAGTTTGTTTACTCAAATTCAAGTATCTCTTTTCATTATCACGTTCAAACAGCTCACAAGTAACAGGAACCTCTATGGGCAGTACAGAAAATTGTACACGCATCGAGATAAAATTTAACCACTTTGTGTCAGCGTTTATAAACGTGACACTTCTCAAAACAAACTCACCAAGATGCAAATCAGCAAACACTCGCATCCTGCATCTTTGCTTCCCAGGAACAAAAACTTCTCGTGGAGCCCAATTCCCCGATGCCCAAACTCCAGGAAATGTTTTATTGGCAAACCCCAGGAAACAGCTTTACAATTCAGGAGACTCACCTGAAACTTCAGGACTTTCTCAGAACATTAATGCAGTTTTTCAGTGAACTTTTATTCCTTCAGGAGCAGCCAGGCTTTGCTGCTAACAGGAAAAGGCGTCTCAGGAGGAGAACCCAGCCCAGACACAGGTTTATGATGACAGCAGCATTGGCATACAGCACTACTCACAGTGTAACTCGCCCTTGAAAGAAACAGCACACCCATGAGATAACACAAACGTTACAACCTCGAGATTAAGATGAGCTCAAACGTGTATTTGACAAAAATACAGAAACACCCAGTGCCACATTCTAGTAATACAGAAATAACTTTGTTTCGGATAAAAGCAATGTATTTGATAATTTAAGGTTAAAGCAACTTTCCATATGCATCAGTACTCAGCCAAGTAAAAAAAAAGTCAAATACTTTTACAGTCAAGACAGGAAGAAAAGAGAGAAACTAAATGTATTTGACTGCAACTTCTTACAAGCAGCGGTCTCTCACAGACAGTCGTCGTCCCCACCATACCACTCCACCTGCAAACCCTCATTCTCTACCTCTGTGCTGCCTTCTCTCCTATGCTGCCTCCTCTACTTTTTGTGCCTCCTGCCAAAGTTCAGACCAGTCAGCTACAACCTCAGCCTCTGAAAGCCTCACATTGAGAATAAGCAAAACTCTTTCTTCAATCTTAACCAGTCATATTAACACAGTAAAAGTCACATCCTTAAAAAAAGAAAAAATTAAATAAAACCTCTACTGCCCCGATCATCTGGAAGAATCCTTAAGGGTCCAGGTTATAATGTCAGCTTCTCGAAAAGGCCTTCCCTCTAGCTCTGAGGTAGTCTCTCTGTCCCAGCACACTGGGAGCTCAGTCTTAGGCAGGCTGCAATTATGCTAATGGACCAGGTTTAATACAAAACTGCCCTCTGCCACCCCACTCTTTGGGTTTTGCTTTGTAACCATTTGCATGTTAATAAATCAAAGCTATTTAATTTACAGAAACCAACATGATAGGCATTAACACCACCGTGCCAGATGAGACAGACTAGTGCCATACAAAAGGAGGAGAAGAGCTCTCCTTGTCTCATCCTTCCTTTCCCCCTTGTTTCCAGCTGTCGCCCAAGCCTTTCCTCGTCCATGTTCAGTTCTTTGGGTAAAATTAGCTGAACCACGTTAACAGTTAGCCCAGGGAGGCAGGAGTTACTTAAGACACACGGAGCCTAAGGCCACTTAGTAAGAAAGGTGTGCCTCCTCCCTCTGCAGTGGGAAGAGTCCTCCGGAACCAGCCAGAGCAATGATGAAGCAGACAGTAATGATGGGAAGGGTCGTAGTTTTTATTTTAGCTTCTGGAATAAATCAGCCTAGCCTCCCCCTCCAAAGGGCCCTGTGGTCTGGGGAAGTCAGCTTCACTGCTAGAGACTGCAAGTGAAACTAAGGCTTTCTAGCAGCAAAGACAACCCTGCCCTCCTCCATCACTCTGAGCACTCCGTATCATTCCACTTGTCTATTCAGAAAGCGCCCTCAGAGACCATCTTCCTAATCCTACTCTGAATACAGGTCTGCAGTTCCAGTAGTACGTTCTTGATAATGCATAGCAGTAGGGCCAAGTTTCAACACTCCTGTAAAATCAAAGGTAAAGTTGCCCTTTAGCCCCATCTCGCTATAAGCCTTTTATGTGGTCTGTTCGGAGTTTGCTATTTTGTTGTTTTACCAGAGCCACACAGAACAGTAGCGTAACAGGGCAAACGTGACACCTGCAGAAAACGCAGCATAATGAGAGGTTAAGCTGCATTTTGGCACCGTTTCTTTCCTGCCACTGCCTTTTACATAGAAATCTATCCAGACCCGTGACTTCAGAACCACTCTAGAATGTTAAGATCTACATTTTGAACACACTTTCTACTGAACAGCCTCAGAGTAGTACACATGTATTTGAAAATAATTTAATACCTATTTTCTGATTAAGTACATTCTGTGCGTCGTTTTAGTTTCATACTCAATGAGAGGGTACACACACTTTACAGGACAAAAAAATTTAAACCTTGACTATTTAGTAAATTATGCATTGTAGTGATTAAAACAAGACAAGCACCGGAGAAAATACACATGCTGAAGCCTGATGTATATACTACATGGAAAGTCTTCAGTGACACGACAGAATTTGTGGTTTTTCCCCCAATTACAAGTGAGCAGAGGATTTGTCAGACATTCATTCTGTAGCTTCTACTGTCCACTCTATGCCTCCTTCCTCTTGATGATCAGAGGCCCAACGTTGTCGCCAGTTTCCTCGTTGTGTTTTGTGTGAGAACCATCACACAGCGGGAACTGAAAAGAGAAAGAATAAACACATCTGAAGTATATCCAGAGTCAGAATTA
Organism: Egretta garzetta; assembly: GCF_000687185.1. NCBI lineage: Eukaryota > Metazoa > Chordata > Aves > Pelecaniformes > Ardeidae > Egretta > Egretta garzetta. The sequence goes on from NW_009260068.1 coordinate 971,531, forward strand.
AGAACCTAGGCTGAGAGTTCATTAGGACGTCTGGTCATTAAATCCACTGTGACTGCAGAACATAACTTTTATACTGGCATCTCAGGTCTCCCTGAATTATGGCTGAACACTAGGTTTGTCCATGCAAGCGCAGGGCGGACAACAGGCTTGTTAAAAAAAAAGCAGCAACCCAGTTCCATGCTATTTGGTGATCCTGCCTCAGGACAGCGTGAGGAAAACTCAGCCCATGCTGACCTTCAGGGGTTACCTACCCGGAGCATCTTGCTCTCAACCTTGCCTCACGCTCTGTTTTCCCAGGCAACAGCCAGAGCTGAGTGCAGTTACAGAAGAGAAGCGGGGTGAAGAAGAGAAACAGGAGATCCTTTGCTGAATTTTTTTTCCTGGTTTTCCATAGCACATGATGAGAAAAAGGACAGTTTCCCTAGCTCACCTCATATTTAAGAGAGATACCTACATATTAGTCCTGCCTCCAGACAGCTGGAACGGCAAGCTGCTTTTGCTTCATCCTGGCACAGCTAGCTTATCTCATCGACACAAAGGTCCTTTTGCGCAAGCTGGCTTCAACATAAGGATTTTGACCTGCTAATGGAAATAAACTGCACTTCCAACTGACATGACCATTCATCAGGGGGCTTTAAGGGTAGCACTGAGGAAGTAATTTGAATAAATGGTGTTTTTTTCATAAAAAAACCCCTCCTATAACAGCCTGGTCAGAGCAAGACCCATGGGGACTCTTTTAGCCAGCTGTAACTGCGCAGGTCCAGACCAGACACAACCACCCTGCGCCTGGGCAGCTCTTTTCACATGCAAGAGCCACAGGGCATTCTGTGAGGCAACAAGAGTGAGGTTAGAAGCCATCACTTCTCAAGGATGTGTTTTCAGGGCCATGCTTCCTCTGCAGAGGAAACTCTGGAAATGATCACAGAAGTCACACGCCCGTATTTTGCATTCGGTTACTATTTTGTTTGTTTAGAAGTAATGGGAATCACAGTTGGGCATTACTCAGCTGTTGCCTTTGCAACAGCCATATTCCCTCGCAGTACAGTCACAATCAGTCTTTGACACTCCCCTGATCCCAACGATCATGCCTCAGCCATAGCCCTAGAAAAAAATTAACACCCTATCACCCACGCTTACTTAGAATAAAATACTTAGAATAAAAGACTTCAAAGTACTGCAGGAAAACAATCTAATTAAGACAATGTAGTTTCATAAAAAAAAAAAATTCCCAGAGCTCTAAAAATAAAGCCACATGCTCTGTAGGGTCGTATGTTGGGGGGGAGGGGGGGGGAGAAGAGGTAAGGTGGGGAGTTTTTGTTTTTCAGTTACAAAATGTCAAAACCCACGCTATAAATGGCAGGTGATGTTTCCAATTAAAGAAACCCTCAATTCAGAGAATACTCATGTAGGCTGATTCATGCAGGAACTTTATCATCACATCAGTCATTTGTGACTCAAGGAGTAGGTACTGACAGACACTTGGGAAAAATGCAACGAATGTATGTTCATGGGACACTGACCAGCTTCTCAACCCAGATGTTCCTGGGCCAGCTGTTTTTCCATGCAACACCACAGTCCACTGGTCTTTGCAGAAGCGTCGACCCAGCTTCCATCCATGCCCCAGGGAGGCAAGCCCAAGGTCCAGCTACAGCATCATCATGACTTCAAGTTTGCAAGTGACAAAAATGGTGGGATTCATAGGTTTCAGATAGCATCGAGACACCTTTAACAGCTACCAACTCTGCTCTGGGTCAACTGGTCTCGGAACCACCAGCTCCCAGAGGCTGGGACACTAGACTTGAGCTTCTCAGAAGGAAAATAAACCACCACCACCACTTTTTCCAGAGCAGCCACTTGGTCACCGTGAAGAATAGATGGATCCTGGGTCTGACGCAAAACGTTCAGCCTTGATTAAGATAAAGCAAGCTGGCAATAGGGGCCAAAGCTCAAACCCTGAGGGAAATGTGCAGTGATCTGGACAGATCAGCTTATTTCCCTCGACAATGAACAGGTTTAGATTTTCTACCACTATTTCTTCTGAGGTTCTGCAGCAGTATTCCTTGACCCGCAGCCTGGGGACTAATACTCCTCTGGAAGACACAGGGGTTGCAGGTCATTGCAAAAGAAAGCTAATTCATCTTTTTTCCCTCCAGCTCACACACTTAGAAATGCAGAAGGGTCAGAAAACAAATGTTCCAACTTCAGACTAATTACAGTTTGGTTTTAAGACAAAACTCTTACCTCGACGCTGGTAAATTTGAACACTGGGTTTTTCCAGAAAACTTGACGAGCAGTGCTATGAAGTGCCTGCAGAGCACAACACTGAATAGGAAAGGGCCGTTTAAAGAACAACCTACTACCTCCTTTAACAGGTAATTACATCCCGAGGCAGACTTATTTGAAGACAGCATGTGTGGGTTTTTTAAACACATGCACTCCACAAAGACTTTGGCTAGCACAAACAAACCAACCAGGCCTCTGAAGTAAGCTATTTCAGAAAAAAATCCCAACTGAAAATAATCTCGCTCCTTTTAAGAGTTACACCAAATCACCCTGGTTTAGTCCAACTGTTTTGTTATTCCCTGTACAGGAGGAACACCACGCAAAGCCAGCTGTAGTGCATCAGTACACACAGAAATATCCTATGGTTCGTAACACTATGGGTTCTATTAACCATGTCTCAGAGGCTTAATCGGATAAGAAGTGTTCACACAATCATACAAGAGGATATTTCTTCTAACCTGTATATGGAATAGAGATCCCCATACGCCACTTATTTAACAAAAACACAGCAGGTACTTACTGCTTTTGAAGCAACTGTGTGCAACTGAAGCACGCCCATTCTACCATTCTGCCATCGTATAAACATTATCTTACAAATTTTAACAGGATCTTAGTTTGAGAACTGTAAGAAACAAATAACGCTAGCTAACTACTTCCAAAAATGACAAGCATGTGAGAATGATGAAGAATGACTCTATATTTGACTACCGCTTGGCAATAACTGAACACAAGAAGCAGCACACACACCATGCTACCCACCACACAAGGTCAACTGATCAGGGCAAGAGGAAGGCAGCAAAACTGAAAACTGCAGTCTTTGAAGCACAACATGCTGACTGAAATACTCATTATTAAGCATCAGTAAAAGAAAACAAAGGCCTTCAAAAATTTTCCACTGACTCCCTTAATGCTTTTACAAGACCTTTCAGATCAGGGTTCTAATAACAGACTCATTATAGGGCACCCCTATTTACTTCCTTTTAGTGTGCGATTGCAGAGCCCCACCTCGGTAGGACAGTACGTTCCTAAACTGGCAACACCCCTTCAATATATGCCAAAATGTACTACTTAATATTTTTATTTCATACTGCTGGTTTTGGCTGGGCTAGAGTTAATTTTCTTCACAGTAGCTGGTATGGGGCTGTGTTTTGGATCTGTGCTGGGAACAGCGCTGATCACCCTGGGATGTGTTCGTTCTGCTGAGCAGGGCCTGCACAGAGCCAAGGCTGTCCCCGCCTCTCATCCCACCCCACCAGCGGGGGCCGGGGGGCACAAGGAGCTGGAAGGGGATGCATCTGGGGCAGCTGACCCTGACTGACCCCAGGGGTATCCCACACCATATGATGTCATGCTCATTGTACAGAACTGGGGGAAGGAGGAAGGGAAGATGTTCAGAGCGATGGCGTTTGCCTGCCCAAGTCACCGTTACCTGTGATGGAGCCCAGCTGTCCTGGGGATGGCTGAGCACCCACCTGCCCATGGGAAGCAGGGAATTAATTCCTTGCTTTGCTTGCAAGCACGGCTTTTGCCTTACCTATTAAGGCCTTTATCTCAACTCACCACTTTTCTTACTTTTACCCTTCTGATTCTCTCCTCCTATCTTCCATTTCTGTTTAGAAAACAGAGTAGGAAGCAGAAAGTACAAACACTGAGGTTCAAGTTAGGATTTTTTTTTTTTTTTTTTTTTTTTTTTGCAAAAGCCTTGAAGGAGGTGCCTACGCTATCGCAACACGAGGTAAATCCAAATTCAAATATTAAAATGAAGTGCAGATACTTGGAGCAGCCTTTCTCCTCCCCCTTTTTCTTTTCTGAAGCTGTAGCCCTTGCAGCAGCTTCCAATTCTGGATTCTGGCTGTCAGTTGAGACTTACCACAGTGATTTAGCGGCAATGCTGCTATACACATCCGTGATACCTGCACGCTGCACAGCCATCAGCACTGCCTGCAAATACACATACCTCCCTGTTGTATACAATATAGAACAGTCCACGGAGCATGCTGTGGCAATGCGGGAGGGAGGGGGAGGATATTTTTGTTTTTCAGTTCTCCGGGCAGAGGAAAGATGACAAGCCCATCTCCACAGGACTATTTCAGAATCAAGTCGCGATGCTCTTTAATCCTCAGTAGTGTTTTAATGTTAAACCAAATACAGCTACAAACGTGTAACTTCTGAGTTATTTTCACCTGCACGGTAATGAAGTCAGATCTGCCAACAGCAAGGACCGAAAGTTACAGTACCTGGAAAATGGCAGAGTGTGGCTCAATTAGACCCCTGTCTCAGGCTTGAGAAGCCTGGTATTCGGTTCACTGATGGAGAGATTGCTAGATTTCAAGGCTGCTGGCCTCAGTTATCTGGCTTTGAAGGTTTGTATTATACTTCAGTCTCACATTAGCACCCTGACTTCTAAAACAGCTTTTAAAATGTGTGCCAGTGGTAAATGGAAAGGACTACTCATGCAGTCCACTTCCTCTCATTACGTATCCCAGAACTACCACTACAGATAAATTATACTGATCTCAGCTACGTCAAGTGTCATGCATCTCTACCTCAGACTTAGATCTGCTCTTAGTGTTATTGGAAGGCTAGGTATCACGCTTACCACTAGTTTTAGGCAACTGAGGCAAACCAACTACATACACAAGTTGGACCAGTGTCTAGATCAGACTCTAAATTGCTCAAAAACAGAGGCTTAAAGTATGCCATCATCATTTCACTGGCTTTACCGTAGGATTACCCATATAACTACTTTGAGTTGCTAAGGCACAAATGCATTAATTCCCTATGTCTAGATTCTTCAAAAGCTTTTAACCACAATGACTTTTTAGATTACCTCCATCACCACTGGAAGCAACTCACCACTGTACTCATTCATGTGGCAAAAGGTAGCTACCTACAGTACACAGCAGTACCACAACAACAAATTCAGGACAGAACACCAGTACCGCCATAACACCATCTGCACAAGACAGGCTCTTCCAAAACCATTCCATACTCACCTCATCCACAAGATTTAATGATGGGCTCAGACATTGCAAGTGACAATTTGGCACCAGCTCGGGTATACCAAGAGACTTCTTAATGGATGTGCGTTATTAACACCATGAACTAATAGCAAGATACTTTCTGACTGACAGAGTAAACTTCCAACTTCCTTCAGTAAGAGGTGTTTTAAGGTCCTCTCAGACTGTGTTTCCTGAGCTCCTCCTGCCAGCAGGCCAGTAGTTTTGTATAAGCCTCAGTATTAGCAAAGGCAGCACACAAAATGGTATCTGTCATTCTTGACTGGGCTTGCTCCATACAGCAGCTTCCCTTTCAAGGCATCTGCTTCTTCAGAGCTACAGAAACATTTTGTTCACTATTAGCACTGATCTGCAGGCTTTGCTCTGAGTGACAACATAAATCTACATAGTTTTATGGATTAAAATACTGCTACATCTCACTGCAGAAGAGTTTAGGTGAAAAGAAGTTAGTTTCCTCTAAATAAAGCAGTCTGAAAAGAGTTCTGTTAAAAGATGCATTGCGCATGAACGAAATTGGACCATTTATTCTTCTCTTACCTTCTTAGATCTCCAACAACGACAATACACAGCCTTGTCTCCCAGATCTTCCATATCAAATGCATGGACTACCTTGGGGTTATCCTTCTGGATATGGGGATTCACCATTGCTTTGCAGCATTTGTCTTTAGAGAGAAATTTTTTGTAAGCTAGATACCCAACAGCAGCTGCTCCAGCAGCTAAGGAGACTGCAGCGATCCATTCAACTAGAATAAAAGAGAAGGAAAAAAGAGAGACTGTCACTTTTTGACCGCAACATTCTATTAAAACTACTCGGAAGTAAATGTCTTTGTGCTCGTGGCAACACCTCCACTTTCCAGCCCACCTTTTTATTCTGTAGTGGTAACACGCTACTTTAGAAGAATATATTCTTTTGGCACTGACCTAGTTGATCTACTCCTTTCTCCTGATCAGAGTTCTCCTTCACCCCAATCCCTTCTACACAAGGGTGAGGATTAACCTGGCAGGGTTTGGGTTGTTGGTTTTTTGGGGTTTTTTTTTAAACCTTTTATTTGGGAACCTGTGATACCAGCAGCGGTAGTACAGTGTTTCCAAGTTCAGCATATTAAACCAGCTATAAGTACACCCTATAGCAGCAACCCTCCCTGTTGTTTCAGTTGCAGGGAAGTCGCTAAAGAAGAACACTCAGCATCAACAACCTAAGCGGGTTCCCCCCAAGGTATGGGTATGGAGTAGCAACTAAAAATGTTAACAAGTGTTTGGCAGTGGGGAAAGTATTTAATATAAGAGCACTTCAGAAGAGTAACAAAAGCCAGCTTAGATTAAATCCCTACTGTGGTGTACAGGAAAGGATATAGATACAAAAAAAGATTATATTTAAGAATAATAGCATGAAGTTTATTTTAACTGGATTAGGTCCTGACTCTCTGAAAGACAACTTCCATTAAAAAAAATCCTCTTTCTACTACCTCCCATCCTTACTGCCCCCCTCTCTAGATATCTCCAAAATCTTTGCAGTCTCACTCACTTGGTATAATTTCCTTTTCTGCAATGAGTTTTCCTACTTTTTTGTAGCTCTGTTGTTTCCTCTCTGCCTCACGAAAATGTGCTGGACTTTGGCCCAAAGGTTCTGGCTGCAGCAACAGCCCCAGCCATTTCTCTCAGAGCTGCAGGCAGCTGCTCCTTTTTTACTTTTTATCCCCCACTTCTACCCACACATGTGCTCCTAATGTGCACATACAGAGTTTGGCTGACTCTACAGACAAATAAATCAAACAGAATTTAAGTTTTAGCCCATTTACATGACTTAGGAAAACTAAAACAGCCTCCAGTTGGGAATTTCTACCTTGCCCTTCAATGTTTGCATTGGATTTGAAAGATGCCAAACTACACAGCATCTTTGGGGCAAGAGATTAACTCTTGCATTACCTCTAAAGGATAAGAAGAAACAAAAAGCCTTTCTTAGTTCTTGCTGCTTCCCATGGCTAATTGACTTGCTCATCGTGAGCACGCACTAAAAGGATCAAGAAGGTTTTTCCACCCTGTACCACAGCCTTTTCTAAAATCCATACCTTGAGACCCTTCCTCAGCTAAAACGTGTTAGCTTGTATGCACCACGCTGATCCACAAAGGTGTGGATGTAGCAATACATGGAATTAGACAAATATTTGGATGATGTCTGCAGCCCTGTAAGTTCAGGGAAGGCAGGCACTCCTTTAGAATCTTACTAAAGGAGTAAAAGATGCAGAAATCCAGAGTTCATTTTCTTAGTAAACGAAGCAGAAGAGACCAACATACACCGAGACCTCCCCTGCAGATGAGTGACAAACCCTCCCTGTAACAACAAGGTGATATTAAGATACAGAAAACCATCTTTAACATCAAAGAGTTTAGGGCATGTTTCCCTGCTCCTGAACGCCTTAAAACAGTAAAAGCCCCAGAGAGTATACTGTGAATTCAGTAGTTTATACCCACCCAGTGAGTTCTTGCCCTCTTTATCTCCCCATTACAAACTAGCTAGAGTAATGCATTAATTTTAATAGGATAAAAGAACTGAGGACGTGAAATTAAAGAAGGGATTCTACAAAAACCTGCTTTAATTTAGCAAAACAACCCCAGCAAATCCAAAGAACAGCCACCGCTTAAATCAGAGGCAGCAGATTCTTCCAAAGAAAGCCACCACAGAGAGTCTGAGAAGGAGGTACCCAGCTAGCGCAGGGACAACCTGGGTCTGACAAATTTAAGGTGATTTCTGGCAGCCACAACAGCGCCAGGCAAAAGAGCGTGACTGGCCGTACTGGGGATTTCAGAAAAGCAGCAGTTGCAAGGATTGCCCGAGCCGCTCGCTGATGCGGTGCCAACAGATCAAATCTTAACCAAGGTGTTTAAATAATCGATGAGGGGACAGCGATAGACTCTATCC
>NW_009260068.1:979800-983081 GCF_000687185.1 Egretta garzetta
TTCAGTGCTGCACCTTAAAGAAGCCGATCTTCTATTGCACCCATCCAGAAGTCCAGGTCAGCTTAACAAACCAGCAGAGGAAAAGATTCTGATGATAAAAATACTCCTACGACTCACAGCATGAGCAGGGATGTCCGTGCTAAAATTCATCAGCCTTGCAGCACATTCAGAAGAGTTGATCTGCGCATCTGCGGCTAGCCCAGATCCCTCTGACCACCCCTCGGGCCGCCCACCACATAACCATGTACATCCAGCTCAACAAGCCGAGATCATCAGTGATCGTCACCCCCTATTTCAGTGAACCTCTCCTTCTTCTCCCAAGGGCCAGATACATCTATTACACACACAGGGGCAGACCGAATACATACAAACAGCTTAATATGTTTTTTTTTTCTCTTATAATAGATCGTAGTGTCTTTTTTACTGTATTAGCTTTTTTCCCCCCATCACTTCTCTGGAGCTTTATCAGGGTGGAAAGTGGCATCAACCGGTAATACAACGAATCCAAACATCTAAAGCAGTCTGTTCTTCAAATTTCAGCATTGCCTTAATAAACATCATGTAAATTTATAAAAGCTATTTGAACTTAACAAATGGACTCTCTCTCTCATGATGGTATCACCCTCCATGTTTCAGAGGTAGTTAAGTCTTGTTGCCAACTGTTGCCTTGTTCCACAAACAGATTTGGAAGAGCTGGAATGCCCATTTCATCTTTCAAACTAAGGTAACCATAAAACTACACCTGGAAAGAAAACACTTTTCAGGAGTGTTTAAATACTTTAAACTCTGCTTCAAGAGGCCTCTGGTGCCATTTCAACGGTGCACTACCAAACTCTTAGGGTCATGCACTTATTACTTGAAGAGGCACCTGTAAACAGTGACATTGATGGGAAATGTCAAAGCTTTTTATTTCTTTTTAATATAAAAACACTAAGAGCAACTTTTGCACGATTATTAAACAAATCCCAACTCTGGTATAACACCAAAACACGATGTTACAAAGTCACTAGAGGACAAGACACTATACGGGCCTGTGTAACATGGCAGAAAAATCGTTTTAATGTTGTAAGTGCTATAAAATGGAAAGGGTTTGCCTAAAACTCCAGGAAAATTAACACACAAAAGAGAGAAGAGAGGGGAAGAGACATGGAAAGAAGGAAACAGAAATCCAAAGAATGCAATATCCCAGGAGAGCACGCAGTACACAGAAGTAAACAAAACAAAACAAAAAAAGATCAGAAGATGAGAACAGCAACAAGCTGATGGTGGGAATTTATTTTCTTCTACATTCTTTGGACATATCCTAACGAACAAGAGATTTGGATCACAAGTTTCTCTTCCCTCCTCTCCCTGAAGAGCTAGAAAATTGCTCTGGATGTTTCCAGATCTAGGCTACAGAGATACTTTCAGGGTCTACCAGAGAGCTCGGACGGATTTTATCTGCAGGAAGAACACACATTTACCACCTGCGCTGACAAGCACATGAAGAAACCGAGATGGTCTTGGCTCCACCAGGAGTACACGATCCTTGTTACGACACATTATCAATTTACTTTCTGGGAACTGGCAACAACACAGAGGATAGCTGCACCCCTACAAAGTTAATCCAAGACTGTCTTAAGAGGCAATTTTCAAGTTACTTCTGCTGCTTAGAAAACATTGATGTTATTTGAAAGTCAGCTACAGAGTAATAACTCCAGACAAGAAAGTGTTTAATTTTTTGTCTTCAGAAGTGCTTATAACTTTCAAGCGTTGTTCCCCTCCTTTTGTGGCCAACGAAGAGGCTATTACTGTGCAAGAGTTGTTTATGGCAGTCCTGTAACTGCCCACAACAAAAGGCCACTTTTCTACAGGCCATGCTTGGAGAAACACATGGCACTTGCTAACCGAGTCGTCGTCCAGGATAACTGGCTGCACCAAAAGCCTAACAGTAAACGTCAACCAGTCAAGCAGATAAAGTCACATCTACCACTTCACAACATCCACAGGAAACGGGATTATGACTGACAGGCTTAATTTAACTGAAACCATACGGTAAAGGGGCCACCTGAGGGAGTAAGATTGTTGGATCTGGCCAATAAGCAGCAAAGGACAAATTAGCGCCATCAGATCTGCGGTCAGCACGGGGTCACACCTGCAGACAACCGTGTTACTCACAACAAAAAGCACGAGCTGCGCTTACCCACTGCCTTCCAAAGGGTAATCTTTCTGCACATACGCGCACCAATATACATAGAAGCAATTGACTCTCCAATTAATACCAGGAATTAAATCCCACAAAAATACGGGAAGCTTCTGCTGTCTAGTTTTCCATAGGGAACACGGCATCAGTACCATTTCCAGAATTTACCAGCTGGAGACACGCACAAGGTGAAGATGGAGCTGTGACCTGCCAGTTGCCAGGCGCTGAGCAAGTTTAATCTTGCGAGAAATCACATTAACCGTATGCCGCCTCCTCCCAAACAAAGCACCCTCCAGACTGCTCTGACCGGCTGTTCCCCTGCTTCCCTGGGATAAGGAGGATATTTTCAGTTTGATTAGGAGCACGTTTTTCCTCCTTTCCCCCACAAACTAAGTTTTCTTCTCAATTCCTAGCGTAGAGGGCCTGTTCTAATTCTCGCAAGCTTATAAACGACAGCAAGCTGCCGTTGGGAACGCAACCTGGCTGCAAGCTATTATCAAGTCATCCTCAGGGCTTTGGTTTGATTACTTTAATAAGCATAGCCCTCCATCACTAGAACCCATTTTAGACTATAGCAATGCCTTTGCCAACATCCTCTGTCCCAGCAGCGTACCCAAAAAAACCCCAAAACCATTCTGTCTGGGTGGCGCCTCCTGACTGAAGGACATAAACCGTGAGCAGCTTTGCAACGGGAAACCACAGCCACACAGGTGAAGCTTATTTTTTAGAGAAAATGAGATAATTCCATCCAGCCCAACCCTTTCATTCCGCCCAGTTGCCCAACACCATTTAAACCGCACAACCCCACTTCAGGCGTGGTTTGGGTCAATCACCACGCAGCGCTAGCATCACCGTTATCCCTATAACAGCGCAGCACCAGGCTTTGACGAGAAGTTAAAAACCCAGAAATTTATAGGTTTTTCATGACATTTACACCCGGGAGCTTCATATAAAACTACGAGGCCTGACCAAAAGCAAAGCCCAACAGCAAAGCTGCGGGGGGGGTGGGGGTGGAAAAGGCAGAAATAAAGCAGCAGTGGCTGAAAGGGGCTGTCCCCCCATCGCAAATAAGACCCGGCGGGCGGCTCCGAGGGGCGAA
>NW_009260068.1:983411-985396 GCF_000687185.1 Egretta garzetta
ACGGAGGCGGCCGGCTGGCCGGTGACGTGCGGAAAACAGACTCCCCAATCTGTAAGATTGCACAGTAGGTATGTTTATTCAGCGCCGGGCAGCACGGGGGGTAGTCCCACCAAAGTCGTGCGCGCCGCAACACGGCAGCTTGTCCTGTTTATATGTAGCCAAGTGTTACATATACATGAAGTTTCCCAATGCGCCTATACATAGGCATAACCTGTCCCCGCTTCGTATTAAAATTAGTTTCAAGAGGTCATTTCCATAAGTTCCTCCCAACTGCGCATGCTCAGTGATTTGAGTCGATGGTCTTCAGGGGTCGTTTACTTCATCCACTCCTCTTCTTCACCTTGTCCTTTTGGTGAACTCCAGCTTCCACCCCCCCTTATTCTGCTGTCAGAACAACACAGCCGGTACCAGCCGGCTCCCCATCCTGGGCTATCCTCATAGCGACAAAGTGCCAGACGCTTTGCTCTCCTACCTTCCCAGGCCTGTAACAAAGATGGGCCATTTGCTACTCATCTCCCCTCTTCCACATTCCCTACAGTGTTAGTTTCTTATCTATAGTTTACTTCATATCACAGAATCACAGAATCGTAAGGGTTGGAAGGGACCTCAGGAGATCATCTAGTCCAACCCCCCTGCTAAAGCAGGCTCACCTAGAGCATGCTACACAGGACTTCATCCCGGCGGGCCTTGAATATCTCCAGAGAAGGAGACTCCACAACCTCCCTGGGCAGCCTGTTCCAGTGCTCTGCCACCCTCAGAGTGAAGAAGTTCTTCCTCATATTCAACTGAAACCTCTTATGTTTCAGTTTGCATCCATTGCCCCTAGTCCTGTCGCTGGACACCACTGCAAACAGACTGCTTCCGTCCTCAATATGATTAGTAAATTAATCTAAAACACAATGCTAGCAATTTAAGATGGATCTACAGTTGGCTTCACAAAGGTCCTTTTGTTAGCCCTTTAGCCTCCCTTCAGCCGGCCCTGCGGAGCCTCGGCGCCGGCCTGGCGCAGGACCCTCCCTTGAGGGTAAAGCGGGCTCCAAGGCCTGCGGAGGCCTCTGCCAGCGTAAGATGGGTGGTGGGCCCATGGCACATCCTGAGCAGGGGCGGGCTCGGCGGGGCCTGGCGGCTGCCCTCTGCTAGCAATGCTGTCCGGGGCCTTGAGCTACCAGGGCTCTGCACACCCCCTAGAACCTGGCGCTGTGTGAGCCCTCTCCCGTGCAGCTGTGGAGAGAGGGAACTAAAGAGCCATGCCCTCGGAGTGACCGCTGCCTTAAGCCTCACAAACTCGGGTACGGGCAAGAGATTTACTAGTCTTAAAGAGAAAAAGTAATATCGGAGTCCTATACATTAATCATAGAATCGCTTTGGTTGGAAAAGACCTTTAAGGTCATCGAGTCCAACCTTTAACCTAACCCTGCCATCCCACCACTAAACCCTGTCCCTCAGCACCTCATCTATCCTTCTTTTAAATACCTCCAGGGATGGGGACTCGACCACCTCCCTGGGCAGCCCATTCCAGAGCCTGACAGCCCTTTCGGTGAAGAATTTTTTCCTAATGTCTAGCCTAAACCTGCCCTGGCGCAGCTTCAAACCATTCCCCCTCGTCCTATCATCTGTTACCAGGGAGCAGAGGCCGACCCCCACCTCCCTACAGCCTCCTCTCAGGCAGTCGTAGAGGGCGATCAGATCTCCCCTCAGCCTCCTCTTCTCCAGACTAAACCCTGGAGGTATTTAAAAGAAGGATAGATGAGGTGCTTAGGGACAGGGTTTAGTGGTGGGATGGCAGGGTTAGGTTAAAGGTTGGACTCGATGACCTTAAAGGTCTTTTCCAACCAAAGTGATTCTATGATTCTACGATTCTATGACATGACCTTCAAACACCTTTGGCTCTCTGAAGGCCTACTTCGGTTTCCCGGTCATCCACAGAATTCCCAGCGGGAGAAGACAAGAGGAAACAAAGCCCGCTCGCGAAACGCAGCACGTTT
>NW_009260068.1:985906-1004699 GCF_000687185.1 Egretta garzetta
TCCCCTTCGAGTCCGTGTTTTAAACCGCGGTTCATAAACCAGCTGAGGCGTTCCCGGGGGTACGGCCGGGTGGCCGTGAAGCGGTGAGTGGAAAGCGACGTCGTGTTCAGGGGTTCTCTTTAGCAGGGGTGTAAGTCGAATATCTGTTGCCGAAACACCGCGCTCCTGTTGTGCGCAGCCTGCTGAGCTCTGTGCGTAAGTTGTTTGGGGCTCTTGCCCCACGTTGGGAAGTGCTGTCAGCCCAGTGCTTCGCACGACCTTGGCGTGTCTCCCAGTTGTGGAGCTTTTGGATGATATTTGTCAATGGCCAGGCTTTGACTGCGGAGTGGATTTCTAGATTCCCGTTGCTCGGCGAGACCTAACGGGTGCGTGTACAGGACAGGCAAAAAAAAAGCGTTCTAGATGGTAAACATAGGCGTTTGGTTAAATGGTAGCGCGTTGGCCGTGTTATAGAATACGTGGTATTTGGTTGCTGTTGGCGCGCCGTGTTTAGTCAGTGTTTGTGCTATCCTAGTTTAGTGGCTGTGATGTAATTTCTTGTTCTGGATTCCCTTTGCTATTGGAAAACGTCGGTATTACAGAAATAGAATTCTATACCGACCCTGCAGCGAGAAGGTTTGGGATACCCTACAATAGACACAAAGTTATTTGGGTGGATTTCTACCAAGCATCGCTAGTTAGGTCTCATGCTGCAAATCTTATTATGCCTTTACACAGGTAATTAGGGGAGATTTTTGTTACTTCATATCACACATTTGGTATGGATGTTGCGTTTGAACTTCCTAGAACATATTAATGAATTCCTACAGTGATTTGTCTCTAGCAATAACTCAGTTATGCTTCTACGTATGCTTTGCCTGTTCTTGGCTTTTTAATTTCCCACCTTTTCTTGAATATTTCTTTATGCTTTTGTTTATAAGAGGAGGATTGTTCTCAATACCTTCTCTCTCCTCCTCTTGTTCAGCTTCATTCTGCTAATGTGAACAGACAAAGCGAAAGCGGGAAGCCCCGTAGTCTTCTGGTACTTTTGAGATGGAGTGGTAGTTGTGGTCTTCCAAATGATTGTTCCTCCTTCCAAGTAGGATTGTTCTCTGTATTTTTCTCCTATTGAGTTCCCTGCGTAGTGTTTCTGCTTCAGATACTTCCATAGTGGAAAGCCGCAACTTTCTTTTTTTTACTGCTTTCTTAGTGTTTGTCTGATGGTGTGTTTGTCCCATCTAGCTTCCTGATGTTCCAGACTGGCTATAAAGGTCGATAGCTGTGTTGTATCTTCAGGATAGGAAGGGATAAGATCTGGAGTAGAGGAAATGCTGTAAGGACTTTGTAGTTTTGGAAAGTGCTTGCGGGAACACTTTGGAGAACAAAGCGCTGTCAGAAAACACAATGGTATTACTCAGGAGCTTGTCAGCCTAGACGTACTGTCTCAAATTAAGCTTGGGTGGTTTCAGGGTGGTTCAGAATTGTACTTCAACATGGCTAAGGGATTTTGATGGCAAGCTTGAGTGTTTGTTCACAATAATTTTGATAATATGCGTGTTCAGGATGATCGTGCCTACAGGGGAAGCAAAGCTGTAATATGTAGCAATGTTAGTAAGTGGTTTTTGTCTCATACTGGTTCGGACTCCAATTTCTAAATAGTATTGCTGTTGCGATCTGTGTGGTTTTGTCCCATCTTTCGTGGGTCTGCCTTGAGGGACTCCTCAAAGGAGGACAGCCTGCAGACTTCAAGACTATACACTAATAATAGAAAGATGGGTCGTGCTCGGGAGCTTTCTTAAAATATAAGCAACTGAATAACGACCGAACAAGCTGATCACTGCACGTGGAAGCGTATCGACTTGGTGCTGAGGGTAGGAAGCACAGTGAGGACATGAAGCCCTGCGGTGTCAACACAGCCATCAGTGCCATCTCCGTAACAAATTCATCTCGGAGTTCTTGGAAGGATGGGGGATTCTTATTCATCTTAAGCTGAGGAGCCTGTATTAGTTTACCTTGTCAGTGCTTTACTCTGCTGTAGCGTGAAGGAGAGACAGGATATTTCTACACCATCAAAAACCTCAGGCTGCACTCTGTGTGTGAGGTAGAATAAATGTTCCTTGGGGCCCGACTTGCTTCTCTGTAGTTCGTGTGACGCACCGATGAAACAATAACCCATGTTTCTCTGGGCATTGTAAATTCCAAATGTTGCAAATTATAAAAATGAAACAAATAGCGTAGGTTTTAATTGGGAGGGGATATTTTGCAAAGAAGCCTTTATTGTTACTGCCTCTGGAAACTGAGACCCCGTGGCTTTTGTGCAAGGTAGAAAATAATTCAGGCTGACAGGTTATGTAAGTTTAGTGTACGGGTCGGTCCTGCCCATCCGCCCCCTGCAGAACCGTTTTTTCTGAGATTCCTGCTCCGAATCCTTTGTTTACATATCTAATTGTGAGTGTGCTGTCCTGTCCGTTCAGTAGTGCAGCTGAGGAGGTTGTTTTCGTCAGAAATCTACTTCTGTGTGCTCCTCTAGTGTTAACGAGGGGTTGAGGTTCTGTTTGTTAACGGCTCGGGCTGTTTTGAAATTCGTACAAACCCAGTATTTACTTTTGTTACGTTTTTGTTATACTTTTTAAAAATGGATTTAAAAGAGATTTTGAAACCAGTGACAAACTGTGACACATTTGAAGACTGGTTTAAAAATAGCTGTTGTTTTTTATCTTGTTGGTGCATAGTGCCTGATTGTTTTTCTCCCACATCTCAGCAAGAATGGAAGCATTCAAACATTTCGATATGGCAATGAACTATATGTCTGTCTGTTTCAGGATGTGTTTGGTGTATGTGGAGACGAATGGGACATACTGACTTGAATATTTATCTTGAAAATCACTTTTGTTGCTGTCAATTGACTCAAGTAAATAAAATTTTACCAATATTTGTGGTTTGGATTTTGACCTTAAACGGTTGAGTCACGTGCTTCCTTTGGATGGTAATAAACATACTAAAGAAACTTCTTTCTTGGATCTGTAATACGAAATGTCTTAATTAGCTTTCAAAACATCCACTGTGATTTCACAGCAATATTTTTTTGCATGAAAACAAAATATAAACATAGAATATCTACTTTATTAGTAAGACTTACCTTTATATCAAGAAATGTCACAATAAATACTTGCTTTACATTTACCAAATTTATGAAGAACAGAGAATCCTTTAAGTAGTCTAAGAATGATCACTGGCCTTGCAGAGGGGTTTGGGGATTTTTTGGTTGGCTGGTTTGGACAGATGGTTCCAAACAGCATTAATAAAATAGCAGCAGCCTATGCATGGAGTTGGTAGGAGGTGAGTCTGTGGTCTACAGTGCGTTTTGTGCTAGAAGTGAAGAACGTAGCTGGCAAATATAAAATCCTGTATTTTAAATATCGGTGTGGAAAAAGGCTCTGGTTGTGGTTTTGTGTCACTTAGAGAATTAAAATAGCTTTTAGCGATGCTGCCTGCAGTTTATTTTGGTCTTCTGATAGTCTGCAGTCCTTTTTTTTTTTTTTTTTTCTGACTACTTTTTTTAACTGAAAAAAAGGAGACCTTTTTAGGGCTTTTTGTTACTACTCATGCTCATAGTCATTGAGTGTCCATGAGTACTATGCTGAAAATACTTATCTCCTTGTTATCAAAATATCCTTTACAGTCTTGTTCCAGTAGCTTTTTAGGAGAGAAGCCTGACTGCTAATGAAGCATGTAGCTGTTAAACTGGCCTTCCAGCCTTCGCCAAACTTTATACTTTTATGAAATACATCCTCTATTATATTTTGACAAAGAGCACTAGTCTGCACATTCAGAAATATTTCCAGCGTTTATAGCTTACCATAGCATGTGTTTTCCATCTGTTAAACTTGATTTTAAAATTTTTGTCTCGCACTGCCCACAGAGCTATTTATTCCACAGTGTGCGTGGTGCGATGCAAGGTGATAATTTGGAGACTTTGCAGTGTCTGTCTCCAGTAATTGTTGTTTAGCATTAGTAGCATTTGGCTAATATTCCTTTATTAGGCACACCTGGTCATGGATCCTGCTTGCTTTTGTGCTCTGCTGCTGTTCTGTAATTACAAATAGGAGAAACAGTTTACTGTTGCAACCAGTTAGGGGCATAGAATTAACAGTATTCTATTCTGCTCTGTAATATTTCCTATGTTTGAGAGGATTAGAAGATTTATTCCTACCACTGTCCTCAGTTTAGCTGTTTTCTCTGTGCAAGTTTATTCTGGCTGTATTGGGATAGCGTGGCACGTGTTGGAGCTCTTGGTAGAAGCTTTTATGCTGTGATATTTGCCAGTGTTTGAAATATTTGATACTTCTGTTTGCATCTCTTGCAGGCACAATTTTGCTTTTGTATGTTCTCATAAAAGACGTTGCACCGGTGTACAGTGTCATTTGCAGTGTTGACTTTCTCTTTTGAAACAGAATCTGCACTGGGTAGAGATATAGATTATATTTGTTAGCCTACGTCAGTCAAAGTCTTGCACTGACATTTTCTATACCAGTAACTAAAAATATCGATGTAGACAAGGACTTGAAGTAACCACACCTGCATCGTGCAGCTACGTAGAGGTAACCCATAAAACATGGACAAAACTGCTGGAACTAATTAACTTCAAATTACAGTGTTAGTGTTGACTGTGCAATGCCTTACATGCAGTTCTCTTGCACTTGATGAGGTTTCAGCACGTGCTGCTTTGTAACTCTTCAGCCTTGTCTCTTGACACAGCAAGGTTTTGGGCTTCTTGTGAAGAGCATCTCTGCGGCTTTGTATAGAGAATTCTTGTATTCAACATCTCATCCTTATGTGAATACGTAAAGTCATGAAGCACATTTTCTACATCTGCTTACTATAGAGAATCATCACAACTGTTCTGCAGCGTTCGGCTCTGGATGCTGGCAAGTCAGTCTGACTCATGGGGGACGTTCTGACTGTCTCCTTGCACCATTTCAAAAGACGTAGGAAAGCTTGAAGCCTAAATCTTACAGCTTTCCAGATAATTTTCCTTTGACTATGAAGCTTAAACAGCATGATTAACAATATAAAGCTGAGTAGTTCTTTGTTTTTATTACAGCTTGATCTGAGCTTCTGTATGTAAAAGCTCAAACTGTTAACACTGTCAGACTCAATTTACAAAGTTTGATCGTGTTACCATTTGTATTTTTAAACCACATTAGCTTTAATACATTATTTCTTATGATTGGAAAATATAGCTTGAATTTGCTCCATTGGGATTTTGAAGTTTAGTCTGGCTTTATTTTTCCTAGCTGCAGACACTCTGAATGTATCCATGAACATTGCTCTCCTTTAGTGGAGTTGGTTGAAGAGAATCTTCATCATTATTAGGGAAATCTCAACAACAGGAGTTGATAGTTCTGGGTCTCATCAAGGTGTGATTAAAAACCAGGGGGTTTTTATCCTGGTCAAATTTCAGTGCCTTTAGCCTGAACAGACTGAAAATGTATACCTGAGGAGCCTTCCCTGGTTCGCACCAATTCTGAAGTGCATGCGTACATACAAATGAAAACAAACTTGTGTGGTTTTGGGGTATGTAAAGATCTTGAGGAAAGCATCTAACAAATGAGAGTAGTGTTACGGACTCGTGACTCCAAGATTAAGTGCGTGCCTAGCTGTTTGCATATGCGTAAAGGAATGCTTGCGTATATGTCGGAGGCTTTCTGAAGAGTTAAGCTACGTGTTTTTCCTGTCATTGCCTTTAATTTTGTAGTCTGCCACAACTGCTATAAACCAGATGATTTCTAGGCTTTGAGTTCTCTGGTTTGGCTAACAGTCCCATGTAGCTGGCTGTTTTGTAGTGGGTGTACAAGACAATCTCTGGTTGGGTTAGATCTTGAGTTGCAAATTAGAGTAGACAGTGGCTGTAACTGCTTCGCTGCTGGTAATGCTCGTTACAGCTCTGGGCTCCTGGAAATGTGAGACTTGTTGACTCCGTCAAGTCCTGGCAAGGACTTGGCTTTGCATAGATCACTGGTTGTCTGTATCGCTCCCTTAGTGAAATTCGAATCCTCCGATTAAAAAGGGAACTGCACTTTTCAAGGGTTTTGCTATTGCCTTTATTAGTCAAAGTCTAGCCCAGAGTGTTGTTTCTGGCCCAGCATACAATTTCACCAACAGAATAGCATTGAGGGCAGACAAGTAATGCTAGTTGGCAACCTGAGGTATTTCAGAATATATCAAAGAACTGTCTCTTGTATTTTAAATCGCAAGGACTGTGAGGAGTGACTTCAGAGCAAGTAGTAATATTATTGTCACCTGGCTGAAGATATATTTGCAGTGATTTTCTTTGAATTCAGGGCCAGGAGCGGACCTGTTAGAAGTATGCCTGAATTTAGGTGCCAGGTCCGTGATAAATTGGGTCCCTTGAAGAGGGAATGTTTACTGGATGTTGTAAGTGGATAAATATATCGCAGCAGTTGAGAACTGCAGAGTTTTAACCCTTCAAATTGTACGTAAGGTCTGATCACTCTACATAGACAAGTTCTACACTTGAGTTAAGCTTAGTTCCAATTTAAACCTTGATTTTGGAACTAATTGTCTTGACTAACAATTTTTGGGTAGAAATGTTTCCACTGTTACTCCTTACACTAAAATCAAGGAGATACTTGCAGACCTGCTTATGTCTGTTGTTGACTTAAATGTGTGTTTTGAGTGATTAGTTGGTTGACTGGCCAACAGTGGCTTAGCACACATCTTTTAGGTTATTTCAATGGAAATATTTACACATAATTGTTAAACTTATCACAGCACGGTTTCTGTCAGCTTAGAATTGGAAAAAGTTGCCTGTTATTAGTACTGTGAAACTTCAGACATCAAAAGTGGTATATTAAAGTAAACGAGGAAAATGAACCAACTTTATTGCCTGACTTGTTTTGCATTTGATATGGTGATGGTAAATCAGATGAAAAGCTGAGCTGGTCTTGTGTAATTAAATAATAATTTTAAGTTATTAGGGAAAGTATGGACTTGTGGAAGAGAAATAACTCAGTTGGCCTGCAAAAGCTTTTCTGAATGCTTCTCTTAAATTTCAGCTTTCTTAGGGTTTTTTTAGTAGTCATTTTGAAAAAAAAAAAAAAACAAACCAAAAACATGCAGGGAATTAAATCAAGGTATGTTAAATAACGTGTAGAGCTACTATTTTTTTCTTTGTTTTCTAGTTTACTTAGGAACTTTTGTTACCTTTATCATCTCTAGGTGGACTGCAAGCATTTTACGAGCTAGTTTAACTCAGCTAGCATACATAGATTAGGCCAATGCAAGAAGCTTTTGTAAAATCAAAAGCTAAAGGAACAGTCAGATTAGCACATACATTTCTAAATTAAGCAGTGAGTTTACAGAGAAATCAAGAAACCCTTAATTTTATTCATTTGGTTTTCTGTCTCTACTTCAGTATATCCAGCTTATTATGAACTTGGCTATAAGTCTTAAATACTTTTAGTTATTAATTTATAGCACAATGATGTCTTTAGCTGCAGACCTATGTGGCAAAAAAACCCTTTCAGTGTCAACGGGCATTTCAAGCATTGATTTCTTTATTAAATAGACCTGTGGTATTTTTAAAGTCTGTTTGTGTTCTTACTTTTGAAGTGATGCTGCTGAGCGGTGTGTATCTTCATGTAGATGTCTTTCAAATATTTGCGTGTTTCTTACAGGAACTAAGTGATCTGCAGCGAGACCCACCAGCCCACTGCTCTGCTGGACCTGTCGGAGATGACTGTAAGCTCTTCATGATACATTGTCACAGCTGACCTTTTTTCAGTTAAGAAACAGCTCGGAAAATCTCTAATTGTTGTGTCTTTTTGACTTTCAGTGTTTCACTGGCAAGCAACAATTATGGGACCTGTAAGTATATAATTCATGCCCCTTAGAAAGTAGACCTCGTTTCCTTTTTTGTTAAGGATTCACTTGGGTTTCTGTAAACACAGCAGTCAAATGCAGCTGTGCTGTGTACAGATTAAAGGTTTTGGGGTGGTATTGTTGTTGTTAGTAGTCCGGTACTAGTTTCTTTCTGTAACTGTTCAAAAATCTTCCCTCTTCATGAAGTTAGGGGTGCTTAATCAGTTAGCTGCAGTGTTTGAATTGGACTGATGTGGGCTGCAAAGTAGAAAGCTTGCTTTTCGGAGATGATCATTTCAATGCTGGAAGATTCATCCATCTGAAAGGAGGAAGAGTGGGTGTAATCCAATGTTAAAGTTGGTAACTGTAAACAAGAGTGATGTTGCACAGGGTGATTTGAGGGCTTTTAGATAGAGCTTATTTGATGGCTGTGATGGGGCTCTGGCAAAAACGGATGGCTTTTGCAAACTGTAGACCAGCAATTGTGGATACCTTTGATTTCTGCGTGAGAAAGGCCTGCTTTCCTTGGGTTGAGGGGGATCTCTAAAGACCCCATTTATGACTTGTCAAGGAAATGGCATAAGAAAGGACAATAAAGCTTAAGAACAGAAAGTTTTAAAGGAAAACTGAAAAGGGTTTCAGCATAAACAACAACATGACCTGAGGGAAGGGATGTTTGTTAATATCGTGGTAAGGAGTTTCTATTTCTAGTGATTTCATTTTGGACTTACTAATTTGGAAAGAAGAGTTTCTGGTTCAGATGATGAACTGAACCACTGTGTGAGTTGGAATTTTGAGACAATACTTAACCTGTTAAGATGCAACATCACACGGTGGAGAAGAGTGGAATTGTTGACTGCTTTGAGGCTATTTCTGCGTTTTCAGCATAGCTGCTCTGAAGCAGTGAAAGATGAGTTACTAATTTGCCAGTGGCACGCTGGAGTCTGTTGTCCCGACTTGTCAATGGCCCAGCAGCAACTGAAATGATTGTGGCAAGTTTTTCTGTAGGATACTAACGCTTTTGCCATTTTTCTTTAACAACGGTGTTCTTTCTCCTACAAAGTCACTCTGACCCTTGCCCTTCTGCATTGCTTAAAGGTAAATGGTGAAACCGCGAAGCAGTTAAGAGTTAACAAAAGCTTATGTGCTCATTGCCACCAATAATGTCTCTGTCCTGAATGACTTTGACCCGAGTAAGGGAAATACTAACACAGAGGTTCCAACCTAGATTCCAAGTTTTTTTCTTCAAGCTTGCAATTCACTTTCCATATTCTGTAGTGAAAAATACTCTTTTCTTCGCTACAGGTTCCTCAGATTACTCTAGTTAAAGATAAAAATGAGCATCTCTTGTCAACCTTTCTCAGCCATATCTGCCTACAAGAAAAGAACACAGTCAGTGTGTTAATCCTTTGTTTTGATAACATAAAGAAATAGGGATGCACATCCTGAATGTTTCCTGACGACCTGAGGGAAGCATAGGACTAAAGCTTACCTTCAGAATTCACTTCCCTTGTGTGGAAGTAGGGTAACCTCTCATCAATTTGGTTTACGTACCTTTCTCACAAAACATGCTGTGACTTCACTTTCCCTTCTGTCTGATGCTGAACTTGTCTTACCTTCAGCTTATTTCACCTTTGACAAATCCATTTAGTACGCATCCAAGCAGTCTTTTCAAACCTAACTGGAAGGACAGTGGCAATCTCTTCTGATGTTACCTAATGCTGACTTCTTGGTAATACTATATATAACCTGCCTTACATTGCAACACTGTCTGCACTTTGAGTGTGTAAGACGACATGTCTTAGTGGGCCATTTGTGACTCTCTTATATTCACCTCTAAAACTGTGATTTTTGCTCATTTCCAAGGTAAATGTTTTATTTAAAACAGCCTGCCTTTGTTTCGGTAAGAAAACCCCAAAACTTGATCTTCTGCGCCTTTACTGAGATCGAGTTCCTATGTTGCTGTTTTAAACTTACAAAGTAAGGAGAAAGGTTGTCTTCTCCTTCCCTTAGTCACATGGCAGCACTTCTCTCTATCCTTTAGCATTGAGACTTTCCCCCTCACTTTTCTAGTTAATAAAAACCAGAGATTGCCTCAACAGATGACTGCAACAAAGTTATTTCTATCTATTAACTGTGTGCAACCTGGCCGTAAACCTGTGCACATGTTCTCTAACAAAATGCATGTTCACAGATTTGTACAGGTCACAAAGATGTTGTGTGTTTTAAAACTCCCTGATGTCATCATGATCAACTGAATTATGTTGGAAAATCCTACTCTTTGCATCTGCAAAGAGAAACCACTTCTTAAGGTAAGTATATTTGTAGCTTAAGGATGGAGGAGGATCAGAGCAGCTGTGGTGTTGCACGGAGGCAGGATTTGGAAGACCTGGTCTGGGTTTTGCATTCCCTTTGGTGTGGTGGAGCTGATGGATCAGCACTTTTGTAGCTCCACCAGTCAAACTCTGCTCCCTCCCTTTCTCTCCCCAAGAAGGGCAGCACTCAGTAGCCGTATTGCGCTGCTGCGGTAGTAGCCATGGTTGGCTCTGCTGTAGCTCTGCAAGGCCAGTGGGAGGGTTCAGTTCCCTCTCTGCCTTCCCAGTACACAGCCCATAGTGGGCTGTGGCCCATAGCATGGACTGTGTACTGGGGTAAAAAATGGATTTTATAAGATACTCATAGCTTTGGGAGGTTACCTGTGTTCAGAAGGGAAGCTCCAAAAATAACTGAAATACATTAATACATTTTGTCTGTTTTGTTTTTTTCCCCAGCCTGATAGTGCATATCAAGGGGGAGTATTTTTTCTCACAGTACACTTTCCAACAGACTATCCTTTCAAACCACCAAAGGTAAGTCCTTTCTCTCAAAACATAGCAATCTTTTGGTCAAAGCTTTATTTCTGCATCTTAATTCTTTGGGACTTAATTTTGGAAGTTAAAACCAGGAAGAACAGCGATAGGATGCATGTTCATAGTGGATGAACAGATAAGACAAAGACAAATAAGACAAAGTGTAGGCAGATCTGGTATGACTGGGACTGAAGGGACAACGTGAAGGGTTCCAAATGTAATAAACAGAATTTGATGTTACCTGTTTTTTATTTATCTTTTTTTATTCCAGATTGCTTTTACAACAAAAATATACCACCCAAACATAAACAGTAATGGGAGTATTTGTCTTGATATCCTGAGATCGCAGTGGTCACCAGCTCTGACTGTATCTAAAGGTAAACTCACAGGTTTGCTAATGGATTTATAAATTGCATACGCTGCCATGGCGCTTTTTTGGTGTATTACTGCACTGTCTAAGGGTGGTAGTAGGAGCTCATCTATCCTGCATGTTACAGAAGCAGCAAATTCCATTGGAATTCTTGTTATGATCTGAGATCTTGCACAGTTTATTTGGACTGTCACATTACATAAAATATTATGCGTATGGTGAAGAAATGTTCTAAAACAAGTCGAGTAAGATACTAAACGTCCAATTAGCCTGAAATGCAACTTCTGTACTATAACTGACTCTGCATGCAGAACTGAGGAGAAACTGGTGAAGAGAGCTTCAAAATCAAATGAATTGGGATGTAAATGGAAAACCCTGATACTGACGTGTGTGGGCTTACCCGATTGCTTATTGACCGCTCTTTGGGTTGCCTGAGCATGCTTGTGTGGGCTAAGGTCTTAATTACACTTTATTTTAAAATGAGATAATTGTTCTGGTTTGCATTCCTCTGCAAGATTTTAAAATGTAGCTGCTTTCGAAGTCATCAGTAAAAGATTTGTTAAAAAATTCTAGTCCTGTAGTTAAACCTCCTCAAGTTGAACACTGTAGATTTTTGGAGCATTGAGGTTATGGCCAAGTGGTTCTTTTGTTGTAGGCATTTTGCGTCACTTCAAAAGCTGCTTAAAATGTGGGTGCTATCGTTTTTTTCTCACCCATCTTCAAAATGCTTAGGCACACTTAGTCATATTACAGAAAGTTCTCATGTGACTCAAAAGGTTAAACAGTATCACATCTTGCTTATGTGTTTGAGAGCTCTCTAAACCGTGTGTCTTTTTTTAGAACAGTGTCGTTGGGTTTGGTGTACAGGCAAGGAAAAAATTGTTAGTCTTTGTCCAATGGAAATTGCTCTATGCAAGTGCAACTGCTATACCTCCTTGGAGAAACAACTTCTGCTCGTGCGTAACAGCCCTGTGCAGTAATCTCACAAGCTAAATAAAATATAAGTTTAATGCTGTTTCCTGATGTAGCTGCCATGACATGAATTACTTTTGGTTGGTATTAACTTTCCACATAAATTGGTTGATTGTTTTATTGCTGAGGGAAAAAATTGTCTTGTTTCTAGTTGTTTAGAAGATATTTAGCGAATAAGAGTTGGCGCTTATGTTTAACAGTTGGCATTTACAACTGAAAACTCCTAAAGTTTTTAGATCTTCAGCACTTTCCTGTGTCTTTACTTGCTGAGCATTCCCTTAGTTATAAAGAGGAGCTGTCTGCTGGTCGTATGTGTTCTGATCTGACGTGCTTTTAATGTGCTTGCACGTTATGTATTTCATAAACTGGAAATAAGCTCAGTGGCTCGTGGAAGTTTCTCCTTTGTAGTTCTTGTTCTCCTGAATCAAAGGATTACAACATACTGATAGCACCTCCGGTTGGTGTGACCAAGTATTCTAACCTCATTTTCTAGTACTGCTGGTGTATTTGGCACTTAATAAAATGAAATATGTCAGTATGAAGTGGTTAAACTTGCCACAGCTGAAAACAGGTGTTAGTCCAGGCTCTTCTGTAACATAAAGCAAGGAAAAAAAATCCTATTCTACAGCAGATTCTTGTTGTAGCATCGAATTCCCTCTCACTGCATGTTTAGAATTGTTTAACTGTGTACTCTTGTATTCATATTAGTTCTAAGTACAAAAATAGAAATTTCCTGAAAAGCATGGACTGAAATATTTTAGAAAAATCAAATGTCCTTGGTTCAATACCAGGAAATGAATACGGAATTATAAATTAATACCTGCATGTAATACTGATGAAGTATTTTCCCAAAATGGAAGTCACACTTTATCAAATTAAGTGAAATATTCACGTGAAGGGAGAGAATAACTGTCTGCACAGAGTGGAGAAGGATACGCACAAATAGAGCATTGCATGGCAGTGTGATATTAACAATATTGTCTTAATTGTAGATGGAAGAGCTTAGTTTGAGCAAATATTTTGAGGTGACAACGTAGTCTGTAGTTCGTTTAATGTTCATAGGTTAAAACATGGGAGAGGGATCATTACAAAAGGAGCAGGTCCATGGGTTGCAAGTTTTCTAGGCTAGTATCAGGTGGTGTTTACTTGGGACCTAGAAAAATGATGCTGTAGAAACATTTCTGAGCAGAACTAGAACTGCTATGTGAAAGCTTAATACTAATACGCATTCTCTTTCCAATCTCCCTTCCGCCACCCTCCTTCGGTGTACTGGAATATATTAAAGGATTATAGAAATAAAGCAAACCAACTTGTTTAATCTAGTGTCTCTTTTATTTAGTTTTATTGTCCATATGCTCCTTACTTTGTGATCCTAATCCAGATGATCCTTTAGTACCGGATATTGCACAGATCTACAAGTCAGACAAGGAAAAGTGAGTATAACATAAACATATTTGTGTGTGTGGTACTTGCAGATGGTTATTATTTGCTATGCACCTTCTATCTTTTAAAGATGCTCTTTTCATAGATTTCTACAGGATTAGATTTTTAAATCTTGAAAATACTGATCAGTGGAATGGCAAGCAGGAAACCATAGGCATACATGGCTGTTGGATACCCCCTTTTTTTTTTTTTACTTAGTTGCATAAAATCTTCACGCTTTTGTGTTGTATATTTATATTCTTTGCATGAAAAATCATTTCCCAAACACAAATTATTTGTTGCTACTGTGATCCTCTGGTTGTAACACCTGTGCCTTAAGAAAGATGTTAGGTATGAACAACAAATGTGGTTTTGACACAATTTTGTAAATGTAGGGTAGACTAATACTCAGCTCTGTTTAGTGCTAAGAACCATTGTCACGTGTATTGCAATTTGCAGCGTCTTACAGGGAAAAAGAACCTCCTTTACTTTATGGAACAGCTGTAGAACTTGCAGGAACTTTCTCATCTTGGGTAGGTAACATGGACAGCGCATAACTGAAGCATGACACGCTTCTGGACCAAACCTGATTGTGATTTGAGGAGTTTTAACTCTAAAAATACTATATTGACTGAAACACCTGTGCTGGGGTCTTCCATAGTCTGAAATGACCTGGATTTCCCAAAGCTCAGTGTCAAGGCTTGCTGACTCCTTGTTGTATATCGCTCCTAAGGAGGGTTTTGAAATGCTGTCTTGTAACTCTGTACATGGCTGAACCCTCACAATAGCAGATAACAGGAGTTAGAGGTTGCTAGCAAGCCCAATGCTTGCCATAGCAGAGTTTTTCTAGAGCAGTACCTCTCTAGAGTGAGTCCTTTTGCCACTCACGCTTTGAATAGTGAAACTTATGGATATCTAAGCAGCGATGCATTGATTTCTTAAGAGTTTCTTGCAGTTGTGGGTGGCAGGAAGCTCAGGCCCTTTATTCCACAGATTAGACTGCATGAGTTTCAAAGGGTTCCGTGGAGGAAATGCTGCCTGTGTGAGATTTTTATATCTTTGCTGCTTTCTGCTGATAGATCAGCAGACCTGCTTCTCCTGGGCTTACAAACTTTAAAAACTTTGCGCACGGAAAAGGTTACAGAATTGGTGATCCAGGAAGGAAATATTTTGCTTACTGCTAAAAAAAATCTGATGACCCCTGCTGCTGTAGGTGTTTTGAGCACAATCCAGGGTACAGACTACAGTCTATCAGCATGGCCTGACCTGTCTTCTGTAACAGGGTTTTAGCACCTATGGATTTTCGGGGCGGGCATTAAGACAGACTGAAACACAAGATTAAGTTAGGATAGTAACAAGGAGTGGGAGTCTCTGAGGTTTTCCAAATACATCCAGTCCTAATTTGCCAAGAATGGAATAACCTTCCCCAGAATGAATTTCTCACAAATTTTCTGGTGGCCTTGACAATAAATTAAATAGCCATGCAGCACGTTCATCGCCAGCCTAACCACTGCTGTTTATCTGATGACTACTTCAAGCTGTGGGAAAGGTTATGGATTTAATTTGGGGCAGGCTTTTTATCCTTGGCACTTAAGCTGCTTTTTGGTAACCTCGCTGTTAGCTATTTTAATCATTAGAGACTCTGCTTCAGATTCGGTGGAATGTTTGTGATATTCAGAAGAATTTTTTACTTTCTTGTTAACTGACTGAGAAATTGTTTGGTACCTGTTTTTTTTTAGTACTGAGCCATTGAAGATTTCTTGCAGTGCATGCTAACTGCCTGTGGTTCATCACATACCACAGGTCCATGAAGATTTGAGTATTGGTTTTACCTTGAGGACTGGATAGAGGAGTGATGTAGAAGTGACATGGAAGCCTATGGTCTAGTAGTTCTCTCCCTGTAGTCAAAATCACTACAATGGCCTTTTTCTGACAGTTTGTTGTCCCATACGATCAAATCACATAACCTGAAGTGCTTGAACTCTGTGGCTTGTACTGCAAAGCCGACGGTGTTCAAATGGAGGAGGATGTCCCTCTGCTTCTGCCTGTTTGTGTCTCAGCTTTTGTCCATCTTAGCAGTGATCTCAGCTGTTGTGCCTCCAGTTTTTGAAGGAAGTGAACAGGGGATATTTTTCTATCTATAAAATCTGAAATGTAGTCATTGCTGGAGAAAGTGAGAGAACATGCAGTCTTGACTATGGCTTTATCTTCTTACGCTGATCACCTATTCAATTTTTTTAATCTCAGCTGGGATTTAGGAAATTAAAGACATGGCTAGTTACCCCTGAGCATTTATCTATGGGTATTTTACTATAAGTGAAAATCTGAAGTCTCGTATGGTAGCGTGTTCTTAAGAACAAAACCAGTT
Organism: Egretta garzetta; assembly: GCF_000687185.1. Lineage (NCBI taxonomy): Eukaryota > Metazoa > Chordata > Aves > Pelecaniformes > Ardeidae > Egretta > Egretta garzetta. Next base: position 1,001,751 of record NW_009260068.1, read on the forward strand.
AGTACATGAGTTGCTATGCTGATCTTAAGAAATGGATTTAAAAACTTGTCACAGTTTTCTCTGGAGGACCCAGAAAAAGCAAATCTAGTCTCAAGAGTGGAATGTAACAAATGTGAGGACCAGAGGGAAAGCTAGTGACTCTCTAGGACATTTACCTTTAGGAGTGCTAGCCAGCTTCATATCAGAAGGAAAAGACCCAAGACTTAAAATTTAGTCAAAAAGTGCTTTTCGGGAAATGTTCCTTTCAGGTTCTGAAATGCAGAATGGAGAATAAAAAAATCACTGTGCCTTTTATCCCCACCCTTTCCAAAGCCAGTTAATTATACTGAATTTTATGCACCTAGAATGCGTGAACTTTGTCAGACTGTTATACAGCATACACGTTTAGGAATAGTTGACGACAAATTCCTGTTAAGATACAAATAAGGGAACCAGTTGTGAAATGCAAATTAAGTATGCACAATGATACGCGTTTTAATACAAACCGTTTGAGTCTAAATAGCTTTGGTAGGTACCCTTAGAAACTGAACGTACAGTGGGTAGATGTTTCTTGGTTTATGGACTGTTTTAACGTTATTTGAACCAATGCTAAGAGGTAAAAAGCTCAGTAACATCTGTATTAAGTAAATATGTGGCCATTGTCTATCACTAACAGCTCTTCACTGTAATGCCTTCTTTCTGCACGTACAGATACAACAGACATGCAAGAGAATGGACTCAGAAATATGCAATGTAAACTTGTGAAGACTTTTTCATATACCACAGAGTACTGTAAATTCTAGGGGTTTTTTCAAAATTAAAAGGAAATGGAGCGCAGTTTACTGTTTCAATGTATCATGATGCCCCTTGAGTTTTTTTTTTCACCCATGTGAGTGTGTTTCTGGAGCAAGGGAGAACAAACTTCCAAAAATAACCTTATGACTGTGATAAGAATATTTATCCTCCTTGTATGCTTTGCAGAAGACATTTATTACAGTTTTTAAGAGTTGGACATCTGCATCTTCAGACTACGAGATCCATAATGCAGTTGTAAAGCAACCAAATTATTTTTGCTGGAAAAAGTAGCTGGTTTTATGTGATGAATACTGTATGTGTGTCCTTAAAGTATGTTGTCTGTTTCATAAGTGTGTTCAAATTTCATTTTGTTAGTTCACTTATATAATTTGTATTTTTTTTACTGTATAGTCTAAGTATTTTATTTACCATGTAAGTAATTTCATTTTAGACTTACTTGCTTGTGCACAGTATTGACAAGATACAACTGCTAGTAATGAAAATAATGGGAGTATCCCACCGGTTAGGATATTCTAAAGACTGACTGCAGATTTCTTAAAACCTAAAATGATCTTTGCACTGTAATTCTTTGTACGCTGATTATGGAGAAACACTTGTTTTCGATTCTGTTGCATACTTGACTTAATTTTATTGCAATGTGAACTAATTGCACTGCTATGTAGAAAGATGTGTAACCGTTTTGTTGCTATTCACAAAAGATTTTTGACATGTGGGCAACATAACACTATCACAGACCTTTTACAAATCTTAAATGTAGCCTTTTCCATATAAATAAAATGCATTTTCTACTACTTGTCTTGGCTTTTTTTTTTTTTAATCATGCATACCCTGGAAGTGCTTGTTCTAACATTAAAGACTCAAATTTTAAGTGTGCATGTGTGGTGGAGGCAAAAGGGAAAGTCAAGCCGTGCATCGTGTACTACCAAGAACAGTGTTGCCATTAATTTTCATGCTAGCTTTGGCCTAATTTATTTTGCATGCTATGCCCATTGTTTTATACAGGATTTCAACTAGTTCAGTGACACTTTACATCTATATTAATTTATGGAAGAAATAACCCCAAGTGTTTGACCATCAAACACTTAAGGTGGGGTATTTGTGGTGTCAGAACGTTACAGTAAACTTGAAGTGAACTTTTCCATTAACTGGCACTTTGGTTGCTTCAGACTCTGCATGTGGAAAACCAGTAGTGCTGGAGAGGGACGGTCTTTCCTATAAAGCAGATTAAAAGCAGTAGGATTTTGATTTCCTGCCTTGATACATTCTTCTTGGGTATCTGAAAATAAAAATGAGTGACTTCCTGTTTTTCTGTGTACCTTGCACATGAAAGGAAAGTGAGTTGCAGTTGGGAAATTTGTCATCGTAAGAACACATTTTTACGACTACAAAAACAGTTGGGTTTTTTGCTGTAGTGAATGCCAAACTGGAATTTGGGTTGTGGGTGGGAAGCGTGCACAGTAGGAGCTTTTATTTATTCTTGGTGTTGTTATATATAGTATAAGGATATTGAATAGTTATCTTTGTGCTTGCTGACCTATTGACCGAAGTGGTGCCAAGTTGGTCACGTATGGGGAAAATGTCACTTCTGTGCTATCACTGATGTAACGATGACTTTTGAAACAAAAGCTTGATGGAGAACGGCTCTATTGATCTTCAAGTATCCTCATTCAGAATGGAAGCTGAATAATTGTGGGGGTTTGGGTTATTAAAATGACTGCTTCGTTATACTCGAGCTAGGACAACGTAGCTAGGGGGGCAAAGCCATTGTTTGTACTTAACTGCTGAAAGGGTGGTAGAAAGCTTTGACTGTCGGGATACTTTCTTTTTTTCTGGATCGGTAGTCATCTGTTTGTACTGAAGTTATTTAAATGTTTGCAGTATTGGTGTTGAACTGTGTGAAACGGGAAGTTTGACTTGCACCCGGGAATGCTCTCCTTTGGTTTACGGATTTGTATTAGGGCTGGTTCGCAAACACTTGGACTTCAACGGGTTCGTTTTTCTGCTGCGTGCCGTACGTGCGAGAATGACTTCGAATCGCAGCGCAAGAGCAGCGCGATGATCAAAAAACCCCCAAGACCAACAAAAAGGAGTACAGCGTTCTGCTACAGCCTATTTATATATTAAAAAAAAAAAAAAATTTGTAATACGAAGGGG
>NW_009260068.1:1004720-1005212 GCF_000687185.1 Egretta garzetta
TACAGCCTATTTATATATTAAAAAAAAAAAAAAATTTGTCATACGAAGGTGCTGGATTAGAGGTGTGAAAGCAAGTCTTTGATTCTCATGCTTCTGCTAGCATTTCAAAAGCAGTCAAATAAATACATGACTTTAACTTCGTCCTGTCAGAGAGAAATACATTACTTAGTTCTGTCAGAGAGAAATAAATACATTACTTAAACTTCGTTCTGTCAGAGAGAAATACATTACTTAGTTCTGTCAGAGAGAAATAAATACATTACTTAAACTTCGTTCTTTCCCAGAGGTTTAAGCTGTGGAGGTAAAACATCTCCCGCACTACTCCATCCGGGCTCCTCCCTTAATGATTTTTTCACAGTACGTTCTGTTTTAAGGGGGAAAAAAAAAAAAAGACTCGCAGCTGCAAGGCGCCTCCAGCCCGCGTTGTCTGCTGTGAGGAAGAAAACCCGCGTCATCTCCGCGTCCTTTGTTCCCCCCTTCGGCCCTGCCCTT
>NW_009260068.1:1005834-1017806 GCF_000687185.1 Egretta garzetta
CAGTGAGGGTGGTGAAACCCTGGCAGGGGTTGCCCCGAGAGGGGGTGGAGGCCCCATCCCTGGGACCATTCCAGGCCAGGTTGGCCGGGGCTGTGAGCAACCTGATGTGGTTCAAGGTGTCCCTGCTCCTGCAGGGGGGTTGGGCTGGGTGACCTCTGGGGGTCCCTTCCCACCCAAACCATTCTGTGATCCTATGAAGGGCGCCAGGTGCCGGAGGACCCGCCCTTGGCTCTGTCTGGCCTTGGGAAGCGTGGGGTCCCGGCAGTGCCAGGCAGCCCCTGGCGTGAAGCTGCCGTCGCTCCGGCCGCGTCCCTCCTGAACGCACTGCTGAGAGAGGAAACCAGGGCAGCGGTTGCGCTTGATGATCTTAAAGGTCTTTTCCAACTTAAATGATCCTCTGAAAGTAGCGCTTTGTGAAATGAAGCATCGTGAAGTAACTCGTGGCCGTTGCCCTGACGGCGGGAGGCCAACACCGTCCACTTATCCGCAGCTCATCACCAGCACATTCAGCATCACCGTACTTACCTGCCTGCGCCTCTATTAGCTTAGCCTTCGAGCCCTAGTACCTTAAAAAACCAAATATTTGTGTGTTATTTTAAAAATGTTTGAAGAAAGAGCTCACCTGGGCAATATGCATTAACCATGGTTTGTGTTTTCCAGTTACTTTTAAATCTCCACGCGTTTGAAGTATGCTGTTGTTGGCGTAACGAGTTTAGAAACAACAGAAACTGGGTTGCCTCAGCGTATATGGGAGAAAAAGTATAAATGCATTTAGAGGAAAATGGTTTCCTGTGAATACATTTAACTTATCACAGACATCATTTATAGGCAGTGCAGTCGCTCTTCATGTCCGAAGGCAGCAAAACGGAAAGCTGCGCTGATTTTGAAAATACTGTTGAATGTTAAAATGCTTAAAGAACTATGGTCGCGTTGGGCAAGTCATGAGGTAAAAGTAGGTAGGGAATACCCGTCTGATGCCCTGTTTTGCTCGGTAGTTCACAGGTTCAACAGTCTGAAAGGTTGAGAACTGAACTTGGGGAGTTTATTGTAGTTACGTGCCGCTCCAGTGTTTTCCACACGTTTCCAAAATTTGCGTAATCTGCAAATAAATGTACTGTATCTCATGTGCAGATTGAGAAGTTCGGGCTTTCTTGTTCTGATAGAGGTAATGTCCAAAAAAAACCTGGTAATTTATTTGGGTTTTTTTGTCATTGACAAAGCATTGTATTTTCAAAGGCTTTAAGATTGGTATACTCGGACTAAAAACTCCCCATCTGTCTTGTTTTTCCACAATTCTGGAAGTCAGGGTTCCAATAAGAGCTTAGTTCTGCTTTTCCACCATTGAGATGGCTGGACTTTATAGTTGAGGTGGGAGAGAGGAAGATCTATTTTTTTCTTTTAGTGTGAAGCAGAGGGAAAACCTGTGAAAGATTTTTCAAGAAAAGAAAAGCTTATGTCCTCTTTTTACCACCCTTGGGTTTTTTATTGGATTTTTTTACTATTTGGGGGTTGGGGTTTTTTTTTTTCCCCCTTCACAAATTCAGGTGGCTGGAAACCTTGTCAAATGACCATAGTGCAAGGGCCAGAGTCAAAGGTAGTCAGCTGGAAACCAAAGCAGAATTCAAGTCACTGTTATTTTGTTTGTGGCAGGAGGAAATGACTTTTTCTTTAACCTTACTTCTGTTGAATAATATTGTAAGTAAAGAACTTAATTTTAAAACAGACCAAGCATATATCAGGTGGGTAAGGTCATATTATTGCATGATTTGAAGAATCCAGCAGACTGCTTTTGCCAAAAAAACGAGAAGTGGAAATTTTACTTTGGGTTTCTTCCCCCTCTTCCCCCTCCAAGTTCAAACCATCTTGCATTATATGGAAAAGGATCCAACTCAAAAAAAAAAAAAACAAAAACAAAAACTGTTGTGGTGTGGTAGTAGCTGTCAGTTTTGAAATGGTGCTTCAGTTTATAACTGCACGTTTCATTTGAGTTTGAACCAAGAGCAGAGACTCTTCCCCCCCCCCAATATTAGAGTTCCCTTTAACTGCCACAGTGAGCGAGTTAATGAAAGGAGGAAAAAGGTAGTAGTGACAGCTTTCCATGGGAAAAAATGAAGCAGCTTACTGAGGATATGATATTGATCTTTATTTTCTTGCTTTCTAATTTTAATGTACAGAAATGAGCAACATGGAGCTGGTTAAAAAAATAGCGGGTGCTTGGAAGGAGTTACCAGCGTCACAGAAGCAGGTAAGTTTGTGTCTTTGCCCTGTGTGCTTTGAACTCTATGTAGAGTCTTAGTGGTTGTTTTACTTGGTTTGGTGTCCTCTGTGGTTCTTTGCGTTGTGTTGTGGGTTTTTTTTCACTGTTGGTTGGTTTTGTTTTTTTTTTAAACAACAATAAAAAAAAATTTGCGTACAGTAGTTCAGACATAAAAACAGTTCTGAAGAGAATTGTGAGCTTTGAAGTCCTCAGGGGAGGATACTTTGATACTTCTACACGTGACCTTATTTTTAGTATTTTTAACCTGTTGCTAGAGAAACAAATGAGACAGATCTCGCTCTGTCTGGCTGTAGGGCTGGGAACCAAGATCTCATTTCATTAAGAATGGTAATTATGTGTGTGTGCGTTACATGTATAATAAGTACTGTAAAGTTGTTCTGCTTTCATATGCACAGCCTAGGTGAAACCTCAGTCAGTTTTGATGAAAGGACCAACTTTTTTTTCCTACAGATTAGATAGTAACCAGACACCTAACTTACAGGTAACTTTCTTTAAGTTTCATCTAATAAACTTGCTTTTTGTCATAGGCAGTGAAGTTTCTGTAAGAGCGGCGGTTCCAAGGGATAATGTAAAACAACTCTATGAATTGCTAATTGTTGCTGAATATAAATGCCATTTATAGCAAAGCTATATGATTGTTCTGAAATAATGAAAATGATTGTTCTTCCTTGACTGCAGTTAGATGCAGTTAGGAACTAAGGGCAGTTTTCTAGCTGAAGTAGTATCTTTGTCGGTAGAATTCAAGTGCTCTTACATCCTTTTTGGACTTCTGGCTCTATGTGCCTTAGCATAAAATACGCCTTTTCATTTGTATGTCTGAAAGAGAGAACGGGATGGTGATTTTTCAGGTCTGCCTGGATATTTGGTAGCCTGGCTCAGCTCGTCTTGGTGCCCTGGTACCAAGGCCATGATTTTTATGATGCTTCTGTACCTGATATTGGCCAGTGTAGGAACGTGTTTGGTGACTGGAGCACTTGTGTGCTGCAGTGGGTATACACGCGTTGATCGTTTCAACCAAGCTTCTGCTTTTCCTTCATATATGAAAGATGGTTATTGCTTTGAGCTGCAGCTGAAGATTCGTGCGATGTTACCGGATTGACTAAGATGATTCATGGGAAGAGCCCAGGTTTTGTGTCTTGAGTTCTTCTGAATCCATTCTGCGAATCAAAGAGATCTGAAATTGCAACTTTACTTTAAAAATCTTATGTTCCAGGGTAGTCTGTAATTATTTTTTTTATTATTAGTAGGCTAGAAGCATTAGCCTGTTTAATGGCCAAGTGCATGGAGCTGAGAAAACAAGCTGTCTAAAGCTGGGAGGAGGTGGCAGGGTGGGATTAACGGGGCTTGCTTCTACAACTAAGAGGAATACCGGGCAATGCAGACTACTGAAATTCTCAGCAATAGCTTAGGCTTTCATGGAAGTACCTTTCCTACCTAGGTGTAGGCTTGGGGTGTTGGGGTTTTTTTGGTTGGATTTCTTTGGGGGTTTTTTTGGTTGGTTTTTTTTTTTTTTTTTTTTGGTAAGTTGCAGTGATACGGAGATTGGAATTATTCTCTCAGAATTAGTGTATTCAAAGGCCGTTTATCTTTCTCGGTCATTTTAAAGGCTTATCTCACTGAAAGCATCTGTTTAAGGTTGGTGATTGTTTGCATTGTAGGTTTATGAGGAAGCTAGAAAGACAGACTGGCAAAGATACGAAGAGCAGTTGGCTGCATATAAAGCACAGCTAAGTCCAGCCCAGGCTGTGGCTTTGAAAGAAGAGAGGAGAAGACGACTGGCAAAAAGAAGATCATTCAGGGCAAAAAGAGTAAGTATTTTGAAGTTCAAGTTTCTTTTCTCTCAAGGAACCTGAAGTGTGTTTGTCTAATATATGAAGCAGAGTTGAAGCATGTTTAGAAATACAAAAGTGACTCTCAGAATTAAAAAAAAAAACAAACCCACACCAGAAACCCAAAATGAAACAAAACCCCAAAAACCCTATGGACTAAAATAATTGCTGGTGTTAGCAGTTGTTTCAGTGGCTTTCCTGTGCTTGAAGACCAGAACTAGCACGTACCTGTGTGCTTAGAGGTAGCTTCTCTATGCTTTTTTTTTTTCTTCCTATTCCTAAAGCTGCCTGAGAAACAATAGGTGATAAAAGACATTTGAACCAGCAACACTGGTTGGGAAATAGCTTTTCACAAAGGCCTTGTATCTGTTACTTCAGTGGCCGCTACAAAGCAGTCGCTGTTTGAAGTGGCCTTTTTTCCTTCCTTTCTTTGGGTTCTGCCACTGTGTAGCTGCTGACGTGTTGAATTAGGGCTGCATCTGTCCGTGTCCTTTATTGACTTGTTCATACAGGTTATCTTCCGTATTCCCTTTTAGCTGGTTTATATATAAACCCTGAGAGACAGAACTGTCTGTAAAGGTACAATATTATGGTTTCTCCAGTGACAAAATCAGTTGAAGGGGTTACTTATTGCTTGTTCGTTTCTATGAATTAAACTGCTGGTGTGACGTTGCCCTAACTGGTGAAAGTTAAATTAATTTGCTTTAAAAGACCCTTACTTAGAGGGAGTTTAGAGTATGGCACCACAAGGAATTCAGCTGGCATGCCTAATAGCGAAGCAGGTCTTAATTTGCAGCAGCCAGGCTGCAGTGGGAGTGTCCTAGGGCTGGAAAAAACAAGAAGTATAACGGCATCCCTATCTTGCTGTACTTTCCCTCTCTCACCATCATCCCTGTAGGCAAAGCGTTCCGATAGCAGAAACCTAGTTCCATTTCCCTGGAAATCTGCTGGTTCTGTTCCACCTTCTCACCTCCCACAGTTAGGTATCTGCCCTCCTCTCTGCAAGCATACAGTGTTTCACACCAGAGACCGAAGCCTTGGGAAGATAATAGAAAACCTGTCGTCACCACTTTCTTACTGAGTGGAATTTAGTAATGGTCTTTGGTTTCTGGAAGGCTTAGCTGAAGTTAGAATTGGTTTTAAAATGCCTTTTTTTAATGTCTGAGAGTTCAAGTTTTTAGCTTTAGTTTAGCCTTAGTCTTGACAAGTGGTGAGAATAACTAAAGCATCTTGATACACAGTCCACTTTACGGAATAAAACACCAAAAAATGAATTTGAGTCTGATTTTTTTTTTTTTATATAAAATGTAAAGACAGATGGTAAGTTTAGCTTTGGAAAAATGCACACTTGGTAGATCGAATAACTTTTCTTGTTGTTTTTAAAGGAATTGACTGTGCTTGGAAAACCTAAAAGACCTCGTAGCGGCTTTAACATTTTTGTGTCAGAAAACTTTCAAGAAAGCGAGGGAATTTCACCTGTGGTAAGCCAGGAAAGATTGTTCTTTAAAATAGATCTGTTGTATTCAGAAAATCTGGTTTAGGTTCTGTCATTTTGAAAGAAACTGTTCACGAGTTTGGTATCTGGATTTTGCTTTGCTTAGGTTATTTTTTTTTTTTTAGACTGCAGTGATCTGGCTATACTGCTAGTGGCATGTCCTATATAAACCTGTGTGACTGTAGGGCTGGGAACCAAGATCTCATTTCTTTAAGAATGGTAATTATGTGTGTGTGCGTTACATGTATAATAAGTACTGTAAAGTTGTTCTGCTTTCATATGCACAGCCTAGGTGAAACCTCAGTCAGTTTTGATGAAAGGACCAACTTTTTTTTCCTACAGATTAGATAGTAACCAGACACCTAACTTACAGGTAACTTTCTTTAAGTTTCATCTAATAAACTTGCTTTTTGTCATAGGCAGTGAAGTTTCTGTAAGAGCGGCGGTTCCAAGGGATAATGTAAAACAACTCTATGAATTGCTAATTGTTGCTGAATATAAATGCCATTTATAGCAAAGCTATATGATTGTTCTGAAATAATGAAAATGATTGTTCTTCCTTGACTGCAGTTAGATGCAGTTAGGAACTAAGGGCAGTTTTCTAGCTGAAGTAGTATCTTTGTCGGTAGAATTCAAGTGCTCTTACATCCTTTTTGGACTTCTGGCTCTATGTGCCTTAGCATAAAATACGCCTTTTCATTTGTATGTCTGAAAGAGAGAACGGGATGGTGATTTTTCAGGTCTGCCTGGATATTTGGTAGCCTGGCTCAGCTCGTCTTGGTGCCCTGGTACCAAGGCCATGATTTTTATGATGCTTCTGTACCTGATATTGGCCAGTGTAGGAACGTGTTTGGTGACTGGAGCACTTGTGTGCTGCAGTGGGTATACACGCGTTGATCGTTTCAACCAAGCTTCTGCTTTTCCTTCATATATGAAAGATGGTTATTGCTTTGAGCTGCAGCTGAAGATTCGTGCGATGTTACCGGATTGACTAAGATGATTCATGGGAAGAGCCCAGGTTTTGTGTCTTGAGTTCTTCTGAATCCATTCTGCGAATCAAAGAGATCTGAAATTGCAACTTTACTTTAAAAATCTTATGTTCCAGGGTAGTCTGTAATTATTTTTTTTTATTATTAGTAGGCTAGAAGCATTAGCCTGTTTAATGGCCAAGTGCATGGAGCTGAGAAAACAAGCTGTCTAAAGCTGGGAGGAGGTGCCAGGGTGGGATTAACGGGACTTGCTTCTACAACTAAGAGGAATACCGGGCAATGCAGACTACTGAAATTCTCAGCAATAGCTTAGGCTTTCATGGAAGTACCTTTCCTACCTAGGTGTAGGCTTGGGGTGTTGGGGTTTTTTTGGTTGGATTTCTTTGGGGGTTTTTTTGGTTGGTTTTTTGTTTTTTTTTTTTTTGGTAAGTTGCAGTGATACGGAGATTGGAATTATTCTCTCAGAATTAGTGTATTCAAAGGCCGTTTATCTTTCTCGGTCATTTTAAAGGCTTATCTCACTGAAAGCATCTGTTTAAGGTTGGTGATTGTTTGCATTGTAGGTTTATGAGGAAGCTAGAAAGACAGACTGGCAAAGATACGAAGAGCAGTTGGCTGCATATAAAGCACAGCTAAGTCCAGCCCAGGCTGTGGCTTTGAAAGAAGAGAGGAGAAGACGACTGGCAAAAAGAAGATCATTCAGGGCAAAAAGAGTAAGTATTTTGAAGTTCAAGTTTCTTTTCTCTCAAGGAACCTGAAGTGTGTTTGTCTAATATATGGAGCAGAGTTGAAGCATGTTTAGAAATACAAAAGTGACTCTCAGAATTAAAAAAAAAAACAAACCCACACCAGAAACCCAAAATGAAACAAAACCCCAAAAACCCTATGGACTAAAATAATTGCTGGTGTTAGCAGTTGTTTCAGTGGCTTTCCTGTGCTTGAAGACAAGAACTAGCACGTACCTGTGTGCTTAGAGGTAGCTTCTCTTTGCTTTTTTTTTTTCTTCCTATTCCTAAAGCTGCCTGAGAAACAATAGGGGATAAAAGACATTTGAACCAGCAACCAGCAACACTGGTTGGGAAATAGCTTTTCACAAAGGCCTTGTATCTGTTACTTCAGTGGCCGCTACAAAGCAGTCGCTGTTTGAAGTGGCCTTTTTTCCTTCCTTTCTTTGGGTTCTGCCACTGTGTAGCTGCTGACGTGTTGAATTAGGGCTGCATCTGTCCGTGTCCTTTATTGACTTTTTCACTGAGGTTCTCTTTCCCCTTTTAGCTGGTTTATATATAAACCCTGAGAGACAGAACCGTCTGTAAAGGTACAATATTATGGTTTCTCCAGTGACAAAATCAGTTGAAGGGGTTACTTCTTGCTTGTTCGTTTCTATGAATTAAACTGCTGGTGTGACGTTGCCCTAACTGGTGAAAGTTAAATTAATTTGCTTTAAAAGACCCTTACTTAGAGGGAGTTTAGAGTATGGCACCACAAGGAATTCAGCTGGCATGCCTAATAGCGAAGCAGGTCTTAATTTGCAGCAGCCAGGCTGCAGTGGGAGTGTCCTAGGGCTGGAAAAAACAAGAAGTATAACGGCATCCCTATCTTGCTGTACTTTCCCTCTCTCACCATCATCCCTGTAGGCAGAGCGTTCCGATAGCAGAAACCTAGTTCCATTTCCCTGGAAATCTGCTGGTTCTGTTCCACCTTCTCACCTCCCACAGTTAGGTATCTGCCCTCCTCTCTGCAAGCATACAGTGTTTCACACCAGAGACCGAAGCCTTGGGAAGATAATAGAAAACCTGTCGTCACCACTTTCTTACTGAGTGGAATTTAGTAATGGTCTTTGGTTTCTGGAAGGCTTAGCTGAAGTTAGAATTGGTTTTAAAATGCCTTTTTTTAATGTCTGAGAGTTCAAGTTTTTAGCTTTAGTTTAGCCTTAGTCTTGACAAGTGGTGAGAATAACTAAAGCATCTTGATACACAGTCCACTTTACGGAATAAAACACCAAAAAATGAATTTGAGTCTGATTTTTTTTTTTTTATATAAAATGTAAAGACAGATGGTAAGTTTAGCTTTGGAAAAATGCACACTTGGTAGATCGAATAACTTTTCTTGTTGTTTTTAAAGGAATTGACTGTGCTTGGAAAACCTAAAAGACCTCGTAGCGGCTTTAACATTTTTGTGTCAGAAAACTTTCAAGAAAGCGAGGGAATTTCACCTGTGGTAAGCCAGGAAAGATTGTTCTTTAAAATAGATCTGTTGTATTCAGAAAATCTGGTTTAGGTTCTGTCGTTTTGAAAGAAACTGTTCACGAGTTCGGTATCTGGATTTTGCTTTGCTTAGGTTATTTTTTTTTTTAGACTGCAGTGATCTGGCTATACTGCTAGTGGCATGTCCTATATAAACAGCCGTGCGGGTATACAGACTTGAAATATTTGCGTTGTTTTTCCACTTTGGCGTTACAGAATTCACCTGTTCCTTCTGTAAGGAGAGAATTCTACTATCCCTTGGCTTGGTGTAGAAATGCAATAGGTTTTCAAATGGTTGTGGGGGTCTGCTGCCATTTCTGTAGTAGCGATTGTTGTACCTCCCGCAGCACAGTCAATGTTGATTGAACATGCAAGAGTGCCTCGGCTTAAGTCAGGGCTTGGTTTTAATGAAACTAATACGCAGGGCGAGATGTAGTCATGTTGCTATAAATCATCTCAGCTGTTCTGCCTGCCTCTTTTCGCAGCAGGCTAAGTAGCTTAAACTGCTTTGTGCTTATATTGTCTGCAGATGTGGCTCGGGTGATGCCCAGCAACTTGTTGAACGGTATTGTTTATTATTTTTGCCTACGTTAAGAGGGTGGAGTATTAAGCCCATGTGACTTTGTGCTGTTTTATACTGGTTTGTACTCGGGTTTCGCTAGTGTGGCATTTGTAACCCCCTGTGGTCAGTGTACTGTAAAAATAATCCTAACAAATTGCATAATAATAATTAATTGCATATTCTGTATCCTGTAGGCAAAGCTGAAGCAGTTATTTGATACATGGCGAAAACTGTCCAATTCTCAAAAGCAGGTACGTCAGTGGATTTTGATGAAGCTCCGATCTATTTGAAAAGTGGGGAACTTGAGTCAAAATTAATAAATTCACACAAAATCCTGAACTCGGTTGCTCAAAATATAACAGTGAGGAAGATACTTTGAGGTTGTATTTATGCACCTTGAAAAAGATTGTCATTGCTTTTATTCCAGTAGCGACCATTTCTTTCACAGTGTTGATGTAACGTGAGCGGGCAGGATAGGGTGGAAGTTCCGTGTGCCTGGAAATGGACGTTGAGCGGCACCTAGGGAGGAAGGTGGAATAATTTGCAATGATTTCTTTTTTTTTTTTTTTTCCCTAATAACTGATAATATTTTTAAATGCCAGCATAGTAATTTTCTGCTTGTGGAAAGACTTTTTACAGGTAAAAGCAAAAGAAATCAATAAGTGATGTGCACGCAGTAATTCATTAACTTTGGTTGTCTTGGGGATAGTTTTCTGCCAGCTTCTAAATGTATTGAAAGACGAACCTGCAGATGGGTGTATGAAAATTGGAGTGGTGCTATACTGAAACCTAATCTAAGCCTCCAGGTTTTCAAGCATTCTGTACTTTACTGTCCTTCCTCCTGAACGCCCTTCTTCCAGATTGTTTTGGATGTGTACTTAGAACATGCACTAGGTTCATGTTTTTCCTGTAGAAAAATAATTCAGAATAGTTGTGCAGAAATATCTATGCCTGTTCCTTGCGTAAGACAGCGCTCTCAAACTAGTGCTCAAGTAAAAAGCCTTAGCTGAATAAATGTCCTCTTCAGGAATGGCCATCTGTTGATATAACCGTAACTCAATGCTCAGGTTTTGTATTTTTGTGCAAGTTTGATGTGTTTTGAATTTTCCGGAGCCGCACAGGTCTTGTAATGAGTCACGTTTGTATCAAAGGAAAGGCTGTGACATGGTTATGCTGACAAAGCCCCTTCCTTAACTGTCGATGCCTGATGTTCTTCCAGCCATACCTGCAGCTTGCTGAAGATGATAAGGTCCGGTACGAGAATGAAATGAAGTCGTGGGAAGCAAAAATGGCTGAACTCGGACGTGAAGACCTGATACGTTCCAGAACGCAAATGCTGAAAAAGAAAACTGCCAAAACTGCAAAGAAAGTTGAAACACCCAAAGCTTCCTCACGTGAAAAGAAGGCAAAATCAAAGCTGAAAAAATCAGAAGAATAAAGCGGTGAAGTATTTTATATTTTAATGCCCTTTGGTTGTCATGTCTTTATCCTGCTGTGTTAATGCTGCAGTCAGCATTAGCACCGAAATTTGGGAAGCCTGTAAAGGGCCCCGCTGGAGAAGTAGAAAAGGTGATCGGGTGAGAGAGGATTCGGTGTCTCGGAACTGACCGAAATAATCATTGCAGGTGTAGCCTGAACTGAACAACAACAACAACGGGTTAATCAAGCTGTGAATAGTCATACTGACATCAGCAGAGCTCTCCAATAATGGTAGATAACAGCTTTTATAAGATATTTTTTTATGAAAGCAAGAATATTCTACAGTGTCGCCATCTAAATTCTGTAAGTAAGAGCTGAGATCGGAGTTAATACTGCTGTGTTTTATTCCCTCCATGGTATCAGTGGTGAAGAGAAATGTGCAACGTTTCAGCAGAAGGCACAAGAAATGTACAATACTAACTTTTATTTTATGCATCTGTCTTTTTGTATGTATCAATCTGTGTACACCACTTACATTGCGTTTAATTAAAGACCGAGTTTTCTATAAACGTATCTTTATTGGCTTTTTATTCCATGGCTTTGTTTGGATACGTGTACTTTTTTGCCTTCCCCTCGTCACGTTTCGGACAGCCTGGAAGGAAGAGAAAAATGTGCAAACTGTTAGAACTTTGGGGTTTGATGTAATAAATAGGTCTGTGTGTCTTAATTAAAGTCAAAAACATGCAAACCGTTAGAACTTTGGCGTTTGCTGTAATAAATACGGGTATTTTGAGGAGCAGCTTGGGTTTTTTTCCCCTAGGGCCCGCGTGTCTTAATAAAAGTCGAAAAGAAAACGCGCGAACCGTCAGAACTTCGGGCTTTGATGCAATAAATAGGGGTGGTTTGAAGAGCTGCTTGGTTATTTGTCCCCTTACAAAAACATGCAAACCGTTAGAACTTTGGCGTTTGCTGTAATAAATACGGGTATTTTGAGGAGCAGCTTGGGTTTTTTTCCCCTAGGGCCCGCGTGTCTTAATAAAAGTCGAAAAGAAAACGCGCGAACCGTCAGAACTTCGGGCTTTGATGCAATAAATAGGGGTGGTTTGAAGAGCTGCTTGGTTATTTGTCCCCTTAACGACGGTCTCTCAGGTGCTCCG
>NW_009260068.1:1018478-1024374 GCF_000687185.1 Egretta garzetta
GGGGCCGCCCCGGGGTTGGGCTGGGTGATCTCTAGGGGTCCCTTCCAACCCAAAACATTCTGTGATTCTATGAACCGGCGGCGGGACGGCAAACCCCGCGGGAAGGGGAAGCCCGCGCTCCAGAGCTGTAGCCCTGTCTCCCTTAGGAGCTTTGTGTGAAACGTTGGGGTTTGGGTTTTTTTTGTTTTCTTAACGCTGTCTCTTAAATCCTTCTGGTGATTAAATCCTGTAACTCGAGGATTGTCACCTCTTTGCTCCAGATCACGGTAAAAGACATTGAAGACTTCGAAAAGAGCTATAAAGATTCAGAAGAAGAGCTGGCTGATATTAAAGCAGCGTACGTGGATTTTGAGGGTGACATGGACAGAATAATGGAGTCTGTGTTGTGTGTGGACTATACAGATGAACCAAGAATACGGAAAATCATAGAAAAAGCCATTGACTCTAGAGAAGTCCCATCCTACAAAGCTTTTGTAAAAGAGTCTAAGAAGAAAATGATCGCAAGAAAAAGGCGGGTAGGTTATAGCAATCAGGGACCGACAGGAAACATTGTTTATTATAAGCTTTTAATCTCCTTTGGTAGAAATAAATTAAACCATTCTTAAGAAAAATGTTTGCCACAGGATTCCTGGGTCACAGGTCTTGCTCAGTGCCTCTGACTTTCACATGTAGTCACCTGTGTTCGCCACCCCCACCCCCCAAATTGCAGTGAAAGGCTTTTGAGTTGTAACAGGCTGTTGCCTATTATTTCTTTTATTTTGTTATTGCACAACAGCTTATTACAGTTTAGCGTGTCCCTGCCTTTATTTACAAAGCCATGAGTTGCTGGAGTTAAGAAACATATGTGGGGTGGAAATATATCATGCTTGCCTTTTGGTAAGTGTGAAATAACGTTCTGGACTAAATAAACCTCTTCTCCAACCTGTTTGGTGGGGGGGGGGACGGAGGGGTTGACGCTTTATGTTACATGCACATCACAGTAACCTTTCTCCAACGTAAGAAAATGTAATAACCACTAAGACAAAAGAGTGTGGGTGCGGGGAACAGGGATGAGGATGGACATCTCGTCGTGTTCAGCATTGTGAAACGGCAAAAAACTAAATCGCAGAACGAGAATGGGCGTTCTGTTTGACTGACATCTCATCTGTGGCCAGACTCGGAAACTTTTTGTGTTTCCGTGCAGCTCTTTATATACAGATGCAAAATAAAGTCTTTGGTAACTACTCTAAGACTTTGTCAAATAACATGCGAAATACTTTTTAAAAACCTAGTTTGCTATTTTAGGCAGAAAAAGAAGCTAAAGAGGCAGAAAAGACGAAAGACGAACTGGGCCTTGGTGGAGAAGATGACTTGAAAGCGCTGATTCAAGTAAGGCTTTTTTATCTGTTGAAGATAATTGTGTTACTGGCTTATAATTGTGTTTTCCCTGAGCATCTTTGTATTTTGTATCCTTGCAACTCTTTGGGGTTCCTGAGGTTAAAATCTGACCTTAATATTAACCACCTGTGTACTTTAGTAGTCAGGGTATAACATGGATTTTGTTACCTGTATCTTTTTAAAAAAATTAACAAAGTTTTTCTAATATGCTTATCCTTACTGCATACACAATCAAAGTATTTAACTTCTAGTTTTAGGCAGTTAGACAGGGAGTGTTAATGGTTTGTTCTTTCTGAGGGATTCCACAAGGATGTTGAAGTTGATAAGTCCTATTATTTTGCTTTTTTATCTTGGGGATGGAGGACGGAAACATACTGTTTATGTCCTGGTTTTCAGAATGTTTTCCATTTCTTACTGTCCAGTTGGCTTCCTGGAATGTTCATGCTTAATCATTCCTCAAATTGTAATAGAGTTTTGGGTCTAAACTTAGAAATTGCTTTGCTTTTCCTAGCCTTATATCGTGATTTTTTTTTTTTTTAATAGCCAGTCTTTCCCTCTGTCTTGATACTTCCAGAAGTTGTGCATAGAGCCTAAAGTACGCAAGTAGGTTGTTGCTTGACAGTACTGTCCCTCCTGCAGCTTGTATTCCCTGTTTAAGCGATTCCGAGATTTTATGTAGCTCTCTAACTTCTGTTGAAAATCTGTATTGGGAAGTAGTAAAGGTTTTTTGGTTTTGTTTTTTTTTTTTTCCCCTCCCCCAGAGCAGAAATAAAGATCGACAAAAGGAAATGGATGACTTTTTGGCCCAACTGGAAGCAAAATACGGGAATAATGCTAAAAAAGGAGGAAAGAAGACTGCAGCCAAGAAAGGAAGGAAATAAAGGAACTGTGTAGGCTGAAATATCGGGTATAATTTTGTATGGGAACACGTAGATTTGGGAGAATTTCAGAGTTATTCTGGACTACTGTTTCAGAGCGTGTGTGCATCAACTTGCTGTGACTGGGAGGTACGATAGAGAACGCGCACCGTGAAGAAGACAAAGCATTCTGGTGCTACTGTAAAAATAATCCTTTGGGTGCTCTTCCGTTAAGATCAAACAGACTCTTGACCAAATGTTTTGTTACAGTAAGGAAGCGGTGCGATGTTTGGGATGCCTGGGTGTTTATTAAACTGGTGTTGAAGCACCTTTCTTCCAAACGCCTAATAGGTATCAGTACAGCCGATGGTGAAACAACATAATCCCACCCCTTTGAGAGTCTTCAATGATGGTTCCCCTGGCTTCTGACTGAGAAACCTTATCTTTTTGCTAGTCACATGTTTCTTTTGTAACAAACCTGCTGTTTGTAAAGGTCTTTGCACTGCAGCTCATCAGGTGTTTTTCAGGTATTCCCTTGGTTTTATACAGATACTTTGGAAAAATGCAGATTTAATAAATGTAAAGTTTTTGCAGAATTCTGTGTTTCCCCAGCCCTTTCTACGCTTCCTAAGTAGCTGTTCAAAACTAATCATGTTGACTCTCTTCTGATTTTAGTCAAGTAAATACTACATACTTCTATAGCAGCTGGAAGTATGGTTATATTGTTGTATACTGTCAGTGCTGGTGATGCTACGTGAGATGGAAGGGCCACCTCGTGTCTGGCCTTTGACTGCCTGTGGCAGGTGCCTTAGGAAGAACGCGAGATTGCAGCATGTATGTGACTATGCAGAAATTCTTTAACACACTGAGGTGAGGTAATAAACTTAAAAATCCACAGAACAGTCAGTTGTGGGTATTTCTAGGGTGCGTGGTGCCCCGTGACAAGGCGTTGCAAAGCTGAAAAACGCAGTGCATGTTATTTCCATAGCATCATGGTCAAGGACGGTCATGATTAGCTACTTCATTGCACTTGTCAACACTTCTGTTACTTCAGAAGTGAATTGCTCCTGTTAAGAGGAGGTTGCAGGTTTTTGCTTCAGCTGTTTTTAAACCACTTGCTGTCGGGTGCAGGGGTATGAAGTTGAAGGGTCACTAGTTTTCAACTTACTGTAGCTCAAAGGAAACGAGGCTGGCTTTATTTGATGGATCATTTTTCAAAGGCCTATGAGCCATAGGGTGAACACCTGCTTTTAAGTTGAAGGTCCTCACTGCTTCAATGATAGCATCAGGAACTGGCTGTTTAGTAGAGCTTCCCAGGGGGAAGCCAGAGGTAGAAAGGTAACTGTTCCCTTTTACTTGGCTGCTTTCAAAAATTACCCTAATTCTGAGAGTGTACAGCTATTATTATGTGGCATAACACGTGACTTGAATGTTACTTTTACTATACAAAAGAGATATCTAACAGCCCAGAAGTCTCTGGTGTCAACCATTTGTACAGAAACAAAACATTACCTTCTGATGAGTCTGCTTTCCCTTTTTTAACAGATTGACTCCTCTAGGCTATAAAATACTATGTTACCTGAAGTCTGTTCAAGTTTATTTGTACGTTTTTGCAAGACTCATGCACTAGGGCTACAGAACACTAACTTGGTCCCTGAGGAATGGCACAGATATAAACAGCTTGCTTATCTCCAGTTAGCGCGAGATAACTAAACAACATGCTCTACAATGTTCCAGTAGTCTTAGCTGTTAAGGGAAATTGTATTTTGAAAGGGTTTAGTGAATAGAGGCCCCTCTTCAGCATCAGTTTATGCAAACTTTAAGAGATTTAGATTGAGACCAGAGCTTTCCTCCCTTCCCACCCCTCTAGAAATGCAAAGGAAAGTTAACCTAGTTACATTTGCACAGTTCTGCTTTGCTTTCTTTTCCCTGCTTTTTGATTAGAGCATGCTTGGATCAGCTGGGCTCAGGAACTTCAATACTGGTTAAAAAATACTCGCTGTTCTGTAGGTACCACTAACGTTTGACAGATTGCATAACTTAGAGTGGGGAGGTGGGAGCCACTTCATAGAGAATACTGACAAGTGTCTTCCATTATGAACTGCAATTTGAAAAATACGAGTAAGGAAATTTAGAAAAAAAGTGCTCTTTAATTGGATTATAAAGGAAGAACTGTTTTCATGCAGCGTCCTAACTTGGTTACAATCCAGCAAGTGATTATCCTCACCTCGTCTTTACGCTTCCCTGTAGTCTGGCGCTTACTGCTTGGGAGTAAGAAAGACCTTCAGTTAATCACTTATTTTGAGAAGCGCACATTACATGTTTTTGTCTGGTTTGGAGCCACAGGGGCAACTCCAGCTAACGCACACAGTGCAGAACACACCTACTAAAAGCTACGTTGCACCTGGGGGTTGTGGAACTTCATGGCGGAGTGCAGAAACCTTGTATAATTGCAGGTATTTTTAGAAAGGGAAGACCAACCGATTCTGTGAAATTAGCGTAAAATATCTCACGAGGAAGACAATGTACTTTCTCTGAATACTGTCTGGAACTACTTGCAGTAGGAGACTCCTTTTTTTGCCTCTTAAACGTTTTTCTTCAGCCACTGAGGAAGAGGTATAAGTACGTAACGCAGGAAGAGTCAGGGGTGCGTTACCCTTGCAGCTGCCAGCTCTCTTCGTCTGGTTTGCTACCTCCGCTTTACACAACTGTGTTAATACCTGCTGCAATTACTACAGGATTTGTAACTTGTCTAAGATGAGTGGTAGAAGCACTATTATCTGCAGTGCTTGCTTTTGATAGTGTAATATTGCTTTAAACATATAAATACAGCTTGAAAAATCTAAATTACTACTGCTATGGAAAACCTGGTTTCTCTTCTGTAGAGCTAACAGAAAAATCAGCGGGTTTTGCAGTGCCCGTCTGTAACAACGTCAACCAGCAACAAGCCAGTAGTGGGGAAAACAGCAGTGACTTGAGAGCATTTGCTAGATTGTCTAGGCGCTAGGCTTCACTGCCCACTGGAGTATATTCACCCTTCCACTGGAGTATAACTCTTTCTACCGGTAGAAAATGGAATGTTTAAGTATACTCCACCTAATCTTTGGCAGCCGCTTCTTAAGATTTATATAAAAATAGTTATTCACAAGGAAGGGTGTTTGAAAACTCTCTGTAAACAATGTTGGCATGGCTGAGGATGAGAGGTGGTTCATGACTCCCTGGAGATGGACGGATGCTTCTTTCTGGCACCTTAGAACCCCTGCTTGCTTTTTGTGACTGATCCGCTTCGGCTGTGGGCTTTCACAGAACCGTGCAGCTGAAGACCTAATAAACAGAGATCATGTACAACTTTAAGGCCTCTGGAAGGTATTAAAACTAAGTACCAGATAAATCTCCTTTGGCTTAAAACTAAAATGCTTTTTTTTGGCTTTTTATAGAATAGTGGCTATCAACTGCATTCTGTATAATTTGGGCAAGTTTGAGACAAGTGACTGGGCTTCCAAAAGATGCAAAGTTTGTGCTTTCACAGCTGTGCATTGCAGGGAACTTACTTACTCTATTCCCTCCTATTTCATGAAGTACTCAAGCCTTCAATGTTCTTCTGCTGACTTCAGTTTTTTTAATCCAACAGTCATAAAACCCATCTGGCATTTAAATCTATG
>NW_009260068.1:1024398-1038185 GCF_000687185.1 Egretta garzetta
AGTTTAGTGCCTTTGTTAAACTCAGGTTGCCTCTGGTACCCCTTACATTAGTGATAGTAGACTGTTCAGCTATTAAACAAGCTAAAAGACTCTTCTTGTCCTCTAATAATCACCCATGTACTTGCTACCTTAACCTTTGCAGCTTCCGTTAACTTTTGCAGCTTCAGTCCTATCTTGTTGGTGTATTTTCATGTGGGAAATTCTGACAACTCCCTAAGGAACCCCCAAACCAGTGCGATTAAAGGAATCCAGTGTAACTTGTCTTGACAGACCTAGTTTTCAGAAAGTGCATCTGATACACTGCTCTGTGCCACCCCTTCCAGGTGGAGGTGACGCTTGGCATCAGTACCAGTTAACAGGGACGTCTCCAGGTGAACTCGGGTGAGAGTTGTAAAGACAGCATGCAGAAAAGCTGTTCCAGGGCACAAAAGTTAACTTTTGCTCTACTGCAATCACTGAAACAACTCCCTTTCAAGTGACTAGGCAAGACCCTGTGTGCGCCACGAGGTGAAAAACCTGAATCTCTGAAGGTAATAGTTGAAGTAAGTAAGGTTCATTGGCCTACACTTGTACATGCATGTGCAACTTACTTAGTCTTGTAGCTTCCTACTATTAAAAAAGAACCACAAATCTTGGCTGTGACTGTGGCATCCGCTCTGAAGCACGTACGAAGGCTATTTTCCAAGCATATTAACCATAAACAATTGAAGGAGATGACTTTGCAGTGAAGGAAGGGAAACTGGAGGGAAGAGTATGCGTTACAGCCACAGCAAAACTGCCTTCCTGCTGCCTTGATGCTTTCACCATTTAAAAAGAAGTGATTCTAGACGAGATTCATTTTAGGTCATGCCACGTAACTCCATAAAGTTATTCCAATTGTTACGAATAAACTACAAGCGTACTCTGATTTCAGAGCATGTGTATGAATTGTACTACTACGGTTACTGGCCGAGTTGATCTAGTGCAATTCTAGTACAATCTCTTCCAGATACAGTGCAAATAAGTTTCTTTTGGACATAATGCAATTTTCTTTTGGTTGTACAGCTGAGCATAAGGAAAACCCTTGGACAGAAGGTAGTTGTTCCTAGTTCCTGTTTAAATTGGCAACTCCTGCTCTTAACTTTGATATGAGAGGCAGTGGGACCAACTGCATTACGCTTCCTTAAATTGATTTAAAATACTATGTGGTAATAAAAAACCCCAAACAACCCATACCCAAACATGCTCTATATGCAAGTAAAAAACCCCTATAGTGGAAAATTTTAAATGCAAAATTGAATTTTGAAAAACCTCCTCAATGTAATCACCTATGTAGGAAATGCATCCTTGTCCCAAAAGCCTACCTCTGGCTTAATCTTTTTAAACGCTATGGCTGATGAGCATACCTGAACCTGTTGATCCTCTGCTTGTCCAAGTTTGATTGCTACAGTCAATAACAGTGCAAGAATGGCGGTGCTGCGGATCTGGCTGAAAAGACAGTTCAAGTTATTTATCTTTGCATGAAAAATTCTAAACATCAAGTTATAATACAAACTACTTAAACATACTTATTTCCTAATTCATAAGGTGGTGTAAATAGAGCTTTTGCAAGTTTAAGGAGGGTTACATCAACCTCAAGTTCAACTCCTACAGAGTAGAAAATAGACTTTTGTAACACTCCTACTTAGAATGATCACTGGGCCAGTTAAAGGCATTCTCACCACTTCTGGATACTGCCCTGTTTCAAAATAGACTTTAAAAGTTTGTACACCCAGTGCTAAGTCAAGGATGTTGAAATTACAGAAACCAAACCAGCAGCTATTTAAAAGCTATGGTTAAAATGATAGCTTTTAAAACTTGGATAACAATACTTTGTTAAACAGGACAAGACAGCAGTAGAGTGAGGGCTTCAATCAATAAAACCAAGAGCATCCGATAGTGCGACGGACCGGACATTAACAGCACAGCAAACTTGTGCAAGAAAGCAACAAAGACCATCCTACCCTGGCGTTTCTGAGTGCAGCTGTCGAAATGACTTCCCAAGGGCTATGCAAGACTCCAAAGCATCCTCTCCTACCCCACATTTCTTGTTAAGCCTTCACCGAAGGTGCCAGGTTGTTACACCAGAATGTTACGCCTCACGTAACACTTGGCTTGTTCCACAACCACCTCAAACCTGGATTCTTCCAGAAAAGCGTAGTACCACCAGCTGCTTATAGGCGTAGTTAGGGGCTGGCTGTGGGGAGTATAGCGAGACCCTTCTCCGTGAACAACTGACTTGGCCCGTTTGTTTCGGAAGCGCCAAGCAATGATGTTTCTATTAACCTGTGAGTATCTAATCAAGTGGCGAACTCGATGAACTCCCTGGCACCGGTCACCTGTGACATTTGGTTCTCAAGTAGTATTTGCCTATGTTAATTCTCAAAGCACCCTAGTGAGTAACTACGGATGTGCTGGCATAATTTGTTGCACTTTTTACCAAGAATGCGTTGGTTGTGTTAGGCCTGGAGAACTGATCAGGCAGGAAAAGCCGCTCCTGTAGCTGCTGGTGGGTATCTTCCTGTGCTGTTACACTGTGAGCTCGACTTGAGTTCCCTCGAGATTTCTGCATTGAAGAATAACAGTTAGGGCTACTTCTTATTGCAGCAGTACATTTAAAGTAAGTTGCCTAGGAATTAAAGCTAATTTTCCAAGCCCATCATTCTACACCTAGTTATGGGGAGGAAAAAAATCCTGGCATTAATTGGAATTAAAGCATTCAACTACGGGTGATGCCGTTGGCCAAAATCAATACGGCATTTTTTTGTGCATCCGTTTCAGTTGCTGTCACTTGCAAGATAACAAACAAATCAGAACTCTGGAGCTAGGTAATTTGATCAGCAGCGATGACAACTTCAGACTATCCAATCATAAAATTGTCGTGCCCATTACCGTTTGCCTCTGGGATCCTGCAGTGCTCACACGCTCTGCCACGTTGGTGGCAGTAATGGGTGGTAGGAGATTATTTCGGCTCAGCGGCAGCGCAGAGGGCGAGGTCAGCTGCTCGTGTGCAGTCAGACTGAAATACACCAATAAGAACAGAAAAAACGTACAGTTTATATATTTGGCATGGTGTAAACATACAATATGGTCAGTTTGGTTGGCATGAGGTAGACAACATTAAAACTGAGAGCAAAATTGCAGAATTTTGCGACAAGATGCTGGTGTTAGGGCTGACTATTGGAGACTGTATTTAAGAGGAGTTCTGCAGCGGGTGAGGTTTGGCAGAGATCTTTTTCATCTCTTAACAAGAACTTCTAGTTTTCAGAACATTTAATATTAAAAATCTAGGCAAAGTGAGTCTGAGAACGAGTACCCCA
Organism: Egretta garzetta; assembly: GCF_000687185.1. NCBI lineage: Eukaryota > Metazoa > Chordata > Aves > Pelecaniformes > Ardeidae > Egretta > Egretta garzetta. Next base: position 1,027,737 of record NW_009260068.1, read on the forward strand.
GCAGAAATCCTGGTAACGGGTGTATATAAAAGCTAGTTGGTGGTTAAAAAACCCCTCACCCAGTGCGTTTTGAAGGAGCGTGCTGTGCGGCGGGTGCTGCAGAATGAAGGTGTGTGTCTATATAAAGGTGTCTTCATGGGCAGTTACCACACAGGGGTAAAAATCGTCTGCCTGTTCCCAGACACGGCATTATTTTCTGCTTTATCCTTTAGGATGAATTATTGCTTACTGCTAACTTCAGCCTAGCAACCGGAGATAAACAACGAGCCTAGAATACAGCAGCAGCCCATACTTGAGCAGAGCAAGTAAAAAAGCTACATAATGCAAATGCATATTGTAGCTCCTCCACTTATTACGAGCGTCAGATAAAAAGTCTGGGGGTAAAACAAGGCGTCTACCTTCTCCGTCTTTTGTCTGAGTATTTGAAGGAACAGGTGCAAGAGGCTTTTAGAAGCCTTCTAAAAAGAGCTAAACCAATCTAATTGCACAAAATACAAAATTAATTAAGCTTTAGTCACAGGAGGCATATAAAAGCATAAGCATTCTATTTTCTAGATACTAGATATTCTAGATATTCTATTTTCTAGAAAAGCCTTTTCACATGAAAGGTGTCTGCACATTATTGTATGTTTGAGAAGTGCCAGAAATGATCAAGAGGCCTTAGCTCTATATGCATTCTGGAATGGACTGAAGGAAGGATGTTCTGTAAGAATACGTTAGAAAAGCTTCAAGCTATAATCAGCATTTTAAAAAAGGCTTTCCTAGCGCTCTCTACATACATGTAAAAATATACAGTAATAAAGGGGAGATGTTAACCATTGTTAGATTGAGCGAAGCCTGAGGAAAGGGGACAGAAGCATCAAATACTGGAAGTAGAAACATCGGTTATGAAGGGACACAAGCCCCTGAACATTACAAAAAATAACAGGCTGGATGAGTTTATAGGTAAACTGCAAAACTAAAAGGAAACTATGGCAGTTTACAACACGTGGAATACAGAAGTATATTAAACCCTGCATTGTTTCCCACCACCCTGTGGTTCCTGTAAATGACTACATTCAGTCAGATCATTACGCTAAACATTAAAAATAAGATATTCTAGGGTTCGTTGTGTTTGTTAAAGAGTCCTTTGGTTGGTCAGGTAAGATGAGCACCGCCTTTATAGCCCAGTCTGGGCTAGGATAGCAACAGGCACTTTGACCTCCAAAACCTAGACTTTTAAGTCCATCAGCTTTAAACAACTCAGCTTTCTCAGGGGAGATTGTGCTTTAATGGGCAGCTAATTTCTTTAATCAGATAATTAACGTTCGTTCTTTTCAACTGAACGCTTTTGTATAAGCTGGGTTCTCTAAACGTGGTAACTTGCAGCAAGAAACTGGTTTTGAAACGTACAGTCGAGTTCCCCTGACGACATCGTCCACAGAACCTGTACGAGAGTGACTTGTGTTGATGGGGTGCAGGGTACGTGGTGGTGGGTTTCGCCTCCTTGTGGAACATGACAGGGATGATGCGCTGAGCTCTAGAGGACGATTTGGCCACACTCTGGTAGAGAGGGTGGAACTGGAGCCCGGCCGTTTGTCATCCAGGTCCCTAACAAAAGAATTACAAAACCAAAACTACCCTGTTACCAAAGTACTCATCTACACATGACACAAACAGTATTGGATACTATGTGGATAGAGATGATGCATTTTCATTTTTTTACATAATTATATAAAGTAATTTTCAGCCAAATGAGAAAAGAACAGGGGATGAAAAAGAAAAAAGAAGCCTATCTTTATTTTTTTTTTTTACTGAACTATGAATTTTCCGATTCAAGATTCCAGTATAAAAGTGAAAAGTAATCACAGAACAGATTAAACACCCCATACTGTAAACATCAGTTTTCACACCCGTAGCCTAGATCTAACACAGGTCCACCTCTAGGAACCAAGCAAATCTGTTTCTCTACCCCATTCTGAGCTTCCTCTCTTTTCAGGCTGTCAGTGCCAAGAGGAATGCCATGGCTGTTCACCAAGTGGTAAACCAGCAGCAATCAAACAGAAAACCTGTACTGGAAGTCTGCTGTTTCACAGAGGACAAGTAAGTAAACAGACAAGCAGGGAAAGAATCGAGAATTGCTTTCGCCAGTGTGGAAAGTTATCTCGCTATGTTTTGAGTTGAATCCTTCTCACCGTGAGAGTGCTCTACTTCACAACAGATGATCTATAGTTCTTACACTGTTTTTTCCATTGCAGGCAGATTCCTTTGCTGTAGCTGGATCCCATGTATCACCATCAAGCCGTTTAGATTACGTTGAGAGCCACTACTTGACCCTTGAGAGGGATTTACCTGAAAGTTTAAAAAATAAGTAAGTAAATCTCCGTTTGGCAGAGACATACACACATATTTACAGATTTTGTCCTTGCAAATAATTTTGGAGAAATTAATTTCTTCCACGACATCCAAATATGCAATCCTATTATTTCGCCATCTAAGACTGGCATCTTAGCATCTATTTTTCTTGCAAATGGCAGTGCTTAGAAAATGTATCCTACCATGCTATATCACACGTAATATTTTCCAGCTGAGCTTCTCATTTGCATGAGAGGATCTTCCAACAACAGCTATAATCAGAAGCTTTTATTAAACTAATTTTCAGTGTATGTTGGCATTTTGTGTCAAGAACAGAACTGCAAACTCCTTTCCTGAAATACAGACTGATCTGGAAAAACATGAAATTCCACCCACCGTAACGACAGCAAATAGAAAATACCAGAGCTTTAATCTCTCCGACATACATACTTGAGGTGGTTTTCTCCTCTTTTTGCTTTTGCGGCCACATCTGGTTTTTGGGCGCTACACATACAGTAAGGGGAACATGAGGAAGAGGCAGGGGTGGAAATAAAGGAGAAAGAAAGAAAAAGAAATAAGAAGGAAAGAGTTGAATTAAAATGGAATAAACAGATAACACTCTGGTGCTCACCACGCTAGGAGCAGATCATCTAAAGCAGATTATACAGTCAAATTCAGTGTCTGAGAAAAAACCCAGCCTGTTTTACAACTGCACTGAGATTTGTCCTCAATCTCACACTTCATTTCAGAATAGGATCTCACATGCGCAATCCTCAATCTCACACTTCATTTCAAACGTTACTGAAATGCAGAAACAACCACGTCATAATGAACAGTCACTACCTGGTCGTCCAATATGTGTATAAAATATTAAGTTTTAAAGAGGAAAGTAGGAATTAAAACTTGCAACTGAGAAGTAACAGAACTTAAGCGTTAGAAAGGACAGTTGGCAGTCATACAAAATCCAAACTGGTTATGGATCTAAACAGTCCCCTGACGTACTCGAATCTGTTTGCTTAGGTAGCGCTGTATTGATTTGTCCCTACACAAACCAGCTGGCTAAAAATACTTACCAGATTTGATGTCACTGAGGGCATTTTAGTTTGTGGCACACGAGGTAACAATGCTGGCAGAGGATCAAACTGCAAAGGGCTTCCAGCAGCTGCTCTGATTGTTTCTACTGTGATGATATTTTTCTCATCATCTATGCAAAGCAAGAGAGAATTCCTGTAAATACAGGCTATTGGCATTCCTAGTGGTGGACACTGCTATGAATCCAAATTTTTTAAAGAGAGTCCTCTTAGATGCTAAGCTCTATTAAATCTTTTGAAGGCATGTCTCACGTTGTTAGCAAAATAACCCTTCCCCCTCCCCCCGGAAGAGATTATTCTTGAATACATCTCTCCCTCATTGCATCCTTGCAAAACGAAGTAACTGAAATCCCCTTCTGAATCATCTTCAGTTTACCCATGATCCTTACCAGAGGCTGACCCTTCCCAGTGCCTGCAGATTAATTCTTCCATGCAGCCTAGGACTTCACTCCACACATCATCAAACACAAATGTGAGCACAGAATCCTTCATGCAGGAATGTGGAGAGATAGGAGGAAACCCCAATTTCCGTCTACCAGAGGACAATCCCATTTTCCACTCATGCAACTCCTCCTCCCTGTAAAAAATGTAAGCGTTACCTGTACCATAAACGCATTTTCTCTCATATATTTTGTTGCATTTATTTAATAGGATTAAAACATCAGCTACAGCTGATACGTTTCTGTTCTATTTTCTCTTAAAGTGAAATAGGTCAGGGCCGCTGGCCGAATAGCTCGAAGACTTCAGGAGAAGTTTTGTATGTATCACACAGTATTATTTTCTGAGAGCTGATAGTTTCATAAACAGCAATATCAAATAACAGTTTAATACGGAAAGAAGCAAGCTTCTGTATATTGGGCACTTGAAGTTCCATTTCTTCCAGAATCTACCACTGACCTAAATGAGAAACAACCGAGACAATCGCCTTATGACTGCATGGCTGGGTTTCCCCGTACGGAATGGCTATAAGTGATACTTCATGCATAATAAATAATTTACCAAGGAGATCGAAGTCCCATTTAAAAATAAATATTCATAGTTACAGTGACATTTGTTCATCACAGTGTTGGGCTCCATATCTAACGGCACTACAGAATTCTGAAGATGAGAGGAATGTTACTCCTGATTGTTTAATGCCACTCTCGGCCTGCTGCTCTAACAGCCAGGAGGTGTTCAGGGCACGGGCTTAATGCAGTTTTAGACAATTAGATCTAATCAGTGAGAGGGGAAAAAAACCTACTTCCACAATGCAAGAGGTATTCTGAAGTGTGAAACCTGGAAGACAACTGCTCAAAAAAGTTTATGTTCATCTGCCAAAATAAATTTCATAGAAGGGAGAAAATAATACTGATGCAAGCACATTTATTAAGGCTTTCATATCTACTCCCTGAATTAGTACTTAACATCAAAACGCTACAAATCTTGAGGGGGAAAAAAAAAAAAAGAGATGCCACTAGAAAAAGCTGTACTGCTTCTACCATTATGTTACAAAGGCAGCAATATTGTTTGCTGCAGCAGCGTCTCCCTGGCCTGGTCAAAGCAAGCCACCGACCAGTCTGAATCTCATGGTCCTTGTGGCTAAGTGGCTTTATTTATTAAAACCAATTAAGTAGTTAGCAACTGGCAGTACCATGCAGAGTCCTTACCCAGGCCATATGTTCATCTTGTTGGGCTGAATAAAGTAAAGGGGCAAAAAGAATCCTCTTTATGTCACCCTTAGTACTTTCTTCTTAAGATAAAAATAGTGGGAATTATTTCTTGGCAAGCATCAAATCCACTCGAATTCTTAAATTACCACTGAAATTCCGGAAAGGTACAATTCCACCCAAAATGCTAGGGCAACACCAAAGCAGCACACTGCTAGTGCATAACAAACAACAATGAATTTGACTTAGTATAAAAACTAAATGGCATTTAAACTAGTTTTATTAAGTATGCCAATACATAGCAGGCTCTTAGTTATGATGGAACGAACTATTTCAACCAGGCACAAAAACAGCTAGTATGAAAAATTACCAAAAAAAAAAAACCCAGAAAAATAATTTAGCTAAATAAATTGTCCTAGGAAATGCATTGGGAGAATGCCCAGTGCCCTAGCAACCTCAGGCTTTCGGAAGTTCTCTAGAGGAAAGATATTAAAAAAATTAAATTCATCAAATACTTTTATCAACTAACATCAAAACAAAATATATATACATATCTATTTATTTATTTATATATTTAATTATATATCTTAACAGCAGGTACTTAACTGGTACTAGCTGCTATCTTAATATTCAATACCTACACATCTCTGCGATCAAAGGCTAAATATTCCTCCACTACGCCTTCAGAGACAATTACTCCATCTTCACCCTCTTCGCTCTCTGGAGAACACAAGGTCGGAGACTTGGAACGGTCAGCCTTTTTGTGAACGGGAGTAACAGAAAGAGGTACCTTCTTGCCAAAAACACTAATTCTGAACAGGTGACAGTTTTCAGAAAGCAGAAATGAAAATAAGTTGTTATTCCACTTCAAATAGCAGCACTTGGTGAGCTGAGACACAACATGGTAGTTAAGGCCAAGCAGGAGGGAGGCCAACAAATGATGCGTGACAGTAGAAACTCTTTTGGCTTGCATATTTTTAATTCTTGCTAAGGAACTTGAAACCTCAGAAAAAAACTCAACGCTAATTAAAAAACATTCTAAAACATTAAATAATAAAAGTAGTACTAATGTAGTGCTTTGTATTTTTGAAGCTCTATACAAATTTCATAGATGATTAACAACAAAACCAGCTACGCCACATACATATTCCCAAGAAAGCAGCAGCAGCGGTATTTCTAGTTACTGACCAGTTTACTGTAGTTAGCAACAAGCACAGCTACGCAGTCTGGCTATTCTGAATGTTACTACTTTTAGTTAAAAATTTAAAAAAAAAAAAAAAAGCAGCATGCTGGGTTCAAAACTCAACCTAACAGCAATTTATTAGGCCTCACGTTTTAAGAAGCCTATCACTGCCATCCACCGAGAACAAAGTTACCTTCCCACCTTGGCACGGTCTGGATTACCCGCTGGTACTTACTCGTCAGACTCTTTTTCTCGTGGTGAACTTACATCTGAGGAACCCAGACTGCCAGAAGGGGAACTTGAATACCACCCGTACCCTTCATCTGTGGGGATCACTATCTGCTTCCCCACAACCCTGCCATGGCAAAAACAAAGGGTAAACAAATCAGAAAATGTTGAAAGTGAGATTATTGAAGTATGTAAGAACACACGGCAGCAAATCCTAAAAATTCTGCAGAGAAGCTATGCGGTTTTCTTGGTGATAGTTAAATGTGGTTTCAGTTGTTCTCCCCAATTGCTTCGAGTCAGGTAAATAAATTCAGAAAATTTTACTTGCTTTTTTATGCTCCGCTAATTGTAAGACTCCTGAACACGGACAAAACTGTTCAAGTACACGTAATGAAGATTTAAAATTTAAGTTTCCAGATAGCCATAAGGACTGCTGAACTAGGGCAGGATGATTTTTAAATTATTTTAAGCACCTGGCTTTTAGCTATACACCACACATCTTTTCTAAGAGAATTTTGCTACGTTAAAGCCAAGTCACATGCAAATACCAATAATCCTCTGTCAAGGAACCAAACGGGAGATAGCAGAATGTTAGTTCATTAATAAACAACAACGGCAGGCAGACTACCGGAGTGACCTTTTTCTCTCTCTCTACTATATTATTGCATAAAGCCACCCTGCTACTAACGTTGTTTTAGAAGCAACTGTTTCCAGCCCTACTCTTTTATAACTCCGTGATGGTCTATCGATAAAATACCTGAGATGAGGGAAGTTGGATGTCCACTGCTGGCATTCTTCCCGCAGTCCCTCAACATGCACATTTTCTTTCTGCTCATAGAGAAGCTCATCGATTTGCCTGAAGATTTCCTGAACTTGTTGTGTGGCAGCTTTATCAAACTCCTAGGCAGAAAAGTTATCTAATAAATACCTAATGAATAGCATTCGGAGGGGTTTTTTAACTGAAATTTTTTAATAATTGAAAAAGACAACTATTTGTTTAAAGCTTAGCAGGACTGATTTAACAGTTCTGTTTCTTTTGCACAGAAAGTCATTAACTTTAAATAATTCCCCCCCGGAGATGATGCAGACTGCTGTTAGGACTGATGGTAGCTACATAAGCAGTGTGCCCTTGTTGCCAAGAAGGCCAATGGCATCCTGGGGTGCATTATGAGGAGCGTGGCCAGCAGGGCGAGGGAGGTTCTCCTCCCCCTCTACTCTGCCCTGGTGAGACCCCACCTGGAGCACTGGGTCCAGTTCTGGCCTCCCCGGTTCAAGAAAGATGAGGAACTGCTGGACAGAGTTCAGAGGAGAGCAACAAAGATGATGAGGGGACTGGAGCATCTCCCCTGTGAGGAAAGGCTGAGGGAGCTGGGCTTGTTTAGCCTGGAGAAGAGAAGGCTGAGAGGGGATCTCATCACCACGTACAAATATCTTAAGGGTGGAAGCCAAGAGGATGGAGCCAGACTCTTCTCAGTGGTGCCCAGCGCCAGGACAAGGGGCCATGGGCACAACCTGAAGCAGAAGAGGTTCCAGTTGAACGGGAGGAAGAACTTGTTGACTGTGAGGGTGGCCGAGCCCTGGCCCAGGCTGCCCAGGGGGGCTGTGGAGTCTCCTTCTCTGGAGATCTTCAACCCCCGCCTGGCTGCTGTCCTGTGCCCCCTGCTCTGGGTGAGCCTGCTTGGGCAGGGGGGTGGCACTGGGTGAGCTCCCGAGGGCCCTGCCAACCCTTGCCAGTCTGTGATTGATTCTGTGATAAGAGGCTTACGTTGACACAACAGAAAAAACTATTAAAACGTTTTGAAATATCTGTATTAAGTTAAAGACAGTAATTTACATAAAAGAAATCACAACAGGAAGGATAACAGTCAGTGACATTTTAAGGAAATGGAAAATTTGTTGCTTGCAATGTCCATAGACAACAGCAAAACAAAAAGCAATGCAGAGTGGTGCTAAACACTGTGAAAGTGAAGGATGCTCTTGTGTAAAAAAAATGAAACTGGGGTCAGTTCTTGGGTAATTTAAATCTAAACAGTTCCATCTCACCCCACAGAAAGCAATAGCACACTTTTTTTTTTGTAGATGGGGAATAAAACAAATATTTCTAAATGAAAATGATGGTTTAGGGTTTACTATATTTTGAGAAACATACCGGCGTGCAGAAGTTTATCAAGCTCACACCAAGTGCCTGGAAGTCATCCACTCGTGTTTGGGATTCCACAGTAACAGCATTTACTAGGTTGTACAGATACACTTATGCATTAATTGATTTGCATTTCCAAGGTTCTAGATTGAAATGCAGAATATTAATTGAATAATATGAGCCTAATATGTTTTGATCCGAGAGAAAAGCAAGATGGGGAAGCAGTAAAACACATGTTCTTTTCATACCCACTACCATGATTTATTGGCAGATCCAATCCTCACTTTTATCCTGAAATGTATTTGCAAGGGTCTTTCAAATGTCTTTCTACTCACTGGGCCGCACTTGGCCTGGATGATTACATCTACTCACATCATAGCCCCAAGAGAAGACTGAGCTGTCTTCGGTGGAGGTGTCGGCATCGGCGTAGCTCTGACTAGTGGCCCATGAATTCCCCTGATCGGCTGGAGTAACGGAAGGGTAATCTGATTCTTTCCAGGTTTCAGTCTCCCTGCAATACACATGTTGAGGAAGGAAAGGAAGGAAGAAAACCCAACGATACACAGTAACAAATAAAGTGGGTGAGTAAACTTTCCTTTCTGCGCAAAAAAGCATAGATGTATTGGAAGAGGCCTTAGCAATGACAGAGTTTTCGAAGCGTAAATACTGACTTCAGAGGCATTTAAGCAGAAGCCATAGTATACAAGTAATTGTAATGACGGTGACTCCTCATAATCTCAGAGACCCAGGAAGTCTAGAGGTCAAGCAAAACATAGATTTTTCCGAATATCATCTCAGTTAAGCTGCAGACTATTTCCAGTCCCGCTTCTACGCCACTCAGGAATTATTTTTATCTTTTCTCCTCTTGTTTCTGCCATAAAATTAGATGACCCGGGCTATTTGCGAGCTGGGAACAGAAGACAGCTACGCGCTTCTTGTTCTTTCCAAAAGAAGAAGGACATGTTCCGAAACGATACAGATCTGAGGCAAAGCCCAAGCCTCCCACCTGTATTACTTCTGTAAAGGTAACTCATAACAAAGGTGCCTGGTTTTGCCATTGTCTCCAGACAAAAGATTCATTCGACGTTATGACAAGTACCTTGAGATCTCGCCGTAGCTGTCAGCCGGCGGTGCGGCTGGGGACACCTCAGCTCGTGGTTCTGGCGGTGGATGATGCCGCAAGGCATGTTTTGGAAGTCCTTGTCTAAAATGAGAAGTGGAACTTGACATTACTTGTAAGAATAAACATCTACAGCATTCCCAAGCTTTACAGGGTTTTTTTCTGCTTTTCAAGGAACGTACTGATTTGCATACCAGAGCTCATTTATTGTTATTATTACAAAGCTAGTTCTTGCTACCCAAGCTTTAGAATTAAGGCATCAAAACAAACTCTGGGTTAAACAGGGAGTTAAAGGTCTTGGCTTAGAAATCAGCACCTTCCTTGAAACTTAAAACGTTGTCGTGGTCTAACAGCTCTCCAAAAGCAGATACGGCATCCTTATCCCTGTAGGAGGCTTATAATCGAATGGAACAAGAGTAGCCACCAAAATACGCACAGGCAAGTCAGGAGAAACTGTATTTACTAGGGGATTTTTGTTTATTTTGTCGAAGTTTCGATGTCTGGGGAAGAGGCACAAGAGGAATCACAGCAGTCGGAGGCAGAGAGAGGCATCGATGCAGGAACACCAAGTGGGGAGCTACCAAAACCTAGGTATTTGCTTAAACCTCTTGCACCCCCGCCCCCCCCCAAAAAAAAGGGCCTACGCATCAGTTACCTCTTGGGTCAAAAACCCCAAAGAAACAGAAAAGGACAAGCAGAAGAGACTG
>NW_009260068.1:1038949-1041273 GCF_000687185.1 Egretta garzetta
GCCCGGCGGTCGGGGTGCTGAGGGGCAGCGCCTTTCCCCAGGGGGGCTTGCCCGAAGGGGCTGCCTTAATACTAAAAAAAAACCCAAAAAACCCGTTATCGAGCTGTGCGAGACCTTCCCTAGTGAGGAACCGATTTCTCCTTGCCCAGGGTCGATGACAACGATGGGGAGTTTCTCTTGATCGAAGCCGCTGATTTTCTCCCAAAGTGGCTGAACCCGGAAAACAGTGACAACAGGGTGAGTAGAACTTGTGTGCCGGTCGGCTCGCAGTGGCCTTTTACTTACCGGCCTGTTTTCTCCTGCACCTCCACCCAGCCGAGCTGTCTGCCTGCCCCTGAAAATCCAGAGAGCTGCATCCCTTACTGGTGAAGAAACTTCTGGTCAGGGCTCAAGGCTTGTTCTAATGAACAGCGTGGGTTTTTTTCAGCGCGGTCCGTTTTCATTCTGGTTGTAATGAGCTTCTTTATGCTTGCCGTGGCTGGAGGAGGCTGAGGGGAGCCCTCATCGCTCCCTACAACTGCCTGAGAGGAGGGGGGAGCCGGGGGGGTCGGGCTCTGCTCCCAGGGAAGGGGCGATGGGACGAGGGGCAGCGGCCTCAAGTTGTGCCAGGGCAGGGTGAGGTTGGGCATGGGGAACAATTCCTTCCCCTTGGGGCTGTCAGGCACTGGAAGGGGCTGCCCAGGGAAGGGGTCGAGTCCCCAGCCCTGGGGGGATTTAACAGCCGGGCAGAGGCGGTGCTGAGGGCCAGGGTTTGGGGGTGGGATGGCAGGGGTAGGGGAACGGTTGGACTCAATGGTCTTAAAGGGCTTTTCCAACCCAAACAATTCTATGATTCTATGAATGAGAGGCTTAACCACTGGAAACCTCAGCTACTAACACAGAGCACATGCGTCCTGAGAAACTACTGTAGGGATATCTGGAAATTGTTACAGGTACCAGGTGGTTCTTCCAGAAGTGGTTTGTTGATGGAAGGAAGAAAGAGAACGTTCTTACGCTACTATGTTCTCATGCTAATGGCAAAACTATGGAGGCTATGGCAAGAGTACGGAGACTACAGCCCTGCTAGGCTGTGAGACTGTGTCATTCAGCTAGATCTGACTCTTGCGCGTAAATCACTCTTTAAGAGTTGTTCTATAACACAGAGCAGCCTGAACTTTTTTAAAAAAAAAGTTTTCCTTCTCTCGCTGCTTCTCATGGTGGCAAATGCGAAGGCAGTGAAGCTGCCGTGCTATTGATCAATCTGTAAAAATCAGTAGGTTTGGCCAGCTTTCCATCTTCTGGGTTATTGGAGTGCAGGGAAAGCTTGGATAACATGGGAGCTATGGAATGTATTTGGCAGTGTAACGCAAAGATACCATATTGCTCTCCTCAGGAGCACTCCTGGATCCACCTGAGCTTTCTACCTCTTCTGTAGCCACTTGGATTTTTTTTCTACCACACTCTCGAGTGCTCAGGCATGAGGGTTTGCTGCCCTCAGACTGGGGAATGCTCAAGGCCGGGGTGGTGTTGACTCTACAAGGAGACAGACCGGGGCTGGCGTAGGTGAATTAGTGAGTGGACTCCTTCCCCCTGGGTCTGCAGCCAGATCACCTCGCTAGTAAAAATGCCACTGAGTTTCTTGGCAATGGATTTAAATGGAAAGAACTTACTTTTTCATTAGCAAAGTTTTGCTTAATTTTTTTTTTTTCCTACCACAAGACTCTCAAAAGGGTCGGAAAACAACACAAAAATTAATTGCAAACCTGTATCTGGACTATCAGCACTAAATTTTCCTTCCATTTGAAGGAATGGACGGAGTGAGAGAGTTGATATTACATTCCGTTCTTTTCTTAGGATCAGGAACCAACAGAGGTCGCCTGTATCCCCTGAAATAATGCTTTTTAGTCCCTGTCCTCGTCTTCAGCAGTTAGGTTATGCTGTCTGATTCCCCTGAAGCATATCTCTAGCGGAAGAGAAACTTTTGGTATTACTGTTACTAAGAAAACAAGATATATTTGGCCAAACTTGTTGCAGTTAAAACAGGGGGTTTTATTTACTGGTTGGGTCGTGATCTCTGGCATCTGTATTTACCTTATCTCCCATTAAAAAAACCCAACAACAGTATTAACAAAAAGACCTCCAGCTGTTTCCTGTATTATTTTGCTATTTGTCCTTCAGTATTTTCTGTGTTTAAACAAGTACATTCGTATGTGAAATGAAGTTTTGCATTGCTTAGCGTGCGACTGCGCTTACCCCGTCTGACGAGAATGTTACTCTCTGCCAGGTGTTCTTTTACAAAGGAGAACTGCACATCATTCCGCCCTCAGAGACTCAGGAGCAGGAAT
>NW_009260068.1:1041293-1071615 GCF_000687185.1 Egretta garzetta
AATCTCGCAGGCGTTAGCTCTGTTATCCAGCCGTTCGGAGGAGTTCCTGGCCGCAGAACCCATTAGAACAGCAGTGTATAAACGCATCAGTGGGTATGTGGGTGTTTGATTTTGGTCTTCTGCAACAAGTCAGTTTTGATTCTGGGCTGCCTGGGGTACTTCCTCGTAGTCAGTCATTTTCCCATTAGATGTGATAAAGTTGCTTCCTTTTCAGAAACCAGCAGCTCGAGTTTTTTCTGTGGCGTTCTTCTAAAGAGGGGGACCAATGTCCTGTAGGCTGCACTGCAATCTGAGGGCTCTGTCACTGCTATGATGCCACACCTGACAGTGACAAGAGTTATTCTTCCTTCACCTCCTTTTTGTACTGAAAAATCTGAAAGTCCTGTGAGCCCTTAGGAGCCCCATGCCGGGGGAGAAAGAGGATTGCGAACTAAAATGTAGAACAGCAAGTTTTTCAGAGCGTCAGCTTGTACCGGGTGTGTTCAGCACTTTCCATTATTTTTTGCAAGGATTTGACTGTGCAAGCCAGATGGCTTCTACGCTCAGTGCGGTGAAGGATACCGCATAGCTGGACATGTTTGTCAAGTTCATGGCGATTCACCTTACCGATGCGGGGATTCAATTTTTATTAGCCATGTGTATTTTTACATATGTATATATATAAACAGACATTCCAGGTGTTAGATGAGCTGAGTTTTAACTTCAGTTTAGAATAATCTTCTGGCACTTGGCCCGTAATGTAGATGAATTTTAAAGTGAAAACAGGAATAATAATTAAAAAGGAGTGTTTTGGGCTTGCAGTACACTTAATACGCTATGTTGCTATTCTGTGACACAGGTATCCTGAGAAAATTCAGGCCTCGTTTCACCGAGCCCACTGCTACCTTCCGGCAGGCATTGTGGCAGTGCTGAGGCAGCGCCCTTCGTTGGTGGCTGCAGCGGTCCAGGCTTTTTACCTGCGAGATCCTGTAGATTTACGAGCATGTCGCTCTTTTCAAACCTTCCCTCCAGACGAGCGTGTGATGACTGTAGTAAGTGATCCATCTAATGCAACTTGTCACTTAATTAGGTTCTGTAACTGATGGAGGTTCTGTGATATAAAGTGATGTAAATATGTTGATTTAATTTTTTAAATAGCATGTTTTCTGCTTTATTTTTTTCCTTTTGACTACTGCTAATAGTTCCTCTGCTGAAACGCGTGCTGTGTAAATTGATCTAGTTCTGTGATCGGAGCAGTCTGACAGCACTGCCAGCCAACATAAGGAGTTGTTCCCAACTACCCCTAGCTGTTCATTCCGAGGCTTTTCACCTTCCCAGCTGTGCTTCCACAGCTCTGTGAAAGCTCTTCTATGAAATGTTTCATGAGCGTTGTCCGAGCAGTGTTGTATCCAATACTTTTGCATTCCAGAGTTATACCCCTAGACTCCTGAAGACAAGCTTTGGAGTCAGACTTTAGACTTCTAGACTGGTTTTGAAATCTCAGCTTTGGTTTCGTTAATTGAAAAGACCCCTTATATTTTTCAAAATATACCTTGCTGGCAGGAATTCTGAGGATTTTTTTAATGCATTTGGACTGAATGAAGTTCATGTTTATTTAGAGATGGCAACTTGGAATATACTTTGTAAGATCTGAAAAGCAACCTGTCTTGGGCCAATGAGTCTAAGATGTATTCTGAATACAATCTCAGGTATTGTCTGTAATACGGGTGCTTTAAAAGAAAATTTCAGTGAGACTGGTGGAAAGCTGATACCCACCCACAACACAGTCACACTGCAGTGAGTGTTTTTTCTTTTGCTCTGGCTTTTTCAGGTTACTTTCACAAAGTGTTTATACGCGCAACTGGTGCAGCAGAAGTTTGTTCCGGACAGACGCAGTGGATACACACTGCCCCTCCCATCTCACCCTCAATACAAAGCCTACGAACTGGGCATGAAACTGGTCATTATTTTTTATGCATTTTGTACTTAGTCTTTAGTTTGCTTGTTTATGTACGTCCGAGAAATGACTCTTTGCTTGTAAGTTGCCTGCTTGTACAGAAAAATGTGAGCGAATTTGCAGTTACCGTTTTTCTGGAAGTACAGTATCGTGGGAGTTTTCTTTTACAGAATAGAACACTCTTGTCCTCCCAGAGATTATAAATACAGGTACAGTCTTCACGCTTACGTGAGGAGTAGCTTGTGCACTATAGATCTGTCTTCTAGGTTGTTTTGCCCATGTAGAGAAACTTTACGAAGTCAAAATGATCTGTCGTTGCTGCAGAAAGACAGCTTCCAACTTCCAAAGGAAGATACCACTACCTGACACATAACTGAGTTTGGTACTTACTTCTTAAATGGCAGTACCAGGATCTTGGTGATAGTCAGTCAGTTCTTTATGCAGTCGTTTAAAGGTGCCCTTAAATTTGTCACATCTTGAGAACCTCTTCTTGTTGCATCTCTTATACAGGCTCATGGCTTTGAAATTCTGTGCTCTAAATGCACTAAAGTATCTCCTGATCCCAAGAGAAATGTGTTAAGCGGTCCCCTGTGGGAGAAATTCCTCAGCAGCCTGAAGGAAAAAAATTATTTCAAGGTGAAGTTGTGTGTGTGTGTCTTTTAAACATTCCAGGAAAAACACGTCTAGCTCTTGAACTTGTCTAAGTAGTTAGAGCAGGGCAAGAAATCTAATGCTTCTGTCAGTGGAGGATGAATTAATGTCTTTAAAGGAGATATGTGGAGTTTGTTCCCCTTTGAAATTAATTAATTTCTTTTGGAAATTAAAAAGGAAAAAGCAGGATTTGGGGATGAATTCATTCACCTAAAGAAAGGGGAAATGCACTTGAATAAAGGAAACCACAATATGGTTGTGTATCAGTATAACTGTTTTCACTGTCTCACGTTTCATTTGCATGCCTCTAGAATTAAACATTTTCTTAAAGATCTACACCTAACACCCATGGACCCATTTGGGCCCATGTAAGCGTAGTTTTTGTTTTTGTGAGTTTTGTAGGGGTTTTTGGGGGGAAGGTATTTGTTTTTTAAAGATGCCTTTGAGTACTTACTTGAAGTTTATAAATTGGACATAAATTGACTACTTACCCAAAGGTTATAAAATTGGACAACTCTATCGGAATGCTAAGGTTAATGTATTTTAAATACAGGAAAAGGGGAGTATTCTTACAGTACTGCAACGCCACTTCTGTGGATAATTCCCAAACACCAAAGATGCATTCACAATTCCTGTACAATTGTAACCTGGGCATGGTAAATCCACTCCGTTGTGGGAATCATGGTGTTGTATTTGGTTTTAGTGTATATATGGTTATGGTATTACAGCATAAGACTTCAATTCATATTTGACTGTGAAAACACCTTACGCCTGTTTCCTATATTCTGTTCCAAGTATATGTTGCAAAGCAGGACTACCTGTTTTGATTTTCTCAGCAGTAACTTTCTGTGTGACAAATAGCTATTGTTACGAAGCCTGACTGTGAAAAGGAAGGGGAAGGGAGAATTGTTTAGACTGTGAAAAGGAAGGGGAGGGAGAATTGTTTAGAGTCATACTTGTGACTTGCATTAAAATAGGGAGAACTGGAAGGATCTGCGAAGTACTTGGAGCTGTTGCGTATGGCGGAAGATTACTTCCAGCAATCTGTTCCCAAGCCGGAAAGGTAAGAGCTACTTGAAATCCATGAGTCACCATACACAGTACCTACAAGTACTTTAACTTACCTTTTTTTAAATACTTTTACAAAAAACCTGAACCCTTTTCTCGAGTAAACACTTGACACAGGTGCTGTGGCTAGGACATATGGGTATTAATTCCTCTAGAATACTCTCTACTAGTAGAAGTTATTGCTTGAGTAACTATTTATCTTGGGTTTGTAAAATGCTAAGCTACTCCAAGTGGGTTAAGAGGTGACTGGCATCATTTGGTTGGTTGGCAATAGAAAGTGTTTAAAAGGTTCATTGAAAAGCATTCCCAGTGAATAACAAATACGGAGTTATCTGTCTCCTTTACTCAAGACAGGCAGCTGGCTGTAGACTTCTCCAAAAGATCAAATCCAAAAAATAAATCATTACAAAAATATCTGAGGGTTTGCCAGCTCATAATATCTTGACTGTTAGTGGCTTGAATTTCTAGTCTGTGCTGTTTGGGATCTGGCAATCCTAACGTTTACCAAGACAAAATAAATATAACCAACAAAGGAAACATGCAAAATTGGCTTTGGAGACATCAACAAGGAATTGTAGTGATTGACTGTGTCTAGGTTTGGCTAATACTACCTGTGTAGTTTTCTGGTACTTCCCCCAAATTCACTTATCTTTTTGACATATTTGCACAGAAGGAATAACGAGGAATTTGAGTGAAAACCTGCATGTAGAGTGTGTAGTGCCATTGGCATTGTAATGCTAGTAAAAATCCATTTCAGTAAACTGAATTTTTTTTTTCCTCTAGCTCTGTTGAAGTGAGTCCAGGTGATGAAATCTTGACATTGCTACAATCAACCACCATTGATTTGAAGGAATTTGAGAGAGAAGCAGCGTGCCTTCCACCAGAGGATGGTGAGCAGGATGGGGGGCTTGGACTATTCCTATCACAAATGATTATTTGTGGGAGGAGAGGGTGGATGTTCACAGCGCTGTACCGGTCTCTGTGTCTACTTAGTTCTCCTTCTGTCCCGTGACTGCTAGAGGTGTTGTCCTTGGGCTGCCATTTAAGACTGAGGCAACCAGTTCGTTTGTGTAAGCCACAAAGCTTGGGGCTGTGAATTGGCAAGACGTGATCCCGTTTCTGGTTTGACACCACTAGATCAGTAACACCATGCACACTTAAGCCAGATCAAGTGCTTTGTGTCAGCTGTCTACTAGACAGAAAGCATTTAAACATTTTATAAAAATAAACCACTTCCAATACAAAGTCAGTTACTATCTGGTCTACTCTGATGGCCAACGCAAGACCAGCATAAACTTTATAGAACAGGTTTTTTTCACTCATTTGACAGAAATGGTGGTGTTGCCAGTGTGCAGTACAGGTCACATCTGTATTTGAATGACACAGTAGCAGACAAATCCAACACTCAGTGTTAACATTCATAGTGGAAGGTTGGATTGGCTCTCCCTTGTTAGCATAAGCCTTTTCTTCCTTCGTTTAGTGGCAGAAGGATTATCTGTGACTAGAACAGTGTGTGCTAGTTTGAAGCTGCATATAAAAGCAGAGTTTTAAAGTAGTAAAATGAAACCTGAACTGTCTTTTTCTCATCCTCTCGCTGTCTTATACCCTGTGTTATCCAGTATCAGCATGAAAACTTAATAGTTCAAAAATAAGCTACAAAATGCTAGCAGTACTCTCAACTGCCTGGATTGGGCTTTGTGGGCTAACAGACTTGTGCAGAATAACAGATACGTCCTCTGTTCTTTCAGATGATAGCTGGCTGGAGATCACACCAGATGATCTAGATCAGATGCTGAAGGAGGCAAGAAATGATTCCGTTCCTTCCTCAAATGAAGAAGAGCAGAAATATGACTTGGAAGCAGTTGCTGAAAGTATGAAGGCTTTTGTGTCCAAAGTCTCAACGCATGAAGGAGCAGAAATGCCATGGTAGTAGTATTTTTAAGTTCGGTGTCTGTCATGGAATGCGTTTCCTTCTGCTGCGGCCCTTTGGTAGAGTCTGTAATGCAGCAAGTCAAAGCTGGAAAGTGTTCTACTTAGCAGAGGCCTGAAACAAACCCGTGTTAGTAGTGAATATGTAGTTGCTTTTAAACCAGCTTGGTCACCACTCTGACATTGGGGCAGGTAAAAATGCTGGAAGTTGCGTTATTTTCCAACACTCTTAGTTTGGTTTGGTGGGTTTTAAAATCTTTTTAACCCTTTTAAGGTGAAGGCTTACTGCTGTTCGTTACCGTAGTTCTTAGCACTGTTATTAAAATGTACGTCTTGAGTTCATTTGTACTGAAATTTTTCTGCCTGGAAGGACTAACTATTCAGACTGCTAAGATTCTTCTGATAAGGTTGTGCAGAAATAAAAATGAAACTAAGCTGAGGGAATCCCCCTCTGTGAATTAAGACAGTTGATTTTGTGGTACAGCTGTGTTTAGATTTCCTGTAGACTAGTATTTTGAATACACTGGGCCTGGATTTGCACTGCTGAAGCACATACTGTACACCTAGAAGCAGGAGAAAAGAAACTGTAGATCCCTGTCATTGTTCCCAACAGTGGAAGAAAAGTCCTAACGGAAGATACTTCACTATTTAGGCAACAGTGTAACGGCACTAGATTTATTGTTGGAGTTAAGAAAGTGTGTGTGAATGTTGTATGCACAGGGCTTTAATTTTAAACAACAAGGAGTTAGGTAGTAGCATATTGTCCAGGTGCTTTTTAATAGCTTTAATATTGAGAAAATAATGCTGTGTAACCTGTATTGAGTGTGTAAGAGTCTACTCAATTTATGCTCTTAACTGTTCGATCCTTTTTAATTAGCGTTCGTTCAACGTCTGAGTTATAATGTATGTTTTTTTCAGTTATTTAAAAACAAAAAAAACCAACAACAACAACAAAAAAAAAAGGCAGACCACTGAGCCATAAGAGAGACCAGAATGAAGCACCTAGTGTTCTTTCTAGGCAGGAGACCTCAGAGATTCTCAGCTTTGTAAATCTTTGTCTAAGGTAGAGTATGACCACTTTATTCCAGAAGGATTCAGGCATGCTTATTTTGGTTGTCTTCAGTGCAATTTTTGTTTGACCACGACAAACAGTTGAAGTTGTTGGTTTTCTTTTCTCTTCCACGCCAGGAATTCCTCCACTTGCTGTTTCATTTCTAATTGATGCAGACCTCAGACTCCTAAGCACTTCCAAGACCATCAGTTCAAATGTCCCAGCTTTAATCTAGGCTTGAGGGAAATGAGTATGCCATATGGTTTATGCCCGTTGTCAGGCTTTTGTAAGCGTAAAAGCTTTATTTATTCAAAAGTATTTTTATATTTCAGGTCTTCTGATGAATCCCATGTTACCTTTGACGTAGATTCTTTTACAAAAGCGTTAGACAGAATTCTAGGTGAGATTGCTTCTTTGTTTCTATTGTCAGAATATCTCATGGTTATCTTGCTTCCCTGGGTTTTCTGATCACCCATGGGCACCGCGCTGATTTGTTTGCTATCTGTACTGACACAAAATAATACATAGGGGCAGACTCAGAAGAGCTGGATTCTGATGATCTGGATGAAGAAGAGGAGTTTGACTTCTCAGATGAGGATGATGAAGACTTAGATGATGAAGATCAAAGGCAAGACCAGGAGGTATCGCCTAATGAGCTTATAGGCAGTCTCAAGTCATATATGAACGAGATGGACCGCGAGCTGGCGCATACCAACGTTGGTAAAAGTTTCACCACCCAAAAGAAAGGGGTAAGTATGCCTTGAGTTCTAGTTTGTAGCATAATAGCTTTGAGAGCTTTAGCAGGAAAGAGGAGATACGCAAAAATAGGTCATTCTGAGTAACGTGCTCAAAAACTTCTGTCTTCTGATCATGTGCTAACTAATTATGATAAAAAAATAAATCCCATGTGCATGCAAAATGTGGTACAGTTGCACCGTGGTATTTTTTTTGAAAACAAACAAACAAACAAAACTTAGCTAAGCTTTAACTTGCATATCGTTTCCAAGAGACTTAGTTTCATTTCCCTGTTTTACCCTGTTTTAGCAGTAAGGCGAGCAGCTGCAGCTTGACTTCTTGAGTTCCTGGAGTAGATTACTCCCATAGGAAGCTGAGCCAGGACTCAGTAACCCTCTCTGTCCTTCGCTTGGAACTCAATCTGTGTAATGGAAAGTGATGATTTTTAACTGGCATGAGCATTTGGTGACTAAATTCCTGTCTGTCAAGACTGTGGAACGTAGTGAACTTTGTTGGCTGCAGCACTGTTTCCTTGTTTCTTTTCTCTTGTGGCTTTTTCTTTTTTTTTTTTTTTTTTTTTTTTTTTTTTTCTTTTTTTTTAAC
This sequence comes from Egretta garzetta, assembly GCF_000687185.1. Taxonomy (NCBI): domain Eukaryota; kingdom Metazoa; phylum Chordata; class Aves; order Pelecaniformes; family Ardeidae; genus Egretta; species Egretta garzetta. The sequence goes on from NW_009260068.1 coordinate 1,049,267, forward strand.
CTGCTGATATACAATTTGATAAAACTTTCTCTTTATACTTACTGTAGGCAAGTTCTGTTAACACAACGTCTCAAAACACTGGCCCTGATTCTGGAGCTGAAGATACGGAGTTGACACCGGTTGATGTGGATATGAACCTAGTAGCTAACCTGCTTGAATCCTATAGCGCTCAGTCTGGACTGGCAGGACCCACCTCTAACATTTTACAGAGCATGGGGGTGTATTTACCTGAAAATGCGGATCGTATTGGCTCGAATAAGGGAGCAACAGAATAAAAAACTGTTGTAATTCAGAAGACACGGCTCACTGAGAAATGAAGCACAGAAGTATTTGGAAGAAGAGACAAAAGGTTTGAATTGAAAGCATTTTATGCATTAGTTATATGTGACTTTAAAGATGCAAAGTGAATTTACCTGCAAAAGCCGTCTGTTTGGATACGATCTTGGATAGAAATGAGATTTTTCCAGTGCTAATGTGTTTTCAGAAAACCAAAGAGGGATGTTGCGACTTCAATGAAAATTTTATTTTAAAACCTGTTTTGCATTTTTCAAATCAATGACCCAATTTGCCATATTTCTGAAATGTCCTTTTACCCGTTACTCGGTGGTTTCAATATCTGGAAAGCAGTTCATGTTCCGACAATGCTCCTGTTTTCAGGGGGAGATGGAGGAACGCCATGTTATGGGAACAGTGTTCTCTTGTGGATCTGGGAATGCTGGTTACATCTTCAGCAGACACCTAGTCGCTTTTCCAAAAGTACAGTGCTTCATTGTAAGAACTTCTGATAATTATCATAAGAATCTGGTTTTTATTAACCAGGAGGATTTGAAGAGTAATTGGATTGAATATGTAAAATATTGGCTTTAAGTATTTTTTGAATTTATTTAAATAAAAGCAGAAATACAGCTTGATTACTGGAGATGTTTGGGGGTTGGTTTTTTTTTTTCTTTGAAGGTATGCCTAACTTCCTCAGCGCAGTATCAGGAGTTCTTGGAGTTAAAGCATTTTCATAATTGGGCTTTTTTTGAATCCTGTTATTGCTGAGTGTCGGTGTCGTGCCAGCAGTAGCTGCATATGAGCCCAGTCTGAACAGTTTAGTTTTGTTATTCAGTGAAAATGTAGCTAGAAGGCATTCAGCATGTTGCTTTCACATGGAATGAAAAATCTACTCTAGATACGAAGACTTATTAAAACTAAGATAAATTTGAAACAAAATGTGTAGAATTCTTGATTTACAGACAACAAAAACGCAGTCCTGCCAGATCTGAATCCGTTTCTACAAGTCTTTATTTTTTCTTCCACACAACAATTAATCGAATGTCTCAACTGGTAGAAGAGAAGCTCATTGGTTGAGGTTTTGGGGGGGTTTTGTTTGGTTTTTTTTAAACTTGTTGAGAAAAATAGTATACAATGATACAAAAGCTTGATTGATCCTGAAGGCATACCTAATTGCTTTCAAGGGGTTGAATTGTTGTTGTTGTTGTTTGTTATTATCGATGTGGTTATTCGTCTGAAGGTTTGCAGGCCATTTAGTTGAAGCCTTGGTTTTAATTTTTTTTGCATGTTAAGCGTTGGCATTATTTTAACTGACAAAGCAGACTGTAGCAAAGGTTGTTTTCCATGTCGGACACTTGTTGGACGGTGAGTTTCAGTCTGCCGTGCCAACTGAGTTTGACCAACGCACAGAAAATTCTTCAGAAGTCACACGTTGGCATAGTTTCATTGAAATTCGTGAGACCGTGACAGTGTACAACAAATGCTTGCTTGCTGATTTCCCTACTGATCCATGCTCATGGCTTGTCTTTTTTCCAAATTTTTGTTTCTTTTTGCAAATGACAAATATCTTGTAAAATGCTCCAGTACAATATCACAAATACTGGGGATTCTGTACGTGAATGCATGGGATGAATGTGGATGAAGGATGACGGCAGTGCTACCTCCACATTTGTCCTCCATCAATGTTGTACAAGTTAGTTTGTCAACAGTTTAGGGAGAGTACCAGCAAGCTGGACAGGGATCAGGGACGGACAACAAGAATTAGGAAGTTTAAAGATGCTGCTGAAGTTAAAGGAGTTTGGATTGCAGAGAGGTGAGGTGGAATGGGATTGAGTTCGACAAATCTACGCTGGAAAAACTGGGGTAACAGGAGTTCTTGAATCTAGAGGACAAGGATAACCAGCAGTTGGTGGTGGAAAACAGATGTACTTGAACATGAAATAGGGTTTATGTTTTAACAGGGAAGGTAATTAACACTGAAGCTACATAAAATTCTCCACCGATGAGTAGGTCGATCAAGTTTAGATACTTTAAAAAATAACTTGGTTTCAAGAACACGATCACGTTTAAACTCTCTTGTGGCCCATACGATACAAAAGGTCAAAACAGGTCAAAGGAGACTTCTAATGTAATATGTGAAGAAAACTTCTAAGCTCATGTTCAGAACAAAGCTGCTCTTTTGGAAGCACTTCAGCTGATCTTACTTCCTGGGTAATCTTACTTTTCCATCAATTGGACTGTTATTTCTGTGAGGCTGTACTTACTCCAGCTGTTTACATTTGCTTAGCAGCTTCCCGGTGGAGACCTTCAGGACTCTGGAATTGCTCACGGGAGAATTTGCCATCGAAGAATAAGCATTTCCATGCTGCCTCTTCCACTGCTTTGAAGTAACATGTGAGGCGTTTCTGCTTTTAATTTTGAAAGAAATTATTTTTAGTGAAGGAAGCCTGATGGAATTAATTAGGGAAGACAAGTGCAGTGTGGTTCCCTTTCAACGGATTGCTATCAAAGTTTCCATTATATTCTAAATTAGTTTAACTAGAACTGCGTTCCAACACAATTTATTCACTTTGCTCACTTGAGCATCTGCCTTTCGTACAGCCCTGTTTATCCTAGAACTTCTGACCCTTCCCAGAAACGCTTTCTTGTTTGTGGCTTGGCCCCTGTAGCTCCAGTTCTAATGGCGTAGTTGTTGACTGGTACGTTTCAAGCAAGAAAATAATGGCTCTTTCATCTTCCATGTATGAGCTCGAAACTAATCCCAGGGGACAGCAGCGCCCTTTAACTTATTAAAAATCTTCTCAACACCTGGGTGGTTTGGCCGTTGCCCCTCTTTCCACCGACCAGCTTTATGGAATAGGGAGGTGGCTAAGAAAGAGGGTCTTTATTTTCGCTGTGTCAATGGAGGGTGTGCCGTTCATCTCTGGAGCCAGCAGCCCACTGGCTGGCGATGTTTCCAGCCTGAGCCTGACTCCCTCCTGGTCAGCGGGGAGGAGGTGTGGCTCGGGGGGAACGGTACCTAACTGCAGCTAGCTGTGTTCCAGTGCGGTGTGGTGTCGGTGATGCTACCTGCTATTTGAAGCCCCTGTGCTTACATCCGTCTCCTGCAAATAAACTGTTTTCAGCATCCTTGCCGCATGAGCGGATGGCCGCCGCCTCTGCTGCCGTGGCTGATCACCTCCCTGCGTGACGCTTGCCTCCTGCCTTGCCTTTCTAATGCTGCAGCATAGGAGTAACAGTTCTATCTCCAGGGCATGTGCTAGTTGCGGTGCTGGAAAAGCACTTTTTATTAATGTTTGCGCAGCTCCTGCTGTAGCTACTTATCTAACTCCTATGAAAAATTGTATTTTGTTTTTAATAGCAGCAGGAGTTGAGCCAGGCCCTTTGTACCACCTCGAGATCCCTTGGGATGCTGCAAAAACTGGAGCAGCAGCTGCCCTCCCTCTTGCCATTTACGTCTTTGGAATGGAACACAAGAGCATCTGTTCCAGCAGGTCTAAGATGGAAATCTATTTCTTTTCTCCAACTTTGTTTATTCCCCTAAGAAAATATCACTGTGGAGGGCAGTTGGGGTTCTCAGCTTAAAACAGCAGAACATAGAGCTTTTGAAAAAAGTGGATCGCTCAGGAATATGAAAAGTCAGGAGCGTGAAGCCTAAAACATAACTTTAGTTGATGTGCATCAAGTGTGTTCTTCAGTCACCAGCTGAGGAACCTGGTTACCACCTCCTGAGGATGAAGAAGGTCTCCTGTTACAGATTCCGGGTGCCAGCAGTGGATAATTAATTCAACAGCAAAACTGTGCTTTCAGGGCAGATAACTGAGATTGCTGTTGTGGTCATGATTCTGTTTACCTTGTGTTTGAACTCTTACGGTAACACACACTAACAGCTCGCCCTGTTGAAAAAGGGTAGGAACGACAGGCAGGTGTAGGAATACCTGCTGGCTACGCTCCAGGCGAGGAAACTGTCTTGTGGAGCGCGGTGTCATGGACAAGGGTGTCATGAACAACTTAAGAGGTCTCTGGTGCAAAACTGTAGCTAAGAAGCGAAGTAATGAAGGGAGGCAGAAGAACATCACGTTGTGTGTTACTCTAGTGTAAAGCGTGGATTGCTGTTTGGAATAAAGCCTATGCTTAAGTGGGCCAGTGCTCCCGGATGGATATTCACGATTCTGCAAGAATGCAAGGATGGGAAATGAAGAGCAAAGCTAATGTGAAGGTAACGCTCAGTTTATTCAGAAAAAAATACATAGCTGACTTGACCACTGTTGCAGGTAGCAGGCAGAATATGCAGTATTTCCAGTAAAGACTTTATAATTTGATGGTAAAAAGGAGGAATGATAACCAATGACTGCAGTGATGTTAATCTAAATTAGTTCAGACCAAACCTTGGTTTTATTATTTTTAACTGGCACGCTATTTGCTTTTGCTGTATTCCAGTTACACAAATCAGTCAACAATGTTTCATAGATGAAGCTGTATAGCTGCTCTCATCCTAGTCCAACGCACATCTATTTAGCACCCTGACTGTAGCGTCCACCTTAACCATTTACGAATTTTCAGCTTCCCATTCCTTAAAAGATCTTGTTGAGTATTCTTAGGCTTTTATTAATAAGCGATGCATGAATTTGTCTCTGTCCCTATCCCAAACCTCATCTTGCTGCTTCTTCTGCTTCTGTTAATACACTGGTAAATCTTCTGGGTCCCTTTGCAATATTTCCACTCACAGAAATAGAGCCGCCTTTGCATTTCCTGCCATTAGAAACACCTCACTGTGTATCGGTTTGGTTTTTTTTTTCCCCAATCATTTCAAATCTTGCTGAAAAATCTCCTCCTTGCCTTGCTTCCTAGCTTCTGCTGTTTCTCTCTCTAGCTGTGTTTCGTTTAGATGTGAGGTTCTGTGAAGAACGCCGTGTATAAAGATGCTACGACCAGTTGAGCACAAGGACCAGCGGAGAAGGACGTCGTGCCGGCGTTCTCCATTCCTGTGCCAGTACGGCTCTCCCTGCCAGGCTTTGTGGTTCTGCCTCCCTGATCTTTCTCGTGTTCGTGACAGCTGATGCCAACTTCAGTTTCTCCGTGTAATGATGATTCTGGACATCACTGAGTGCGTGCACCTGATTGTCTACAAAATACCACCGATGGCTTTGAAAGAAAACGCGTCAGGCCGTTTGTAGATTGGCAGCTTGGCTTTTTGTTTTTTAACAGAAGTAGGTTTGGTGGTGCTCAGTCGTTCCCAGGTGCATGAATGACATCTGGCAGTATTTTTTCCCTTGCACAGCTGCTTGCCTGCTGTTGCTACGTTGAAAAGTGAACAAGTTTTAAACGGGAGCTGAAGGCTGGGGCTGCCGAATTTGTTTCAGCCGTGCTTCAGACTGAAGCACAGGAATTGTATTTGTGGAATTACAATGTGTTCTGACAGCCTGTCCCTTGCAGCTGCCAGAGCTGAACTGCTCATAGTTACTTGCAAAATGATTACCTGAAAAACGACTTTAACACGGTCATGTTGTCAGGGCATTCCATTAAGTGCTCATGTCCTCCTGGGCTAAACAGGTTTGGCATGTGTCCACCGTGCCTCAGAGCGTGCTTTCAAGATGAAGTAATTTCCTGATGTCAGAGCTTCCTCCTTGACCTGTAATGCTGAAGTCAGACTTTCTGCCATTCACGATGGATGAGTACCCCTCTGGGTAGGAAAACACGACCTTTCCATGCAGCAGCAGAGCAGCCCAAGGCGATGGGAGAGCACGTGGTAAGTGAAACGCATATTCTCGGTCCACGCCATTTCCAGGTAAGGTTTTCGTAAGCTCCCTCAGTCAGAGAGAGGTGAGTTTGTGTCGTGTGGTTCAGTTACGTTAATCCTCTGCTGGGACCTGTTGGAGATAAACGTAACTTTTATGCCCTGCTGCTCTTGGTGCGTAGGTGGAACACTGCTCTGAACCTGCCCGCGTTGCTCTCCGAAAAACTATTTCAAATTAATCAGATAAATGTTCTTATTCTATAGCTGCCCGTGCATCCTGCTGACTGGTAATGCTTGTAAACAATTAGGCTGTAATGCCAGAGGCTGACTGCTTTTCCGTGGTGGGTCTTGCTGAAGTCCCAAGCCCTTGCAGTCTCTGGAAGCAGTGGCATCTCAGTGATTTATACAAGCCAAGTGTCCCCAAAGAGGATTCATTCAACGGATGCATTTTTGAGAGGAACATCTTGCTACGTCCCTTTTGCCTGCTCGATGTCTTTTACGTGGAAAAGCCCTGCGGTGTTTTGTTGAAGAAGCATCTGTCGGGAATCGCCTGTTTCTTCTTCCAGGTCGCCCTGCCTTTGGGGAGCGTGTTCTGCCTCGGCTGCAGTGAGTGGTACTCGGGCTTCAGCCAGATTTCCGAGGCAAATGCAAGTGAGAACAATGTCTCTCTCATCTTGTTTTTCTGTCCTGTTCATAGCTGTGTGTTCCCTATGATCGCTCCTGCTTTTTTAACATCAGGAATAGAGGCCACCATTATGTCTTCATGCCTAAGTCAAAAGGGTACAGATTAAGGATTTCTTTTAAATTTGAGAACCTTTAAAATATGTGATGGGAATACTGCTTTGGAGTTGTTCTTGCCCTACAAAAAAAAGGTATTTGAGTAGATTGAAAAGGCTCTTTTTCGGATTGATAATTAACATGCAGACATGTAAAGCTGCATTTTAAAGGGTGAGTCACAGAAGCAAACAGATGAGAAAACAGCTTTGCTTTTCCTTTTAGATTTCCTCTTGTAGAAAACAGGCGGTCACTGATGAAATCCGAAAAAGCCTGGTGTAGTCAGAGCATGAGCTGGGCTGCGACTCGTCGAGATGCCCACGGATATCTAGCAGCCAGTGTCTGGCCCACCAGCATTGAGCAAGGGGGCGGTGGTGATGGTGACAGCTCCTGTGACCAGCCTGCCTTGTGCCATGCCACAAAATCTTGGGGGTGCCCACGTCACCATGAGGGGACACCCTACAACGACAGGTCTGTATCAGCAATGTGGAAGGGACGGTTCTGAAGGAGCCGGTGTCAGTACTTGGTGTCTTTCAGTTAGAGCTCACTGATTTCCGTTAGAGCGTGTTGATGTTAAAAACCACCATTTAATAAGCAGAATAACCCGGTGTTTCCCAAACACCGGTGAATTTTCTCTGATGGTAAATCTGATCATGCTGTAGCTGGCTTGACAAAGACGTGCACTGCAATTATGTACCGTAAAAGTACAAAGCCAAAACACACAAGGCTCAGGTTAGTGCTGAAGCCACGTAGCCGCTCCTCCTTTCGCTCACATGTACTGCTTTTTGCTGCTTTTACTTCTTAGTCCTTTTTCTGCCACTGGGAGAACCGATCATGTGCGGATATTAAAAAGTACTAAGTACATCGAGCTGGTTGTTGTACACTGGAAGCGGGCTCGGGGCACGTTCATGAACTATGTAAGGGCAAGGATTAAGGAGAAGTAGGGAGGAGGGTGAGAAGTGGGAATGTCTTGCTGGTGGGTATCTAACTCTTTGATACCTTCTGCTTCAGAGAAGGGGAAGAAAGGAGTGAGGCTGAAAATGAAAATGGCAGATTCCCAGAGGTGAGAGAGGCAGAGATAAATGCTGAGGCATTAAAATGGTGTGATGGGAGAGAAAGCAGGAGGAACTACTATGGAGAGAGGCAGCGCATCATGTTTCAAAGGCAACGGGATGCAGGAGCGTTGCAGTTAAGTTCAGTGGTGTGTCTGGCTGGGCTGGAGGGGAGGAAGCAGCGCCCGTGGCTGTACCGGAGTACAGTCTTACCAGGGTGACCGACAGATGGAGTTCACAGACATGAAAGACATGTTCTGACATGTGGGTTTTATTGACTGAGAGTTAGTGAGGGTGGGAAAGGTGTTTGCACATGCCACCATGGCCTGAAAGGATCCCCTCCCAACCTCCTAAAGTCAAATTAACCCGAGGAAACAAAGCATGTCTCAACGGTGTGAGAAAGCCTGCCTTTTCTGCTGATTGCTCGGGTGTCGCGAGTCCAGGTTTTTACCATTGCTCAGAAGGTCTTTCACCCGCAACGGATCCTAATGGTGGCAGTCAGTGATACATTCCTCTTCCCCCATCTGTCTTGGGATGTGAACTCTGGCCAAGCAGGCAGAAAGGACTGTCGGCCTGAATCAGCAGCAGATCAAACACCCTTCCATCTGCTGCTTCTACTAAGCTTTCCTTGGCCAGGATGTCTCTCTGTCACTTCCCCTCCCACCAAGAGAACTGATACCATTTCATCAGTAAACCCAGACCAGCTCTCCAGGCAAGCCACAGACTTTTGGCACAGGGTGAGAGGTACTGCACCTTCCAGGATTTTTCTCTGTCAGGAGTGGAGTCCTTGCTTGCAGCAGTTCCTTTCGCCTCCGCATTATCTGGGTTCTAATACGCTTATATGGAGGTTTTGCTCTTCCACTCTCTACCACCAGATAGCTCTGTTCTCTCTTCTTTGGGATGGAAGTAACACTGTCTTACTGGTGGGGAAAATGGTGCCTCTACAGATATTTTTAGTTGCTCAGATATCTCGGTGAAATAGGAGCCCACCTAACATTTGCAAAAAAAAAAAATAGGATGTTTTATAGGAACCTGGAAGATTGAAGGGGAAGGGAAACAGAAGAAGGGGAGAGCATACAGGCAGTGGCTTTTTTCCTGGTTTGGTTTTTTTTTGATAGTTCTTCCAGATCTATATAAAAGTGAACACTGAAAGGCACCACTGTCCCTTTATTTTTTTTCTGGGAAAATTGCGCACTTGATATCCATCCAAGATGGATAAAACGGAGGAAAACGGGAGATAGGTGCCAGGGGCTCACTGTTCTGTTGCTTGCTGGGGAACAGCAGCAGCTGGTCACAAGAATTTTGATGCTTTGGGACTAAGAATTTTATTTACTGAAATATCTCAAAGGCCATCCGCTGTACATGGACTTGTTTGATGCTTTGGGACTAAGAATTTTATTGTACATTTACTGCAATATCTCAAAGGCCATCCGCTGTACATGGACTTGTCTGAGGATGATCAGTTGGAGATGGCTTTGCAGGTCTATGTATCGGCGTGGGAGACTGCCGTCAGTCTGGTGCTGTCCTCGCTGTAACACAGACTTTGCCTTCGGTAACTTTGGATGCTTTTGTATGAACCTTTCATTGTCCTGGTAGAATTGCAAGCTTGCTGAAGTCATGCTGAAGCCGGCTGGGAAGTTTGCTGCTTAACCCACTCACAAATCAGCTGGTGAGCGATGGCCTGTTTAGGAGGGAACCAGGGTAAAAAACTACCATCGTCTCGCTTTGAAGATCTGGGCTCTCTCTTGAGACCCTCCACGATCTCCTCCAGGCCAAACCACTGGGCTTCCTCTAGTTCCAGGCTGTTCATGCTGATCTGGAAAGAATTGAGAGAGTACCAGTTCCTTAAATCAGATTTAAATGTGGGCAGCGGAACCTGGCTTGTTCTTGCCCCCACAAAGACCCTACGCTAGAATGCCCAGAGTGCTTTCTCCGTGCCTGAATTAAGTGCTGATACTATCTGCCAGTGCTTTGTCGTCTTGGTTCCCCTAGGGAAGCCACAAATCAGGTAGCCCTATTCTTATTGCACTGGCCTGCAAAGTACCAGTGGCTGAGCACGGTGGCAGAATCTGCGTGTTCTATGGCAAATAGGTATTAACACTAGAGAGTACCTCCTCCGCAAAGCTGAGAGGGGGAAATACAGGGGTGTTGGGCTCTGGGCTTGTATATATATACAGTGACCTGTGCAAAATCTGGCATGTTGCAACAGAAGATAGGATTATTTTGTTTGTTCTTCACTTGTAGAGAAAGCCAAGGGAAGAGTGCATTTAGAGAGCAACTGATGCTCTCCAAAGTGAGGTCCATGGACTGAAGGAGATTTTGCTACGTAAGGCGGGCGGTGAAATGCCTCCAGGGAACCTGAGCCAGCTCACCTCAGCCTGCTGGGCTCTCACCAAGGCGTGACAAGCTATCATTAAGCAGCTGCTGGGAAAGGGCCAGTGCTGAGAAGCTGAGTACCAGAGCGACTCCACCTCCAGGCCCACCTCTTCTGCCACCTCCCGCCGGACTGTCTCCTCCACGTTTTCGCCTAGAAGCAACCAAAGTTAGGTAAGGACAGCCTGGCCTCAGGGCAGCAAACCCCTGGCAAAGAAAATGTAGGCACACTCATTTCTGAGGTGTTCCAGCCCTGACCGCGCACATGGGAGCTCCGACTGCGCTGACCTGGAAACGCTTGTCGGCAGGATGCTCAGGTACATCCAACAGCAATGCTTACCTCCCTTAAACAGAGGCATCAGAGACATTTTTGGCTTTGTCTATATACAGCTGGTGGACAGAACAATGCTGCCTCTCTTCATCATTTGCCTTTTTAAGCCATTTTCCCTCCTGTAACAAGAGGTCTGTAGTTTTTCTTCTGAGCCAGACTGCACTAGGCGCAGAAAGTATCGGGGGTTCTACCCTGGGGAGCCTTATACTTGTATTTACCATCAGGGACTAGAACAACCGATACACACCCGTAATTCCCACTCTCTTCAGATACATACGGCTATTTTGAATTCTGTCTGAATGGCAACACCAATCTATTTGGATCCAGTATGGTTTTTCCCCTGATATCACCTATGTTTCCATCCTCCTCTGTGAACGGGCGTTTGTTTGCTTGATGTCCCATCGTTCTGCCCCCAAGCCCTGCGTGTCCGAGGCCACCGCTGCTGGATCGGAAACTGCCTTACCCATGTCACAGAAGCCCGACAGAGCGGTGTACATCCCCTGGGGAAATGAGGGCTGGCGTGCGAGGAGGCACCGGCTCCCATCAGACACCAGGGTGATAACCACTGGAGACATCTAGCAAATGCATCAAAAAGCAAAGCAAGTTGGTCAGACCAAACGCGTAAGTGCAAATTGTCGCTTCCCCCAGCCGGTTGGGGGCGGGGGGGTGGGGTGTTGGATGAACACCCAGCTACGTGCAGAGCCCTCCTGCTGCCTTTTACAGGTCCCAAGCACTGGCTTGTCACCCCAGAGCCCCTGTGTTCCCTACCTTTGCTGTTCAGGTGCTCACCTGCGGGTAGTAAGTTATTCCGCTGGCGTGGCAGACACGCTTGCTGCCAGCTACGTTTTTCTGAGTGGGCTGCCCAGTTTTGCTACAGTACTGGTGGGAATCGTGCCACCGGAGAAGGGACTGGGCCTGTGAACACCAAGAGAGAAACACAAATCTGTCTTAAAACTGGGGCGAAGAGATGATCTGGAGCGGTCTCCCTGAATGATACTTCACTGTCTTCTCCCCAGCACGCAGTCATGGGGATAAACTCTGGTTCTGCTTGGAAGCCCCAGAAAGGTAAATTAAGAATGGGCACTGCTTTGAAAAATGGTGGATTCTGCAATTGATGTTTCGTGCTTCTTGCTTTAGCATCCAAACTTGAGCATGTTCGGGGGAGGTGGGGAAGAGTTGTTCCTTATTGGGATATAATGGGAGTAGTGGTGGGAAAGGAACTATTCTAAGGAGTCTCCAACTCTGAGTACCTTCTTGAAAAAACAGCCCGAGCACCACGAACATTACAGAGCAGGAAAAGAACCATGAGCTATCTCTACTTATGGGTCAGGGCAGCTGATGTTCACACACGGGTCTTTTCTTAGGGCTTCCGAGCATACAGCATCTGCAGAGTAACAGCTTATAAGCGAGCAGTTTGAAAAGAGCAGCTCTGAGAGAAAATGGGTTAAGTTTGCTCGTGAAATTCCATTTGCCTAGAAAATTACAGAAAACTAGTGCCTGATAGTTGTTAAGCTGAAGACAAACTGGGGTTGCTGTGGCTGCTGCTAAGATCAGGGTGTTTCACACTGGACATAGAGCAGGTTGATGCTAAATGGCTAATTACTGCAGTCATCTTTAAGCCACTTGTCTGATTCTCTCTCTGTTGCAGCTTGCTTTTGGGATGGCAAATTTGGGAAAACTGCTGTAGTTAATGGTGCATTTGTACCTAGGTCACTGAAAGCATACGGGAGGTACTTCCACAATACGTATTAAATCATAATATGGGAGACAAGGAGAAGGGCTGATGTTAGAAATTGCAACTTCTAAAAGTAAAAAATTCTGTACAATACCGAAGCCAGCAAAGGAGAATCTTTCCCATCCACAACGAAGAGAGCCTTTCGTAGGTCAGTAAACGACCCCTTGAGTTCAGACTCAATGACCGATTTCTCCAAGGCTCCTGTTTAAAAAAAACAACAACAACAAAAATCTTTGATCTCATAAATTGCAGTTATTATCCCAACTTTATGCCCTTCATTGTTCCGGTATACAATTTCTGGAAGTTCCCATGGAAGTGACATCACGTCAGTGGTGATATTCCCAAATGTTAAGTGACCTGCCAACAGCTCACCTTTGCTAGCACACGCACAGGAACAGCAGTGCAGTTCACAGAATCATAGCATTCCAGGTTGGAAGGGACCTCAAGGATCATCTGGTCCAACCTTTCTAGGCAAGAGCACAGTCTAGACAAGATGGCCCAGCACCCTGTCCAGCTGAGTCTTAAAAGTGTCCAATGTGGCTCTGACCCACCGCGCTCACAACAGCTCTACAGAGACTCAACCGAGTCCTCTTTGACAGTAAATGTTCACCCAGCAAGGACCAGGGAGGTCGCCTAGGCAGCGTCTTTATCTCAGTGCATCAAACGTGATGCTGATACAGATGGAAGAGACGTCATCCCAACCTAAATCCAGGGCAAAGCGTGGTACGTGCTCGTCTGAACAACCGATCAGCACTGACTTCTCTATCCACTGTTCAGCCTCGTTGAATTTCTCCAGGATCCTTTTCATCTCTAAACAGGGAAAGAAAGGGGAAGAGAAAGCTGTGATGAAAGCAAATTTATACAACCGTGATGCTCTCTCTGGATCCTCAAGGCACACGCCATCTTGGCTCAAGGCAGGGTGCTCATGCAAGAGAGGGGACAAGACACGTGGTCCCACCTGGATGGAGACCAAAAGTCTGGCTCTCCTCCTAGCTGTTGGCAGTTTTGGCCGTGCCAAGCTAAAGACGCAAATGTCGCAATGCTTGGGGAGCAGCTGTCTGTTCTGTTTCTGTCTTACGCCAGCCGATACCTTTCTCTCAAAGACAACTTCTGCGTTACACCAAATAGCCTTTGTCAGTTAGACCTTGCTTGGTTCCCTGCTGGCCCTTTCCCTTCAGAAGGCATGGTCCCAAATGTTTAAAACTGATCTTCTCAAACCAGATCAGGTGTATGTTGATACCGTACGTGTGTGAAGAGCATGAGCTTGTGTTGGCATGCCAAGGTTTTAACTCTAAATAGTCTTTGCTTGTTAACAAATAGCGTGCTGCATGTAGCAGGATGTTCCTCCACAGCCTGACAGAGTTTTCAAGCCCCGTGTAAGGGGTTGCTTATTGCAAATGACTCTGTATCATTGATCTGGGAGGGGTTTCTTTCCGGACACCCGCTTACCTGCTGCGCTGAGCTGAGGTACCAAATATTTCTTCCCAACTTTCTGCAGGAAGGGGGAGAGATGGTGAAAGAGGTAGAAAGTTCCTGAGGCCTGGGCTTGTCTACAAAGGCTATCATCTTCCTTTAGCTCATTTAAGTATCTGCAGTGAGAAAAAAATTGGGAAGATGAATTCAAGATCATGTTGAGATTATCTGTGTTACCCTTATTTGAACGCATGCGTTTTGCACAGAGCAGGGGGGCTGAGCGGACAGTACAGAATTTATGTATTCCACATGTTCCTAGAGTTTTTGACAGCTGAGCCTGCTCTTTGGTGGGCTGTAGCCTCTAGCGAAGGTGCCGCGTGGCAGAAAATACTGCAGTTCTTACTACCACACAAGTAGCCTCAAGTCTTAGACATCTGAGAAGATCAAGCAGCCCAGTCTCTTAATCCAAGAGGTCTGCTTTATAGGCATGACCATTTGTGTGCAGGAAACCTTGGTCTTCCCTTTTATCCCCCCCAGTCTGGGTTTGGCAAGGCTGCTGAGGACTTGGGGTGATGAATACGCTTCCCATCAGGCTGCGTGCATCACTGCAGGGTACGTCCTACCTGTCAGGCCGACGCGAGGGGTAGAGACCAAGCTGAAGTCTAAGGGCCCAGCTGGCCAGGGCCTGAGTTAGGCAAAGCGATCGCTGGGAAAAAGGGTGTCAGGATGTGCTTCTTTCGGACTGTTTGAAGTAGTATTTAAAACGAGGTGAGCAGCATCGCCTCAAGTCTGCCTTGCATTTTAAGAGCTTGTTAGCTAGGAGAGCAAGCATAGGCATTCATCAACAGAGCTTCAGCCTGAGAGAACCCGTTCTTATCAGTGGTGGAGGGAGTGGAGAGGTTCTGGCTGTTGGCATTTACAGAGCTCACATAGCATGACTGTACTACTGCCGGACTGTTAAAAGATTAACCCCCGGGTTAGATTGAGGTAGGGCTCCTTGTGGCAGTGGACACAAGAGTGCCAAACTCCAGTCTTCTCACTGCACACAGGAATCAGAGCAGAACTTACCTCATTTTTCTAACATAGGTAGAGTGTGACCTGCAGAAGAGCGAGGAGGCTCTTCTGTACACCGCTTGATAAATCGCAGCCATAACCAACACCGACAGGGAGCTGCCTCCGCCTAAAAAGAGAAGCACAGAATATAATGCAGCGGCCCTGCAAAGTTAGCTTTGATTTAAAAGGTGCAATAACCCACTGCTACCAGAAACCTCCCTCTCGCAGAGTCTGCGGAATGCTGGCATCTGCTTTCTAAAATTATCACTTTGGTCGTCGTCTCTAGTCGCACATCAAACCCAGTTTCAGGCAATTTTTAAGGCTATTTAAAGAGACCTCAGTTTGTTTCCATCTGTGAGCATGCACAGAAGGTCTTACAGAAATGGCTGTAAGACTGGGTTCAGTGTTCCCATCCTTAACTCCCGTATCCCTGGGGAAAAGAGCAGTGAAGGTGGCTGCTCTCTTTGTTTGTTTCCTACACAGTTGCAATGGCCTCGATCCAACCGAGCATCCTATTGCAGCAGACAGTAGAATCTGTGGGAAAGGCACTGATGCCAGAAGAGAACGAAAGACAAAATATCGGCTGCGGAAGAGAATTCCCCGAGTTAGACGAGAGACAGTGGTTGCAGCTGAATTGGATCATCGCCAGCTATGAATGTGGGGTTTTGTGCCAAAGGATCCTACCACGTTTTCAGCTCAGGCAGTCACGGGCTGCAGTTTGAACTCGGCTTCAGGATGTCAGAAGCCAGCCAGAAAACGCTACCGCCTCTAGCATTCGTCTGAAACAAAAAAGAACTACGATTCGTAACCCTTAGCGGCTGTTCCGAGCCTTTCACGTTTCAGCCACGGAACTCGAAGCCCTTTAAGGAGGAAGTTTTGTTTGCTTCGATTTACAGGCACGCAAGCAGCGCCAAAGAGGTGTCCGTGAGTCCTTCCTTTCGGTAAAGGTCAGCGATGGCGCCTGAGCGGAGCCCGTAGCCAGCGGCGTGGAGGCTTTGCCTCGCAGCTTCTGACATCCCTGCCCTGGATCCCCCTTTCCCACTGTCTGGGCTGAGGGAGGTCTTCACCAGGATGATCCCCGTGGGAGCCAAGCCTGCTGGGGGAAGAGCATCGGCATCCCTGCTCGCCGCTTCAGCCGCAGCAGTGCGAGCTCTGGGCACGCTGCCGAGCGGCTGGGGCAGACGCACGCGAGGATGGCGACCGTCGCAGAGACCCTGTCTGAAACAATTTCGTGGCGCGACGATTACGTGTCCGCCGCTTCTCTCCACCCCCCGTCCCCCACGTCTCGCTCGTATAGCCGGGCGTGTGAAAATCTCCAGCATGGCAGCCAGCGCTGAATGGAGGAATTTACAAACAGCTCCGCACTTTGCTGGGGAATGAGCAGGAGGAATGGTTTGTACCTGGAACGATGAAACGCAGCGTATGCAGGCGTTTAACCCCTTCCTTCCTAGGAACCACGATGCCAGATTTTTGGCTAGGCTCACTGCAAACTCAGAGCCAGTAAAAACTTGATCTCGGGAGGCCAGCCCAAGCTCCCCTGCCTTGCCTGTCGGTCTCGCTTAGGCTGCACAGGCAGCAGGGGCTGGATCCAGGCCTGCATTCCCCAGGCGTTTTCCCCACTTACTGCGCTCTGTGCAGAAGCAGTGCTGTCTCCAGCAGCAGGGATCAGCTAGGAGAGCCCCGCGTTGACCCCCCAAAGCATTGCTCCTACAGCAGCTCTCCTGCTGGGGCCGAGTCGCTCTGGCCCCACTGGGAGCACTGGGAAATGTAGTTCTGCACAGGCTGCACGCAAGCCCTTGGCAAAGCTAGACGGCTGACTTATCTGCTCTGGATTTTCATTAACTCCTGGGGTTAGTGAGGCTGCCCGGGAGTAAACTCTCTCTTCCCCCCCCGCCATGGGAAATCCACACGCCGTATTTTGCCATCGGAAATCCACACGCCGTATTTTGCCATCAGAAATCCACACGCTGTATTTTGCCAAGCAGAAGTTATGAGAACAAAGCTGCTGCAGTAATTTGTGCTGTTCTTAGCAGAGGAGCTTGTTCCTCTGAGTTGCTTTCTTTCCCCCCCCCCTTTTTTTTTTACTCCAAAACTTCTCTGTTTTTTTGTATCAGTAGCATAAGAGCATTGTTTAAAGTTAAGGACCATACATCCTCAATCAGGAAAACACACCAAGAGCTGTATGTATCTAAAGGATGGAGCTGTTGAGTGTTCAAGCTCCCAAACCCGCAGCTGAATTTGCAAGTGAATAGCTCTGATTAGAAAGCCTGCTTTGCCAAGACGGATGTCAGAATAATGACAAATATTTTTCATGCCTTTAGAACTGAACAAACAGATGCTTCTCAAGTACTGAAAACATTATTCTGGGCTGGAACCTACCTGCCTATACTTAGCACAAAGGGAATTTTATACACATATGAAAGTAAATGTTTTCAGGGCAGCCTTTTGCTTTTTGGTCATGAATTCAGGCATTCTAATAGAGAATTTGCATCATGTAATTTGAGAGCACAGCTTGTAAAAATAATAGAGTGTGTGGGGGGGAAATAGCACTCTTGTTACCAGTGTTACTTGCAAGTTTAGGCCTAATTATGCTTGACTGCTATTTGTGCACTTCCTGAAACAGAGCAAGCCCAAGCTTATTAATCCACTAGGCTAACTGGATTAATGGACAAAACACATCTTCCCTTAATAAGATAAAGGATTGAAACATAATCTCTAAGGGAAGCATCCACCCTGCTGTTAAAACAAACTAACAGATTTATTGACCCCGACTGCCCCCAGAAATGGATCTGGCAAGAAGAGCTGGCTTTAGAGGGAAGCGGTTGGGGGAGATACTTTGGACCTCAAATCTTCAGCCCAAAGCAACAGGTGAGGGGTAAATGCACCCCTATCCACGTGAAGGATTAAAAGCCGGAGCTCTAATGCTGCGGTGTAAAGACTCCTCGGCCGGCAGCGCAGTGCTGTAGCCTCTTGTTGCTATATGCAGCTGGAAAAAAAAAAAAATCAAGGATTAGCCCAATCGTGTTTACCTGGGCACTGTGCTGTGCGAAGATGTACAGAGAAAATAAGATTAGAGTCACTTCTGTGACTGATCTGACCCGTGGGAAGCCACGCGGTCTAGGAGAGATTCCTTGTGCCTACACCCGCTTGTGACTGCACGTCGCCCAATTAAATATTGCTGCAGCACATAAGCGGGGGAGATGATTCTGAAACTACCGGAGGCTTTCTCGTCATTTGTTCGTGTAATTATTTAATTTAAGGAGCACAAACACCAGTTGTCACTTTGGCACCGAATTGGCTCCTTGTGAGTATTTTTGAGCCAGGCCCTGAGTTGTGGGGATTGCACCTATAAAGCATTATTTGTCCCCTGCCGGTACTGTACCCCCTGCCAGACGCGATCCTGTGAGCGAAGTGAAGGCCTGGCTGTCCAAATGCATCTCTGACAGCTTCCTGTAGGTTGCTAATTTGAGCTTTGGCAGGCCACCAGGGGAAGCGAATCCCGGAGACTCTCCCGATGCAAGAAGAGCAAACAAAAGGAACAGGCAAGGAGGAGGCAAGCAGTGGGAACAAATACTTGTGACCTCTTACATGGATGAGACTGCAAAACAGGCAAATCTTTGGTCCTGTGTTGCTAAGGTGTTGTGGGTTTTTGGTTTTTTTTTTTGTTTGTTTGTTTGTTTTTTTTAAATCTGGGTTTGTAAAATAACTCATATTGGTATTAGCAGTTGGTAAAAGATTTTTCAAGCCAGACTATTGGCTGGAAAATGTAATTCTAGGCTAATAACAGTTATACTAGTAATCTTGCTTTTTCTTGCTGCTCTGTTTTGTGTCTTTCCAGCTGCCCTCAATAAGCAGCAACGAGCATTAGAATTGCTAACAGCTGGCCCTTGGAAAACAACTGTTAATTGCTTTAAATGCATAAAACTAGTAGCCTCACATTGAAAGCTTATGGTCAAGCCACAAGAAACCTCTTGGTAAAAAAAAAAAACTTATTTCTTTTTTAGGAAGAGACCAAGGAAAGACAAACCACTTCTTTAAAGAGAAAGCTTAATGAGTAGTCTTTCCCTCTATCATTAAATTTTAGATGCAAGCTACCCAAATCTGGCCTTGCTCTAAAGTTAGACTTGTAGCGTGCATTATGCGTATGCGGGACAGTTGCTCGTACTCCGGGTGGGGACCTCGAAAGGCAGAAACTGTCTAATTAGACACTGCTGATTACCTTCTGCGGTCCTGATGCTTGCGCAGGCGTAGAGGAGCTGCCCTAAGGTCTGAAGGACGCTTTAGCAGGATTTGCTCGTTTCAGCTGATTGGGGTAGCATGCGTGCATTTTGTCTTTCCCCCCCTCCCTGCTGCTGTTGGTTAAGGCGGATCCTCAAACCTCGGCACTCATTTGCTGCGCTACACGAAATAACCGGTGGGTGAGACAGGCCCCAGCCTCTTGACTGCAGGTAATGACTTCATCTTGGGAGCAGACCGACGTTGACATGCAAGCACCATTTGATGAGTGCGTGTGAAACTCCGTGAGGCTTCACCCCTTTTCAAAGGGTAAACCGAAGTTGTCGATACGCGTTAAAAAGCTAAGCAGTACCGTGAGCTAGCTCAGTGTGGTGTCAAGATGGCTCGCCTGTGTCTTAAACACCGCATGCAGGTCACGCCCGTCGTCTCTAAAAGGATACTGAAGAACTGGGAAAGGTTCAGAGAGGACAACCAGCATGACCAAAGACTTGGAAATATGGCTGCTGCAAGGAACTAGGCAGGCGCTGATGCTTCAGCCTCCGTAGGGGGTAGGTACCAATTCTTCTGTGCCTCTTCCCATGCAGGAACCTGGTTAATCAGACCTAATGAGCTGGGGCCACGTTCCCAGTGAACAGGTGGAGGTGGTTTTCCATGCCCTGGCTAAGGGATGGTGCAACCGCTAGGTAAGGGGTGCTGGGGATGCAAACCAGTTCTAGCTCAAGAGAGGAGAAATGCTTAAGGGAGAACTCCGTTGAGGGTTACTAAATAGATGGACCACATCAGGCTGAGAGCATCCTGAAAAGTGTTTGGAGGCTATTGGTGGTATTGTAGGCAGCTAAAAGAAAGCTTTGATGTGAGCTGCTACAGCTGTGTCCTTATGAGGCCTCCTGTGCTTCATTCTTGTTTTAGACGGGCCTTTCTTTCCATATCCTTCAGCTCAGGGCCTACGGAGTGCTGCTACAGGATTGCTCCGAAAAAGAAAATGAGTAAGTCCTCTCTACCTAGCCGGCAGAAAGCAACGATGAGGGCAGAAACAGATTCATGGAGCAAGACGATGCCATCCCTATTGGAAACAACTCTTGATTTGACTGCTTGGTAGATGCCAAAATCCTGGGCTCCTTTTAGCAGAAACTTCTTCGCCCTCAGCCCCGTGCTGACCAATACAAGCGAGCCTGCTACTAAACGTGCTAATAAACTTCTCATCGTCGTTCTCCACCGTCTGCCTTTCTAGAAATATCTGAGTAGTGCAAAAGACGACGAGGAAGCAGTGAATCTCGCTATAGAAAGAATCTGAATGCCTCTACGGCGTGTGAGGATTTGCCAAATCTCTAGAAGCTGCTGTTAAATCTCTGGCTAGATATGATGGACTTTTTGGATAAATAGGGCTTTAGCTAGATGCCTCCGCTAGAAGCTTGGATATCATTCCAGTGTTTCCTGCTAGTTGTAGGAGTTGTATTTCTGTTGGAAGATGACCAAAACGAGAGGAAAGGAAGGCTTATTTTTTTTGACGGATAGTTCCACTAAAAACTGGCCTTCCTCCTGCTCTGGCGCAGCAGCACTCGCAGTGCAGTTGGCTGTGTGGACACATCTGTGTCCACATCTGGGCAAGAAATGACTAAATTCACTGAATGCTGTTGGTTTGTTTTTTGGTTTGTTTTTGTTTTTTTTTTTTCTCCTGTGAGATGTGTCGTGGCTCAACAGTCTTCCCCCAAATGGGGCGTAACACCTGATGTTGGGATGTTTGCTCTGCAGAAGACATTGCTGAGGGAGTTGAAGCTGAGGTAACAGTTTAGGGAAGAAATCTTAACTCATGGATCGTGCTGCAACCTCCAGTTACCTCTTACGAATGAGGTAGTTTTAAGCCAGTTGAAAGTAACCCTGCTAAAGAATGTGGGTTAGAAGGGGATTTTGACCCCTGTTACGTCTTTGCCAGCACTCTGTAATTGCTGTTGTGAAAGCTTTCCAGCTAGGGGCGGCCAAAACCATCCATCTTAAAAGAAGGAAGATCACAGGCAGGCTAGGCTAGTGAGGAGATGATTCTTTATTTGAAGCCCGCATCTAAACAGGAAGGAAAAATTGCTTATGAAATGTCCCCAGTTCTAACTTAATTGTTGGGAACTACAGTGAACAAATGACTCGTTTATTTATGAGCTCCTAGAAAACAAAGAGCAGTCAGCATAGATCTGTCATGGCAAGACACATCCAGGCAGCTTTAATGTCTTTCTGGGATAGCTGAGAGCTCCTGCGTGCCAGAGAGGGGTGAGAGGTGATGTGCTTTGGGGTACAGCTGTTGAAACCGCCTGGGAAGATGCCTTTGGGATCCGCAAAGTTCAGATGGAAGCCCACAAAAGTAGAAGGGAGAGGAGGCTGCTTCAGGAACAGCACTTGATGAAGGTACCGTTGATCTGGAAGCATCTTCACCTGGACTTTGCAGGAGAAGACTAATGAAAGCACTGGCTACCAGCAAGGACTTGGATGATGAAAATCTGCTGTGAAATATAGCGGGTGACACCAGCAGGAGAGTGGGAGGTGCAAGGCTGGTTTAGAGTCGAAATAATCAATAGAAGCTAAAGCACCAGTCAGGGATAAAAGAGACGAGACCGAGCGAGTGTTAGCTGTGTGCGAGTGGAGGAGGACAGCCAGCCAGCTCCAGAAACGAGAATCTGGGTGGCTTACACTAAATTGAGCATCCAACACGAATCGCCGTGGTTCAGAAGCCAATGCCTCCAGCATGCCTATTCGGAAGCGTCAGGGAGGAGCTGGGGAAGCCATCGCTGCCTCGCCGGGGCCGGCGGGAACACAGGGCCCTGCTGCGAGCTCTGCCCGCCAGCAGCACCCTCCCTCCTCGGGGGAGCCGAGGGGCGCAGCGGGGCACGGTCCCGTGGGGCCCAGCTGCCCCGGCAGCAGGACCAGGGCGTTTCAGGCCCATTCTGGGAACTTTTACGCCAAAAATGTTACGCCAGCTCTGGAGCCCTCAGCACAAGGAGGACATGGACCTGTTGGAGCGGGGCCAGGGGAGGGCTACTAAAATGTTCCGAGGGCTGGAGCCCCTCTGCTGTGAGGCCAGGCTGGGAGAGTTGGGGGTGTTCAGCCTGGAGAAGAGAAGGCTGCGGGCAGAGCTGAGTGCGGCCGGTCAGGGCTTCAAGGGGGCCCAGAGGAAAGGGGGGGACAAGCTTTTTAGTAGGGCCAGCTGGGACAGGACAAGGGGGGATGGCTTTAAACTAAAACAGGGTAGGGTTAGACTGGATCTAAGGCAGAAATTCTTTCCAGTGAGGGTGGTGAAACCCTGGCAGGGGTTGCCCAGAGAGGGGGGGGAGGCCCCATCCCTGGGAACATTCCAGGCCAGGTTGGCCGGGGCTGTGAGCAACC
>NW_009260068.1:1072397-1102100 GCF_000687185.1 Egretta garzetta
CGGGGGTGAGGAGTGCTCGGGCGCCGAAACGGCTTCACGTTGGGATGGATGAAAAGTTACTTGGCGTCGTGATTTCCCTCCCTTTCTGCTGCTTTGGGCTGGATTCAGCCAACTGCGTTAGGTAAAACCTGCCGTGCGTCTAACTGCGCTATACCTTGGAGCAGGGATCTTGAGGGGACCTAACCTGGCTTAGAAGGGAAAACTCCCGCGTGGAGTCTGCAGGATGCTGTGGAACGAAGAAGAAAATAAAAATGTCAGAGTGAATCTCCCGGTTTACCTGAAAAGCTGGATGTTCTTAGAAGAAAGGTGCTTCGGGGTTACAGGGAGAAGGTGTCAAAAGGATTGCCCAGCATTCGGTCTCAGGCATCTTTTTTTTCTGCTGAATTCAGTAAGAGGAGTTGCAGAGGTGCTCGAGCGCTTAAGCATGCTCCTACTTTAGCTACATAAAGATGCGGTGCTCAGGGTTTTAGTAAATGAAAGAAGCTATTGGTTACAGCAAGTAGATAAATGTTAAATGCAGCTTCTTAGGATGCCCAAGACTGTTCAGCGAAGCATGCAAACGGTATTCTGGCAGGGGTGGGAAGGAAAGGTAATGACTTCCCAGTTTGTTCGGGAGGCAGAGGCCTGCTTTTGGGGTAAGAGATGTTCTCCGTCTTGCTGTTCTGCGCCCGTTACTAGTTGTGGATCATGGCTGGATACGTTTGAATGTCTTGAACCACGCTACAAAGCATTTGATTTGTTCTAGAGTACTCTGCACAGCTTCTTAATTATTTTTTCCCCCTCCTGGGACTCAAAGTAACAGGAACATGCCTGAATCTTGCTATGCGAAGAGGGTTAATTCCGCTCTCTAAGCGGTGGTTGTGGCATAGGTAGGCATATCTCTTCCAGCCGTTGCTTCATTTAGGAGCTGAAGAAGCAGCAGCAGTGTCTCATGAACTGCTGTCCAGTGGCAGCCCCCCTAAGCAGTTCCTGATCTGTGCTCTTGACACCGGCTGGCTCATCTGATAAACCAAACTAGAAATGAGTGTGTGGGGGGGAAATCACCACCTCGCCTCCCAGCAGAGAAGAGCTGATGTGGATTATTAGTTCCCTTTGCTAATTCACTGTGTAGCACTACGCACAACGGGTCGTCTGCTGGCGCAGCGGAGGGGGTCGTGTGGAGACAGGAGCTGCTGCAGAAACTTTGGTTGGACGACAGGGTTAACGTGTGCATTGGGAGCTATGCATCGAGCCAGGAGAGAGAGCACGGCTCTCAGACCTGTAGAGATTTAAGTGTTGTTGTATAACGAATGGTTTTAAAATCTAGTGTTTAAAGCTGTGATTTTGAGGCGTGCATGTAGATTAGAAACTACCCGGTGCAGTTTGAAAGACGTTAGGGATGGATAATGAGTAACGCTCTGGAAGGAGTGAGGATAAATAGAGGTTTGTGGGAGGAAAACTCTTGCCTCCATGTTGAGGTTGATATAGATAAGGAAACTTTGTTTTCTGAACAAAGCGGTCTGAAAGAATATACCTGTTAAAAACCAAAAACTTAGTTGATAAATTGTGTCTGTTTAACTGAGGAAAGACTGCAAATAAAGTCTGTGCTGAAACAGCATCTTTGCTGTCACTTGTGTTCTTGCAACAACTTCAGAATGACTCGCTGTTCCCCTTCTGCAGGCTTTCTGCTGCTGTGGAACCACCTGCTGAGCTACAACCTCAGCCTAAAAGAGCTCTTATCTGTTCCTGTTTTTCAGCTCCTGATCGCTGGGATTGTCCTGCTTTCTTTATAATCACTCTTAATATCTGAAAATATTCTGTGTATCTCTATAGATACTCCGCTAATCCTTGAGCAGAAGGATAAATAGAAGGATAGCCTCCTGCTTGTTGTGTCTAATAAGTGCTCTGCTCCATCGCCCGTGTTCTTTGTCTTGGCTTAGGGAGTTAAAACAAGTGCGCTCTGAGAGGGCTGTGTCCATTCAGTCTCAGTCTGGAATGAAACCAAGCTAAAACTTGCTCTGGTTCCTTGGGTATAAATTGTCTACGAGCATGCCTGTTCTATACCCAGACTCACAAATGTTGTCTCCAAGTTGGCAATAAATGATACTTAAAACACGTCACCTACTTGACTCTAAAATTTATTCTTCTCTCTTACTAGATTATAATATTATTTGCATATATATATATAAAAGATTCTATTACAACTATGTCATTAAAAAGAACCCTAACCATGCCATGTTCTTTTGTTAGCAGCAATTCTAGGAAAATCTTTTTTCTCTTGCTGCTTGGGTCTTAACTCTAAAACAGCCTTTAAACGTGACGTGCTAGAGAATTTGGGGAACTGGATTCTAATGTTTCTGTCCGGCGAGACTGTTAAGCAACAAAGACAGCTAAATGTTCTTGGTGCTTAGTATTTTCTCTGGGAAAGTTCTTCCCTTTTGAGTAGTATTCCCAGTCACATCGTGTCATGAGGCTGTAACTTGAGTTGTTCTGGAGACAGAGGTTTAGTGCAGTGAGCCGCTATCGTTTCTGGTACTATCCTCTTCCTTGCCCTCAGCTCAGTTTAACTGATTTATTTAAACATACAGTGGGGTACAGTAAGGATTGTGAGAGTGGACTAGTATGTAAATCAAAAGTTGAGGGTCTTGGTGATACAGTTTTGACTCCGGGCCTTGCAGCAGGCTTAATTTTGAGCAGGTCGCTTATTTCTTACTTAAGTAAAGAAGCTGTTTTGGAATTAAGTTAGAGCTATTCCAGAATAATTCCACGTTGAAGTACACCTTCAGTTTCTGTTTTCTGGGTTCTGGTAAGCACCTGGGAGCTTGGAATTGGCAGTGGGGAGGCTTGTATAATAAACATCCTCAGCTAAATGCTTCAGTCTTTGGTCACCGATTAGCGTGACCTGGATCGTTGCGAGGTTCTGTCACTCTCTAGTTTGTCTCAATTTCACTTTTCCTTCTGCTTGCATGGATGCTACGTGCACTTCCACTCTCCTATGACTCTTGCAGGTTGTTCCTACTTGTAGGGCAGAGCTGGACTCTTTAAATAAAGCCCTCAAAAAACCCACCTCTAAGCTTCATCATTTGAAATGGCATTTGTGGTCCCTGCTGTTTGGGGAATCCTGTGCTGCGCTTGGCAGTATCATTTGTCTAATTGCCGCTTTGTTTTCCTTGTATCGTCATATTTGTTTGTTCTTTGCTATTTTTTCCCCATGTGTTTTTTTTTTTTTTTTTCCTGCTCTGCCATGTTTTACTGTTTCAAAGCTCGGCAAATGTACTTCTGATGGGAAGTCGGAAAGCTCCTGTGTTAGAGCTGTCAGCTGGACTCCCACTTCTGTATGTGGGTAGCAGATTCCTCCTCTCCGAGATGCTCAGCTGCCATCTTTGTGTGTGCCTGGGGGACACTGCTGAGGAGGAGAGTCAGACCGACAGGAATAATGCGGAGAGGATTTTCATCTTGTTTTACTTCATGTCACTGACAGGAAGAAATTAAGCCTACTTATTTGGCAGCTTGTGCATCTAAGAGACTTCCAGCATTTATCTTAAGTGAGCTTTATTTTCTTTGATTTGGGAACCTGTAGCTGATCCTTCTGCAGTAGTCTTGAAAGCTGTGCTACTTAGCAACTGCTGCTGGGGCAGCGAAGGCTTGGCTGGCCGCTGCCTTGGGCTCTGTTTCCAACTCTATGAATTCTGTCTGGGAGGGAAGTGATCTTGGGTGGCTGAAAGCTATTACAGGAGTCTGAATCCTTGCGAATGACAGAAAATCTGGAGACCGTGAAAGGAAAGAAAAATCAAGTTGGAAGCGACCTCTGGCTGTCATCTAGCCTAACCTCCCGTTTGAAGTTGGGTGAACTTGGAGGTTAGGTTAGGCTGCACATGGAATTGTCCCACTTAGTTTTGAAATTCTTCCAAGAATGGGAAATCCAGTTTCTCTGGACAAACTCTTCTAGTGCCTGACTGCTGTCGCTGTGAGAAACTTTTTTTTTTTTTTGCACCTGCTTAGAATTTCCCTTGTTGCAATTTGTGACCATTGCCACTCGCTCGTTCTGCTGTACGCCTGTGAAGGTACAAGGAGGGAATAGGATTGCAACTGCGTTCGGAGTCAGCCTGGAATTGGAGCAGGCTGTAAAGGCAGGTAAAGAAGACGAAAAAACATTTCCAACGCGTGCTACTCGAACAGGCTGTACGGCATCATTCTCCTGTGGGAGGTAGAAGGCTGTCGCTGGAGAAAAGACATCATTTTCATCATCTTTTTGGTGTGCTTTCCTTTTGTTTGTGTTTTAGAAAAGTTGTACGTTGGCTCATAGTAAAAAGTAAACTTTCTGAAGCTTTTCCTGTGTTTTGCTGAGTGCGGTAAACAAATAGCTCTGTGAATTCTGAGTATTGATAATGTTAGCAAATATTTATCGTGTAGTACAACTGTTTGTGCTTTGTAATTGATTCACAGATGTAGTAGCTTGAGTGCTGAATGAGCAGGAGGCACTTGGCTTTCTGCAGAGCAAAATACGAATTAACAGGAGTGCAGGTGCACATCAGTGTCCTTCGGCGCGTGGATACAGCTTCTTTTAAGTAAAGAGTGAAATTTGCCAGGAAGAAAACTTGCTTCCAGACATGACCCGTTCACTTACAGCAGTTACTCAATTGGAGCTCTTGTTTAATGAGACCGACATTAGTCAGGGAAGAGAGAGGTACAGTTGTATAGGTGTTGCCACGATCCCTGGTTTATGCTGAAAACTAGGTAAGTGTTACAGGCTGGCTGGAGGGTTGCATGTTTGTTCATTGTGTTTAGGGCTGGAGTTTCGCAAATGGATGAAACCTGTCCTGCTACAACAATTTTGCCTTCCTTTGCTGTCTTTGGCTTGCCAGTTCCTGCCTCCTAATTGCCCACTTGTACTGGCGTGGGTGTTACATGGCTATATAGTGAACTGTATCAGAACTGAACTGCAGTGAAATGAGGGGTCGGGGGGGATCTTTTGTGGATGAGTTAAGTTTGGAATAGCCTGATTTAGCTGGTGGCCTGGCTGCCTGTGGAGCGGACGCGCAGGCGAGGAGGAGGTGAGGAATGCTGCTGTGGACGGCAGGGCTGGTTTAGAGCATCGGTGAGACCGAGGCCCTCGACTTGGGGAAAAAGCAGGACTCCAGGCTTCCCTCCAGATTTTTACTTTACAACTTACTTTCTGCTGATGAATGTGTCAGAATGTTTCAGCTCTTCAATTTTGGTCATGCAGATTTCAGATGATTTACGAGAGTTGGAGATGGTGCTGCTTTTCCAGGCTCGGACGAGTTTCCTGTTGTTCCTGTTAGCGCCAGTGAAACTATGCTTGCCCTCTCCAAGAGGCAATCCACCAAGTCAGTAAATCTAAACCCTTTCTATAGTGCTAGAGGTAGAAAGGAAAGGAGGGAACTGCTTCCAGACCCTTCAGGTGCAATGTGAGAAGAAATCCTGCACTCTGGAGTCAAGGGAGCGTTTCCTGCTAATACCTCTGCTTTTGGGTAGCATGGTTTTTCTTTGGGTGTGATTTTTGCACTTTCCCAATTTTGTTTACACCTTGTGTGAATGGCACACCTGGGTTTATGGCGTTCACTACCAGTGCTGTCAACTCGATCAAAAGCATATTGCTTTCTTCCCTAAACAGGCCGAGCCACTTTGTAGCTGGCCTTGCTTTGTGATGTTTATTTTTTTTTCTTTTTTAGTTCTCTTGCCATTGGAAGAGTTGTAAAACAGTTTCTGTTAGTACATGTGGTTGTTTTAATTTTTCTGAGCAGATACAATACGTGAGAGTTTAAGCTTTTGGGGAAAAAGCAAATCTTGTGAATTCCAAGACAGCGTAATTACTTTTAAAGCATGCGGTAGGAGAAAATCCTAGTCTGTTAAAAGGGTTCAGGATCTTGAAAGGCTGAGAGCTTGGCAGCTGTTTGTGGGAGAAAGCTCTGCCATAAGCCTGCTGTGCATTTACCCAGGGACTGACTGTGAACCAGCCGACAGAGAAACCTTTTGTATCAGGGATGGAGGCTGGCTTCGTGATGGTGGCAGCTGACGAGCAGGAGCATGCAAGTACTCTGTGGACTGATTGTACAGGGTTTTCATTTAGATCTGTTCCACTGGCATCTTTTTGACTGATCAAAGGAATAATTTTTTTTTCATTGCGTGGATAAACTTGATAATACGTGTTTTAACTTAGTGTTACGTTTTTCTCAGTGTTTGGTCTTGGGTTTTTGGGTACTTTTTGTGAAGCAGCTCTATCTGCAGTGTGTCTTAGATGTCAAAAAGATGAAGCGTGTTTGTGAAGACCCTGTCTCCAAGCTATTCTTTCTTCTCTTACTACACAAGCCAAAAGTGTAAGAAAGTCTGCAGAAGGGCATTGGTTCTCTGTGAGAGCTGCTCAAGCGTATCGCAAGGTTCTGCTACCTCAAGCACTAGTGGCAGCCCCAAGAGAACAAGCTGTCTCTTTTGAAGGTAGATTCAGCTCTCTGGTGAATAGGGATGTTTTACCTACTTTATGTTTCCTTTGTAGGTACGTGGTGAGGAGACAGCTATTGAACTATGGCATTCAACAAGATTTGGTGTACTGTAGCCCTTGGACTTCTGCTGCCTTTTTCTTATGCCCATACGGACTTCTTCACTTCCATTGGTGAGACATGCTTTGGTGCATGCGCTGCATAGCCAAAAGAATTTCTTGACGGCTCTCAACACTGAGTCTGCAATAATGTGTTAATGGCGTGCAAGGCTTTAATTGGTACAGAACTAAATCCACCTACTAGTGCATACAACTTCATCGACTTTATTCTTTTGGCAGAAACATGCTTTGAGTTAAGTCAGTCTAGTTAGTCTAATGACCCAGGCTAGGCTTTGTATCCATTACGTATTATAGGTATTGGATTTTAAACAATATTTTGATGTGGACTGTTGCACATAACGTTGAAGCAAGTGAAACAGCTGTTGAGGGTACATAATGATGGCAGTATGTCAGCGTACTCTCTCCGGGGTTCTGATGGCTTGTGGCACAGCTGAAGACATGGACTGTATCGCTTCATGAAGAACCACTTCAGCTGCCCTCTTGCAGGAAATGAAGCAATTATTAATTAATAACAGGGTCTGTTAGGAGACCTCTTGAAGTCACGCAAGTAATCTTAAAAATAAAACATTGGATTAGTGTTGTATATCAAATGTGAAGTCTTTGTATATTTCTGCAGCTTTGTCTTTATTTGCTCTGCATTATATATGCTTGGATGAAAAATTACTCCGTTGCAACCTACTTCCTTTTCCAAATGAATCCTAAATTAGTTCTAATAATAAATATGTGATATTATGTTAACTTCCATGGCAACATGAGATTTTCTCCTTCAAAAAAAAAAAAAGGCAAGAAGCCTTACTCAAATACTCCTTCAGGGTTATTTAAGCAAATGCAGAAGGGGTTTGGGGAAGAAAGAATTGAAGAGGGGAAGAACGACTCTAATTCTCAGTTCTCATTTTTTTGTTTCTCCTTGTCTAACCAAGTTCATTTGTTTTCTAGGTCATATGACAGACTTAATTAATACAGAAAAAGATCTGGTGGTGTCACTGAAAGATTACATCAAGGCAGAGGAAAGCAAGCTGGAACAGATCAAAAAGTAAGCAGCTTGTTTCATAATGCTAATAGTTAATAATTTGCGTCCACCCTTATGTAAAAAGTGCTTCCCAAGGCTGATTAAATTTGTGGAATTTTTCCTCTGAGGCAAAGCTTAAACTAGCAGCTTTTGCCGGGTTTTTGTCCTAAGTTATTATCTCCGAGCCATTGGATTGTTTTGTGCGGCTTTCTAATTGTGAAGGCTGATCAACTCGCTTTCTGTACGATACCTTCACTTTAGGACTCCTGCTTGCACATAATTCCCAAGGGGCTGTAGTTCTTTGAATGACAATCAGCTTAGTGGAAACTAAAACCCAGCAAGTCTGCAAATGAGTGTTACAAGGACTGCCATGATACACCAGACATAAAAGCCCTCGAAGGTGTTGGCATGGCCATATCGCTCGTGAGTGGCTAACCAATGAATAGTAATAACCCACTACAAGGGCAGAGTCTCTTTCTACGTGCTATACTTAGATATAAAAGTAAATTAAAGCAAAATAAAACTTCTTTACTGCTTTTAAATATAACAAGAGACCCGACCATTGCCATGACTACATTGCTTGGCTCTATAGGTGTGAGGACCAGAGCCCAAGATGTCAGATTTCATCACAGCCAGAAATAAAAATTTTGTACTGCTGAACAGGATGGTTTCCTGGCTTTCAATAATGTGTATAAATCTCTCATGAGGACGTTTTAGCCTTTGTGTATTACATTCTGCCATTGAGGAAGAAAGGTACTTCTGTCGGGCATCCAAAATTGTGTAAATACAACTTATGATATAAGCGTTGCAGCTCTGTTTTTATTATATTAGAGGCACTGGCTGTCAGGTCAGAAAAGTTAAAATAACTCTCACAAAGAGATAGAAGAACCTGGAAAAAAATGCTGGTGTCACTTGAGTTTGCTGCACTCTGTACTTGGGCTGAAGGGTATTGTTAGCTGGTGTTGACTTACACTCAGTGAAAGTTGGTAATCCACTGAAATGCGGAGGATGGCTCACACCTTGCGGGTGGCTTGTGGTGGAGGTTTTTATGAAACAGAAACTACTTGAAAGAAATCCTGGCCTTGTGGTTGTGGCTCCCGGTTGCAGTGACTTTCAGCTACTCGTTAGGTTTGATGGTCACGTGGTGGGAAATGTACGATGGATTTGCCTGTGTGCAACGTGCACGTGCAATTTGTTGAAATCTGTTTCTTCAGTCTTTGGCTTGCCTAGAAGCTGGAACTGGTCCACAGAAGCACTTTGAGCGCTCCATTTTGGAGGGAACCCCAAACTGAAACTGAACTCACATTGCTGCTGGCAGGAACCCAGACAGGGGCTGTCAGAGCGCAGGAAAACAACTAAAGGCAGTGTGGGAAGAGTGAATGCAAACAGTGGCACCTTTAACAGTTGCAAACATCTACCTGTCTCCGGTAAAGCAGGCAAAATTAATTCAGGCATACAAATTCTGGAGCAAGCTGAATGCTGGCTCGCATACAGAGTTTCTGCCAGGCTATGGATTTTGTATTTGCTTTATATTGGTGTTGATGTTTGGTATTCCCTGTGGGGTGTGGTTTTTTTAATGTTAATTTATCTTGATTTCAGGGCATTGTTACATGCCTTTGTGTTCTAGGTCTGCATTGTTTTGGATAGAGAGGTGAAGTTTGGTTGTTTTGTGGACGTGTAGTAGCGCAGCGCTGGTGCTTGTAGTATGACCGAGGTGCTTGCTGGCTTGAGACTGGAGCAGGCTCCCTGGACGTTTCCATTAAAATGACATATGAACAACGGTAGTTGTTGAAAGGTGTGCTTGTTTTGGAGCACACTGGAGTTGTGAATGGCTTATGTCCCTGACAGTGTCAGAGAGGTTTGTGGAGTCAGAACTGTAGCACCAGAACGTTGGCCTGGGCTCTTCATTTGGGAGCGTGAGAATGACATGTTTCTTAATACGAGCTTACAGTGTGGAAGGCAGCTTTGTGGTGGGAGGCAAGGGGCTTATTGTAGATTTAAGAGTGTGTGTCTAAGCATAAAATAATTTGAGACAAGCATTCTGTATTGTAAATACTTGAGACAAGTGTTGTATTTTGTAATACAAATATTGCAAATATTTAAGACAAGCGTTCTGTATTCTACCTTACTGCAAACTTTAGAAATAAGAGCATTTAAAAACGAAAGATCAAAAATGTTGGTAAAGCTTTGGTTTTGGTTAGTCCTGCCTGAAAACTCATTGTGGAACTGCTGGCATACTGCATTTAGTGTTTGTAGGAAGGAGCTTGTTCAGCCATGTTCCAACAAAGGCCATAGGAGCAGCACAAGGCTTGGCCTGCAGCTGAGGAAGATAAAAAAAAAAAAAAAAAAAAAAAGGAAAAAGCCCCTTTTGTTCCTTCTATAGGAGAGCTTTATATAGAGATAATGTAAAAGCTTGCAACTTGTGATGGGTTTTTTATTGGGGAAGACCATTGAGTGGCTTGAAATCAGTTTTATAGTGCATTGGCAGACTTTTACAAGAGACTTTAACAAATGTGTATTTTCACTATAGGTGGGCAGAGAAATTGGATCAGCTGACAGATACTGCTACGAAAGACCCGGAGGGGTTTTTGGGACATCCTGTTAATGCATTTAAGTTGATGAAACGTCTTAACACAGAGTGGGGTGAGCTGGAGAGCCTGGTTCTGAAGGACATGTCAGATGGTAAGTGTGCCTGTAGTAAGAACAAGGATCACATGATAATTGCATTTACTTGACTATGTCTTTCACATCTTATGGTTTGAATTAGATTTGTTAGTCTGCTTTTGAGGTGCCTTCATAAAAAATAATCCTAGAAGACCTGCCATTTTGCTGTCAGCGTGCTATCGTTTGAACTTTAGGAAAACTGCGATGTTTAAACTGAATAACCTCCTTGCGTGCTTTAAATTTTGCAAAGATCATGGCTTGCTTCGTGTACTGTCCCACTTCTTGCAAACTAGTATTGTAGGAAATTTCATCTCCAAGTATGATGACTCCATTGAACATAAACAAGGGAACAAAACTCTTCTGAGTGTAAGACGTGGGGCTGTCTTGAGTATGGTCAAGTGCTGTTGCTGTTGATATGTTGATATGAGAGTTGTTAAGGTGTGATGATTCAAAACCTGAATGTTGGCAGAGACTGAGCATTTGTGGAACTGATCTGAATTAGTGTAGTAAATACTTTGCTGCCTCTTTTCTTCAGCAAGAGTAGAAGCCCTTCAGTAGGGAACAGGATATGAAGTAGTTGACTGTGAAAGACACTTAGCAGCAAAGAAGCTGGGGTGATTATATTTGACCTGTGAGAATCTGTCTCAACAACTAACTAATACCAGGTGTAGGTTTTTAGTAAGAAATGCTAAAAAAGTGGAGGACTGGTCTCTGATAAGGATCCAGCACATTCAGCTTCACCCTCGCTGCTGTGAGGGACTCCATTTGCCAAATGAAAAGGCTCTGCACCTGCCAGCCAGAAATCTGGACCAGTGCATCTTAAGTCCTTCTTCTGAATGGGGGAGGTAGGGGGGGGCGGGAAAGCAGATGAACTTAACAGACATCATACTGGCACTGTCCTTAGTTAGCACTGTAAAGCTTGTTGTGCTTCTGGATCTTGGGACAAAAGAGTTTGTTGGGTAGAAAAGTTACTTTTCTGAAAATGCCAGAGTGCCTGTCAGTTTGTTCAAACTCGGGTCCTCATGGTGGACTTTGTTGACGCAGTTCCTTTTGGTGGCTGCGTGTACCAGGATGCTGGTTCTGCCCTCCTCAGCTGTCCTCCTGGAGTTCTGTTTCCCCCATCGGTGCAAACAGCCCACCAGCCTCTTGACTGTGCAGCAGTGGAAGGTGAAAAATTGCATCAGTTCTCCCAGTGCTCTCCAGGAAGGGCCCTTCAAGTAGCAGTGATAGCAGTGGTTGTGTGTGTGTTCACCAGAGAGGAGTAGGAACCCTTCATACCAGGGGAGATGATTACATGTGACTAATGACCAGGGACCGGTTTCTAGAGAGAATTTTTTTTTTACTTTATAGAACCTGCTCGTCTTCTGTTCCATAAACATCACCCTGGTGCTTCTTTGAAAAGCCCCCAAGTTTTTTCTTTTTGATTGTTCCTTTGCTTTCTTTTCACTAAAAACAAAAAAAAAAGTTAACTTTTCAACACATGCCTTGAGTTCCATTCAGAGTTGTGTGAAGATGGGTCTTGAGAAACCTTTTTAACTTTGTGTGTTTCTCAGGTTTCTATGTAAATACGTTGATGCCCACGTCCACAGAAAGCCGTCAGGTTCATAGTGGCTGTGTAGTTGCCTGAAGTCGTGTCAAAAGCTGTTTGCAATTAGACATCTGCATTTTTGGTTTTCATCTTTTTATTGACCAGCCTTAATCTTTACACTGCTATTTGTAGCACTGATTGGTTTTTTTTCCATTCTGAATTATTTGTGAATTCCTTGTTACTAAATTAAAAGCCTCTTGGAAGGCAGATTAAGTGGAATGGTTGCAAAAATTACCCATGTATTATCTTTAATATTCTATTTTTTTTTTCTTGTTTTAAACCTGTTAAGACAGAAATAGTTTCTGCATGAAACTGAGGGGGTACTCCTGTCCTTTAGAGACAAACTGCTGGTGCTCTGCTGGGCTGATAGCTCTTCCTGACTTATTAGTGGCCTTTCCTGAAATGCTAGCTTTCCCTGTAGTAGGGCATCCTTTCATGCATAAAGTTTATAGAATTCCTGGGACAAAGGAGGCCAAGTGTTTCCCTGTCTTCCCAGGCTTTATCTCCAACATGACTATCCAGCGGCAGTTTTTCCCAAATGATGAAGATCAGACTGGTGCAGCAAAAGCCCTCCTGCGGCTTCAAGACACGTATAATTTGGATACAGACACCCTCTCAAGGGGGAATCTTCCAGGTAAGTGTCATTGATATTATTTTCAGAGGACACTGGACTTTTACTATATGTCCTGATTACAAATCATTTGACTCTGTTCTGTCTTGTTAAACTGTGTAGTGTGAAGGTAACAATAGGGAAACATTTGAGCTAAGAATTTATGAAAAGTGGGGCGATGTGAGTTGTTGAATATAGGTTGATGTAGGTGTCAGTTTTAATTCTGCCACACCTCAAGAGAGAGAAACCTGTTGCTTCAGGCTGTGCTGGTGAAGAGGAACCCAGGGAGGGCTGACCTGCTCTGGCATACAGACACTCTGGCTTTGTTGCAGTGGTGGTTCTGTTGGAAACTATGCCCGCTTGGCTTTCCTGACTCATGGGCTTGCTTCTGCCAGTGCGCTGCCCAAGTGCACGTGGATAAAATGCACCGCACAGAATGCAAGTTTCTTTCTGAATTGAGACTCTCCTTTGTCCTGTCATTCTCCTCGGTCTGCTCACATGCTCGTTTTCTGCTTGTAGAACCTGAAAATTTCTTTTTAGTTGAAGTCTGTATCTTTCTTCTAGTTATGGTAAGACAATTTAGTGTTAATAGTTTTTAATAAAAAATCAATAGCAATAAACCCCACTCTTGCCTGGGTGAGGATCTTCCTTGTGTTGAAGTAGTTGTGCACTGGCAGATACTTAGTTTTATTGCACGATGTAATGCATTTTAAGAAAGCAGTTCTGTCATTTATTATCCCTTTCCATCTCATGGACAAGATGGACCTTTCAGATGGCGAGTGACAGAAGTTTTCTTTGAGCTTAAATTTCATGGTGCGTATAAACTGAAAAACAAGAGAGTGCATACACAGACTTGAGCTCATGTGGCATTACCTGAGGTAATCTTGAAAAGGTTTACATGCAGGAGAAGGCACGCTTTTTTCTTAGAAGACTTTCTCTGCTGATTTTTCCTTGTTTCCTCTGTTTGAAAATAATACTGCGCCAACTGGCAAAAAGTCAACTCTGTACAATCCATCTGTGTTTTTGCAAGTGCTCGTTGTGGTCAGATGCCTAATAAAATTAAGGGTAATTGGCTTTATATGTTATGATGTATAACCTTGCTTTTGGATTTAGTTCAAGACTGTCTCAAGGACCTACAGATTCATTCTAATACAATAAGCAGTTCATTATTGTTTTCTTAAAACAGCACAAAAATACACGACAAAGTGCTTTGGGTGGACTGTAGTTTATTGTTTCCTTTGAAGCAATAAGCTGCCCAGTCTGTGTGTAATAAAGTGTAATTGCAGAACCCAAAAGCTCTAGAGTATAAAAGAGAATAGGTTGGTCTCCTCAGAGCTCCGGAGAGGAACATCCCACGTGGTCGCTTCTTTGTGCTCCTTGTCTTCCTACCCAGGGAATTTCTGTTTGGACAGGATGCCAGGTTTTGATCAGAATCTTAACTGCTGTCATATAGCTTATTAATTCTCTCTCCTGCATTACAGGCTGTGCTGTTTCTCTATATTAACGATCAACCCTATTGATGATTGCAGTCTTAAGTGCTCTTTAAAGACTTGCCTTTTGATGTGTGCGTGTTACGTTGCTTCTAAATGTACCAGGCTATGGCCCCCGCAACCTGTTACCCGTTCCAGAGGATCTCTCTTGAGAGCACTCCCACCACCACCGCACCCGATTCCCCAATTTTTGTGTTATTTTAGAGTTGGCAGCTTCAGGCTCAGAAAACTGAAATCGCTGGCCAGACCACAAGGTGTTTAATTAGTGAGCAAAACCAAAGTTATTCTGTTGGATACTGCATTTCACGGGCTGTCTCTTCAGCTATTTAATTTCTTGCGGCACGTCTTCAACCGAAGAATTCCCCTGTTTGAATGCAGCTGTGGGAGCTGCTATGAGAAATTCAGGATGTGTTAAGATGTAACCAGGAACGGAATTTTAGTTGTAAAACTGGCAGGTCCTGTTTCCTTTTTACAGGATTAAATTTGGTTTTTCATTGGGCCTTAATTTACAGTGGCAAAAATAGGAATCTGTCATTTGCTTACTAGTGCTTTACTCTTTCAGAGGTCTCTTAAAATGTTTCTAAAAATGACTGACTACAAAAATCTTGAGCAGCTGGGAATTTACTGACTGATGTTTTCTTTTTCCTCCCCCTCTAAGTTGTCGCTCACAAGATGTGCTTCAGTAATGTTTTGAAAGCGATAATGCAATAATGTCTCTGAAAACAGATTCCTGAAACTTTGCATTTGGCTTACTATTGGTTTGCTTGAAGTGTTCGGGGTTTTGAAGAAGGAAGGTTTGGTTTAGTTTATGTTATTTTCCACTAAAGCTGAAGACATTTAGCTTAGTTGCTGGTATTCTGGCAATGGAAAACTGCATCTAACTGCTTATGTATTCTGCCAAGGATTTGCAGGCTTCAGATACTTAAACTGAGTCTTCAACAAATAGCCACCACAGAAGGGAGATGCTGAAGAACAGAAATAAACTGTGCTGTGAAGAATAAGAAATAACTGAATGTTACTCTAAAGACCGGTCCAGAATTCTGTGTAAATTCTGTTTGGTTTGATTTGTTTTAAATACAGGCGTGAAGCACAAGTCCTTTTTAACAGCCGAAGATTGCTTTGAACTGGGAAAGATTGCCTACACTGAAGCTGACTACTACCACACCGAGCTCTGGATGGAACAAGCTCTGAAACAGTTGGATGAGGGAGAAGTGTCTTCTGCAGACAAAGTCTACATTCTGGACTACCTGAGTTATGCTGTGTATCAGCAGGGGGATCTGGGCAAAGCCATGATGCTCACCAAACGCCTTCTGGAACTGGGTATGTTGGAAGAGAGATCTGCAGCTCGCCACGACCTAGCTCTGTGTTCCAGCAGGTGCTGGCTGTGGATTCGTACTGAGGAGTGCGGTCCTGCCTGTGTTCTGACTTGTGTATGGGTTTTTAAAATGGATTATTACTGATTCTGCCATTAACACCTTGATGCGTAGTTTTCAGTAAAATAAGACTTGTGTTAGCATAAGTTAGATTGGACAATTATAGTCTCAACTACCACGTCAGAAAGTGTCATGGCTAAGGATTGCTCCTTTCTGTTGAAGTGTTTTCTGCCTTCTATCACTGTTGGCTTCTAATCACTTACCCGTCTTAGTCATCAGTGCCTGAAATTTGGTTCTCTTGCTACATCTTACTTTCCTGTGTTGGGATTAGTTCGCCTTAGTTACAGGCAAGAACACAGTTAATTAAATTGAGACTATATTGGCGATATCAAAATCTCTGCACATTATTTGAAAGCAAATTAAGCATGCTTGACGTGAAAAATATGAAATACAGAATGCAATACAGTCAGCTAAGATTCTGTCAGTTTTATGAAATACAAAAAATATTTATGCTTCTATAAATATTCTGCTGATGGATGCTGTGGGAAGCTCAGAACTAAACCTTAACATAGCAAAGGCTAATGAGAACCATTTATTAATGAACCGAAGCAAATTCTGTAAGTTTAGTGATTGTTAAAAGCTTTGTCACTAGAAATCTTAATTCCCCTCAGGGAATTTTTTAGGTTTAAAGCCAGTCATGCTGTCCCAGCTCTCTCCATGTCCCGTTCCCTTGTCTCTCCCTCTCTGGTGCAATTGGCTGGAATGGCCAAACCCTTTTTCTTAGTGTTTGGACCCCCATGCCTTTGGGGGATCCTGGCCTCACGGTAAGCAGTTTTCTTAACTGTGAATGAGTTGAGCTTAGCTCTGAGAGCTCACTGTGTGTTTGCCTGAAGATGACTAAGGATATGTGCATGCTGCAGGCTAGCATTGCCTCCAGCTTAGCTCGGAGTTTTAGCTATCCTGTGAATGCTCTCAAACCAGAGTAGATGTTTCTAATTTCTATCTGAGAAGCAGTAGCATGCATCTGTTTTCTTTTTCCTTCTGTAAATAGCCGCTTCTGGATACTTCTTCACACGTTGGAAACTTGCCAGTGATACTCGTTTGTTTCTTTGTCAATAGATCCTGAACATCAAAGAGCAAATGGGAACATGAAATATTTTGAATACATCATGGCTAAAGAAAAAGAAGCAAATAAGTCCAGCACAGATTCAAAAGACCAGATGGAGAAGGAAACTGAGGTTAAGAAAAAGGATTACCTGCCCGAGAGAAGGAAGTACGAAATGCTGTGCCGTGGGGAGGGTCTCAAAATGGTAAAGTGGAGTAGACTGTTTTCAAATGTATGAAACCAACCGTAACACAACAATGTCAAGAATTTGTATGTGGCGTGAAAGCAAGGAAGTTATTATAGCAGTTGGCTGAGTGTGTAGAACCGAGGATTAGCATGTGTTGGATTTCTTCCCCATTTCATTCTGTCCAGTAGACAAGAAGTAATACAGCCACAGGCACTGCTGACTAACTTGGATGCACTACATAATTGTAATTAATTGAATAAGGATGCTGGAAGTCTAGATTTACATACGGAATTGAATGAGGGTGGGGTTTTAGTGAGAAAACTCTTTTTAATAGGGCTCTCTAAAGTACTGCTTGTTGCAGTATTGCAGGGTAACATTAATGTGCTGAAAGTACTAATTTCTCAAACTTAAAGCATCCCTTTAATTTGTAACATAACATTAAGGTAAGGAAAGTGAATTGTTCCTGTCTCTTGTTCTCCGGACGCCTTTTGTTTCTTAGAGATATTGATGTCATATGGCAGTTCTCTGATTATCTCTTGCTCCACCTCGCTTTCAGACCCCTCGGAGACAAAAAAGACTCTTCTGCCGCTACTATGACGGAAACAGGAATCCTAGGTACATTCTGGGCCCTGTCAAACAGGAAGATGAGTGGGACAAACCTCGAATTGTTCGCTTCCTTGACATCATCTCCGACGAAGAGATTGAAACTGTGAAAGAACTAGCAAAGCCAAGGGTAAATGCCTTACGCTTCTTTGCCTTTTGGAATCTTCCATTTCGTGTGCGGTTTTCTGTGTGAGTGTGTGTGATTCTGTCTCCTCTTGAATGCAGCTGTGTGTGCGGTGTGCTCACACGTTGCTCTTCTCGCCTTGTAGCTCTTGGTGACGGCACTTTGAAGGAGGCAGTGGGGAAGCTGGAAATTCTGTGTAATTAAGAGAGCCAGGTAACAGCAGTGCAAGATTGTCAGGCTCTTCTGGCAGATGCAATTTCAGTGTGTGCTGTTTCAGATGAGGAGGAGAACGTTCTACAACAGAAAAGAAACATACTGCAGCTTGGGTGCCTTGAAGTATAGCTGTCGTCTGGTTTTTGTTTGGTTTTCTGGCTTTTGGGTTTTTTGAAGTCTGTATTTGCCAAGTTGTGATGTAGAGAAGAGTGCTGTCTAGGGAGAGGCAGCCATTCCTCTGGTCCTGGAATGCCACGTTACTGTATAGACAAGAACGAGTGGTTTTATCCTCCATTCAGTGTAAAACTGACTTCTTTCTCCCAGGCTTTGAAACTGCCTGCAGATGGCAGCTTTAAGAGGGCAATGCTTAATAGGTGGTACTCGGCTTCTTACTCGCAATGCCAGCTCACCAAACCCTATTTGAGAAACTGGATCCCGAGGTTCTTGTTTCTGAATGCAGAATAATCCAGGGCAGCTCAGCTGTCAGAGTAAACAGGAGTGTCCAAGACAAACAGCAACCTGACGGAGAAGATGTAGTTAGTTAAATTGGTTTATTTTTCCATCAATTACCAGTTACTTGTAAAATAAAATTAAAACTTGTGGAAATTAATTTTCCTGCTTTTTTTTTTTCTTTGCTTTTAGCCTAGATGGCTTTTTGTCCAGAGAGAGCTGAGAAAATGGAGGTTAGGGGGCTAAGTGCCTTAAATATAGGACAAATGCTTAGCTTGGTCTGCTGCAAAGTAAACCATCCGTGGGTTATACATGGGCACATTGAGGATGAGGCTGTCCTTGGCCGCTGCCCCGAGTACTAGGGAGCTTGAAGGCGATTTTAAAGCTTCCTAAAGGCTGATGCGTTGTACTTCTGAGGTACAGTTCTGAACTGTAAGCAAGAAGTACGAGCAATTCTCTTCGCTTGCCTGCAAAACATCTCTTCTTGCTCTCCTGTCAGGCAGCCTTCCTGCAGGTCTAAAAATCAGAGCCCTGGTTGTTTGGTTAAGCCCTTTGCTGCTGCAAAAGCTCTGGCATTATGTCTGTGGAGTATGACTGAATCGCTTCTTCATGGAGTAGAAGTAAGTCTGAGCCCTGAAAATAAAAGCCTGTGCAGACTTCTGAAACATGGCTATTTTAACTTCTAAACGCGCTGAGATAATTGTTTTCTTATCAAATGTTTGGCTCATGGTAAAGACTTGCAGATTCATAGTTCGTTAATGTGGAAGCATCTGTATGCTGTTAGCGTTCCACGTATTTCCTACGGCCGAGGTCTTGCAGGGCTCAGTAATGAGCATAGTGAGAGGATTGTGTTTTTTAAGGCTGAAAGGTCATCTCCTTCTTCCCGATGCTCGGGATGTTACCATCGCCGCCTCTCGGAAGCCAGCGCTGTCTGATCTGTGCCCAGCCTTCTGCCACTTCGGTGGTGTAAGCCGGGGGGGGTGAAGCCACCTTACTCAGCTTTGGGAGTCTCGCTGGAGTCATAGTTTGTGCCTGGATTCTTGTATGCGTCTGCATGGGATGAGCCGAGAGGCAGCATATTAAGAGTTCCCGGTGCTCGTTAGCAGGCGTGGAGAGTCCTCTGTTTACTTAGTTCATTTTAACAATAGAGAAATACTTCTTTTCATTGTTTGGGCCTTGGGATGCCATTTTGTGCCTCTTCCAAAATTTGGGCTCTGCAACTCAACCTTTCCAGTTAGGAACGATGGAGCGTGCCTGATAGTACGTGGACAAAGTTAAAGGGCACGCATAAGGTTTGGAATCGGAGTATTAACGTAGGTGGAATGGTGTCAAGTAACTGGAGCACAACAGAGGGGAAGGAAGGCCTCAGACCAAGAGTTCTCGTTCTCTGTAACAGGAATACAACGTAAATGTGTCCATGGACTGAGCAGTTAGTTTGTGTTAGCTGTCGGCATTAAGGGAGTTCACTCTGGTGCTGCTTTTTGGTATAGAAGGGTAGGGTTTTATTCATCTTTTGCTTATACGAGATCAAAGTGTTGCCTGGATTCCGTTGATCTGTAAAACTCCTCTTACATGCGCAGAGCAGAGCGCTAACAAAGGACCAGTTGTACACGTGCCATCATGCTGTAACGCTTCCAGCAGTTGTTGCAATATGAAGGAAATGAAAGCTTCTAGTTTACTTTATTCAGACGACTGTTCTTGCTACAGAAATGGAAACGTTCCTGGAAAACTTGATCTTCTCTAACACTCTTGTTTAAAACAACAACCAAAAAACCCCTCTCTTTTAGTAAAATTGGAGGCTGCCCCTCCTTCCCCATCAACTGCTTTATGAATTTCCACCCCCTCCGTAAAAGAAAAACCACCTCAAGAGGTGACTGGGTGGCTTGCGTGGCGGCTTGCGTGACGTTTCCCCTTAGGCTTCTGAATGGTCGGATTGCTGTGATGCAGTATGTGCTTTGTAATGCAACTATTCTGATGGTTCGCTTCACAGCTGAGGCGAGCCACCATTTCAAACCCCATAACAGGAGCCTTGGAGACGGCACATTACAGAATTAGCAAAAGGTAAGAGAGCTCTATGCCAGATGTTTTGGGCCTGTAATGAGTGTGTAGATTCTGCTCATTATGGGGAAGAAAGAGGTGGTCTAAAAAGACAACTTTGGCTTTGTAGCCCACCGCTTTATTACGTGCAGATCTGTAACAGGCTGTTACTGCTGAGTTTCTCAGTCTTTTCCTTCAGCTAGAAGTTCTGGGGGCGTATTTTGATTTCTTCTTTTTCTTTTTTTGGTCACCTTCTCAGTGTCTGTCCTCAAATGAGGATCTGTACAAGAAGCAGATCTCCACATAAGTGTAAAACAAATACACGATGCTACAAAACCTTCAGCGAATCTAGATATTTTTTTTCTTACACATTCCCTTCCCCTTCGCTCTTCTCCCCAAGCAAAAATTGTCCTCCCTTTCCTTGTAAAATCTAGCAAATCACTTGAAGCACCATTAGACGTGTAAGAGATGCTTCAAGTCCTTGCTGCGTGTGACAGCTGGAGTGGCAAGCAAAACGCACGGTCGTTAGTCACACTCGTCGTCCGAGATCATACCGTGCTCCTGCCGGGGCTCTTTTACCTCCTGCTGACACAAATCTGGCAGACGCAGGCTCGTTTTCACGGGGCTGCTGGTTCTTTCCAGCTCGTCTGTTAAGTACTGCATGTCTTGAATTTAGCCAATTTTTTCCAAAACTGACTGGCTCTAAAAGAATCCACCTGCCCCTTCCCACCCCCCACCTGGTTTTAATAGCGGTGATAAAAGATTGACCCTGCATTCCATCAGCGTTAAGCCAAAATTCTGAAAGGCGTTAAACTTCTGGGTGAAGAGGAATTGTCTGTGAAACTCAGCATCGTAAATTATTTGCAGAAAGTCTCTAGTTTAAAACAGAAAAAAAAAAAAGAAAAAAAAAAAAAGAGGAAAAAAGTGAAAGGACAATCTAACCAAATTTTTCCAACCAATTTGTGTGGATTTGGACATGGCAGCTACAGCTTCTGTTGCCCTTCTAATATTGCTAATTTAAGAGCATTGCATACCATCCAGACCAATCGGAACCCTTTCAAACACCTGTGGCTTGGCGAAAAAGCAGCCTACTAGGTGGGTAAGCCCTTGTCCTTTCTCTTTTTGTAGCTGAGCCGTGCTACTGTTCATGACC
The DNA here is from genome assembly GCF_000687185.1 of Egretta garzetta. Lineage (NCBI taxonomy): Eukaryota > Metazoa > Chordata > Aves > Pelecaniformes > Ardeidae > Egretta > Egretta garzetta. The sequence goes on from NW_009260068.1 coordinate 1,093,560, forward strand.
CTGAGACTGGGAAACTGACCACAGCACATTACAGAGTCTCTAAGAGGTAAGGGGAACGTCTTCCAAAGGTATACCCAGTCCGAGGAAGTCTGTCCTGGGACCGTACCGCTTCATCTCTAAACGTGGGGCAAATAAGGATTTTTGCATAACTTTTACATTCTTGGTTTCTCTTAAGAAAGAGAACGGCCTAAAGCGAACTGAGCCGTCCTGTAACAAAGCAAGCGCTCTGCTGAAACAGTTCTGTATGTTAGTGGTAGCCGAGACGGAAGCGCCTTCTGTCGCTTAGCATGGCTTCTCTAGCACAACTAACGTACTAAAAGGGCGGCGCCGCGCGGGGCTCTGCTTACACTAACGAACGGTGGAAAAGGCGGCCTGCGTAGCTCACCTCTACCACGAAGCTTCGGTACGGATACTCGCTGCTTAAAACCAGGCACTGACGAGCTGCTGTAATTCGTGGCAACGGTGCAAATTAAAGCTGGTTGATAATTTTAAAGAATTGCCTTGTTTAAATGATTGAAAGTAGTTGCTTTAATGGAAAACCGGTGTTCTTTCAGCTTCTTTGAACAAAAAAACCCTGAAACTGGAATGGCTGGTAGCTTTAAGAGTTTTTAGTTAGCTTATGAATTCTTTAAAAAGATAAAAGTGCTTCACAGTACTGGTCACAAGAAGTTGAATGAGTCAGGGATGATTGTAACTCTCATGGAAGGTAGAAAACCATTGTAGCTGAAGCCCGATCCTTAAAGCCACACTTGGTACAAGCGGTGGCAAGTTGAAAACTTTTATTTTTGTGCATTAACTGCCTTGCACCTCCAGCAGCATAGACCTGCAAGTCTGTTTACTCACCAGAGCGCGTGCAGGCAGTGGGAGTCCTTTGGAAATTGTCTGGTGAGCTCTTACACATTTGCTCCTTAAAACTGTCCCTGCAGGCCACCTCCAGAATGCCTTCAGGAACATAGGCCTTCCTGTTTGACATGTGTTGCATTTAGGTTTTATTTATTTACTTATTTATAGTTTTAAGCCTGTCCATTCCTCTCTCAGTTATCTGTGACTGTGTATTTTAAAGACAGCGTTTACTCAGTCCTGGGATTTGTCCCCTGTGACACAGACCACTCCGGGGCATTTACTGAAGAAACTTGATAATCCATTTGACGACCATATCCTCACGGCCTCTGTCAAACTGGATGTGCTAATAATGGGAACGGGAGAAGGTGACCAGATGACTAATTGAAATTGAGATGCATAATTGGCCCCGATTTAAATAGATGATCCTTAGTAAAAGAACTCTTTATTTAGACTTTAGATTTTTCATTAGTGGGAAGCGTTCTTCCTGGAGACTATTGCAGATGCTACAGTCAGAAAAAACAGGGCTAGATAACACCCATCATTAAAAGCCGCTTCCCTCATGAATGTGTGCAGCTGATGGTGCAGGCAGATCCCCTTTGCCATCACCTTGTTATTGGCTCTGTGCCATGAAAAAATAACTGTTTCTCCTAGGGCTTTAATCTGGAATTAACCATGTGCTGTACCTTGCCTAGGGACTCTGTGATAAAGTATGAGGGCAGCCATTGCCAGTGAAGGTGCTGCCACTAGCCCGGAGTGGAGCCTCGTGTCTAGTACCTGGTGAACGAGACCCTTAAACGTTCAAGGTTTGGTGCTCAAGAAAGTGCTGTGCTGGGGCTTCCTTCCAGCATACCGAAGGAGCTCACAGAATTAAATCAGATTTTTTCCAAGCTGAGATTTTTAATTCTGTATCTCACTGGAAACTGGAGTGAGAATTGCGAAGAAGCATACAAGTAAATGGGGCACAGCACATTGTCAAGTTAGCAAAGACAATTTTTTGAGGGTAGGGACAGACTTGAGGGTGGAGGGGGCCTTCCCTTCTCATGCTTTCCCTTGCCTTTGCAGTCCTCCACATGCATAGAATGTATATACTTTAAAAGAGAACACATGACACCTAAATCTATAGTCGGAGGTAAAAGCCACCCCCAAACACCCCAAGCCAGGCTACTTTAGAAGGATCACGTTATTCAGGCTGGATCGCTGAACTTCCTTTGCAGAACCGCTGGTAGAAACATCTTTCTGTTGGAGCTGGTTTGGATTCCAGGTGAATCATTGCTCCCAAAAACAAAAAAAAAAAAAAAGCTTGCTTTATTTTTTTAATAGATGACTGCTTTCCCCCTTCAAACATTCTTTCCTAGCAAATGCACTTCTAAATTACAGCATTCCTCTCTTTGAGAGGCCTACTGTTCGCTGTGCGGTACGTGGCAGGCTGTATAAAAGGGGGCACCTTGCCAGCAGCACGAGGAGCACCATCCAGCCGCGCTGAGTGCCGCACCAGAATAAACTCGGCCACTCTCACGCTGCTTTTACAGAAGCTGCTTGCCTTTTTTTTTTTTTTTTCCTCTCTCCTCCCAGCAGCCAGTCGGGGCTCGTAGCGTATGATGGTGAAGTTTCCACTTCAGAAATACCAGTCTGTGCTTTTATTCGCTCCCTGTTGCGTCTCTACTTGTACTTTTTTACATACTAAGTACATTTTAGAAAGTTTTAAAAAACATAAATGCCAGTGTTTCGTGTGACCAATGACTGTTAAAAAACCAGCGCTGAAACATTGTGGGCCTGTGCTGGTGTAGCTGAGACCAAGGACATGGCCCTTGGAATGGCTGGTGCTAGGCCAGCTTTTGGGCGCGTGAGCCCCTCTAAGTCCTGTAGCTCTGGACAGTTATCTGTTGGGTATTTTTCCTCCAATATACTGCTTAGTCTAAAATAATTTCTGCATATAAGCACTGTGCTATTAAAAAAAAAAAAATCTCTAATAAGATACCCAATACAGAATTCTAAGAGGGAGGAGCAAATGGAATTACTGCTGTTGTAACAAATACAGATGTTGTTAAGAGTCAGATCTGTGTGTGAGGAAGAGGAGAGCGATTCCCCCAGCATGAATTCAGTGCGCTAATGAAATTAGTTCAGTTTCTATAACGTGGTAGCTTAGTTCATGGGTGTCTTCTTACAAAAGCCAAGTGGGACACCAAAATATGATCCCTTGGTAATCAGGGAGTTTTGGGGTTTGGTGTGGTTGTTATGAAGGAAATAAATATTAAATCCTCCTGTAAGTCAAGTCACCCAGGTCTTGAACGGCCACGCTTGTGACTTCCCAGAAATAAGCGTGTCCCTTTTTTTGGTGCGAAGTTTTCTGCTCGCAGTGGACTCGTAGGTGTCAGCTGGTCAAAAATACAGCAGAACGGTGTTTGTGCAAGTTAATGTGTCAGACGAGCACCGTTCAATTTAACAAACGTACGTTGAAGAATAGCGCTTGCGTGTGTTTACTGAATCACGCTCAACCTTGGACTGTGAATATATTAAAAGAAAAAAGTCTGTTGAGCACAACTTAAGGCTGTTAATTCTGCATTGCATACGCCACTGGTCAGGGAGTTGTGGGATTCTGGGGAGGGTTTTTTTGATAGGCAAGAGTAGGGAAAAGAGAGTCCTTGGGGTGAAGGAATACCTGCTATAAAAGGTCTTGAACTAGGAGCTAGGCACACGCTTTCTCTGACATGGGCAAAGGAGCAGGGCTGAGTTGGGGTGGGTTTTTTTGATAGGCAAGAGTAGGGAAGTGAAGGGTGCTTGGGGTGAAGGAATACCTGCTATAAATGGTCTTGAACTAGGAGCTAGGCACACACTTTCTCTGACATGGGCAAAGGAGCAGGGCTGAGACAGGCAACAGAAGAGGACAAGGTAGGACGGGGGGCTCCTGGGCTCTCTGCCCTCATGAAGCCGATTTTGTGACACTTAGAGGGTTAAATCACGCTGCAGCGCTTCACATGAAACCATTCAGGGCGATGTGCCTCCCCCTTGAAGTTTTGTCCAGCGACCAGCAGACAGGCTGGCACTTGAAATAGGGTTTCAGTTCCCCGTTTCCTCCACCTCTCATAGACTGTCTTTGTGTCCTTGGGCAATTAGTTTTATTTTTAAAATACATATAGTACTTTCCCTTCATGAGAGGCTGTAGTATTTCTCCCTGTTGAAAGCATTCATTGCAATTCGAAGTAACCAATATAGTAAGAGTGCTTGCTTTTTTTCTTTCTTTGGGTTTGGGTTTTTTTGTGTTTGGGTGGGGTGTTTTTTGTTTTTTTTTCTGTCTTAAAGCCTTTATGCCTAGACTGGACAGAGGTAGCTAAAGCCTGTACTTTGAAGCTGATGGCTGTGTTGGGGCTTTTCTTGTGTGTCACGTGTGATGTTAGGCTTGTGCTGCCTTGTCAACATGGCTGCGTAGCATGTGGCTGCATAGCTGCTGCTTTGGGGTTTTTTTTTTCCCTCCTTTTTTTTTGGGGTGTGGGGGGGTGCTCCCTGTCTTTGCATTCTCCTACCACCTTAAATCAAAGAAGGTTGCATTGTAACACTTCCTTATACTAACAGCGTTCAGAAGTAGATGGAGCTTCGTATGTGTTTGTGCAAGTCTGGCTCGAGAAATCTTATTTCTTTTATCCATAGTTTATTTGTCGTTTTATAAAAAAAAAAAAAATGCTCGTAGAGATTCTGTAACCTGTGTCAGTGCCTTGTGTCACGTGTCATGCTACTGTTGCTTCTGTGCAAAGTGTTTTGGTGTGGGGTTTTTGGGGTGTTTTTTTTTTATTATTTATTGAAGAAAATAATCCTAATTTAGTATAGATGCCAAAGTTCACTTGAGTAGAAATACTGTGATGTCCTTGCAAGCGAGGCTCTGGGCGTAGCTTTCTGTCTAGCGGGCTTGTAACAGCAGCAGGAACCACTGGTGAGAGAAGAGGCAGAGCTAGCAGTCTCCATGTTCCACGGGGCCCAGATCATCAGTATTTATCACCCGTATTAGGATGCTAAGGTAAATGGGGCGGAGGACCGGGAGGGCAGTGAGCAAGCCGAGAGAGGGAGCAGAGGCGCAGGTAACATGAAGGTGCGTGGGCTAGAATGGGAGGAGTAAAGCAGCAAGAAAACCAAGCATCATGGGAGCAGATAAGTGGGGGGGGTTTTTATAAAAAAAAAAAAAGCTAGTGTCTAGATGAAATTTGTCTTTTATTTTTTTTTCAAAAAGCACAAAATGTTTATCTTGTAAAGAGATGAAAAATGCTCGTGTGTTTGTTTTTCCAACCGGATGCGTTCATGGCTGGTAAGGGTCCAGCAGGGCCGCGCAGCGCTGGGGTCGTACCGACCTGTGCCCTTTTCTGCCAAACACCGCCAGCTGGGGTATGTGGCTGCTGCTGAGGCAGGAGCTGCTGCCCAGCCACGCAGCTTTCAAGAACGAGCAACCCCGCAGGGTACCGATGCTGCTCGGGGTCGGGGCGAGGCAGCAGTTCTCATGTGGGACTGCTTCTCTACCTGGTCATGCTGTCCCTGCTGGCTCGTTTGCCAGTTACTTTAAAATGCAGTATTTCTAGCTGAAAAGTTCTAGTTTCCAGTAGGAGGCAGACATTTTGAAGATGCCTTTGGAACGGTGAGGCTGATCTTTCCACATTTATAGTTAATAAATAAAAAAGTTGGATTGGTTCCACCACCCTTAAAAATCATTGGGTACCTGAAACATGTGCTAAATACCAAATTTGTAATGGGCTGTTTCAGTAGAAATTATTGACCAGGGGAAAATGGGAAAAGAAAGAGTTTTATGCATTGTTTAATTGTTTTTCATAATGATTTTTAGTACCATTGCACAGGTAAGTAACGTGACGGGACAGATCCCAGGGCGCTTGCCTGTGATGCCACAAGTGACGTGGAGGAGCTGAGCTGCGCTCAAGCACACAGCCTCTGCGTTAGTCTATGCTAAATAAGGTCACAGCTCACCTCTTCCTTTCCCAAGTGTTGCTTCCAAATGCATCAAACGTGGGGTCTAAATTAACTGTTTGGAATGGGTAAGAGCAGAAGTGTTCTGTGCTGGTTTAGAGCCGGAAGCAGAGGTCACTGTTTGGAACGTTTTCTTCAGTCATTTGGTAGCCCTGTATGGGAATTAAGGCCCTTAGTTTTACAGCTTCCTCAAACCAGTGCTGTAAGTGTTCTTTCTAGAAAACTTTTTATTATTAAATGCAGGCCTTCATCATGCACTGAAAAATATTTCTGATCACCCTACCAAATTCTTGAGAAGTACGAAAAAAATACAATTCAAAGTAGTTCCGAGTGCTGCATTTGCACTGCTAGCTTACTGCCGGTTACTACCATATTGTATTAATTTTTATCCTTTTTTCCACCCACTTAGTGCTTGGTTGTCTGGCTACGAAAGCCCTGTGGTATCTCGCATTAACACACGGATACAGGACCTAACAGGACTCGATGTCTCCACAGCAGAGGAACTACAGGTAAGCTGTTTGGATGCGTATGGTGGTGACTGTCGGTGTGGATGGCTGCACGTGCAGCACCCTGCTCGCCCACGTAGCGGTGGTGGGGCGGCCACAAAAAGCTCAGTCTGATGGCTGGTCTGATTCCAGGCCGTGGGAAGGGACCAGTGGGGTTTTTATAGCGAGGAAGAAGCAAAGTTGTCTTTGCAGAGTGTGAAAAGGCTTTCTGTTGCTGGAGGGAGGCAGTAATGCCTGACACTCCTGCTGTTTGTCCAAGTGGATGCGTAATTCCTTTTTATTTACGCTAATAGAGCGGAGTTTGCTAATAGACCTGAGTTTGATTGCTGCAGCGTGAAACCTTGCTGCTGTGGCGAGAGTGAGAAGTTTAGCATGACTGATGCTTCAGGAAAGGGGAGAGAACGGCTGTTCAGATTTGCCGTCCCACCTTGGTCCTGGAAGGCCAAGCGTGTGTCTGGTGTCTCCATAACGTGGGAAGGGTTGACTGTATGTGACGCTTGAGTAGATTTTATTTTAGAGGGTTTTTTTTGCTTGAGGCCTTTAAATGAACAGCTGCTTCACTGACTCTGAGACAGCATTAATACCCAGAAAGCACAACACCTAGAAAGAGGCTCCTGAGAGCTGTTGTGCCACGGTGGTACACCATCAAGACTCCTGATGAGAAAATGCCCAAGCACCTGGTTGAAAATTCAGGTTATGAATACATAAAGAGATGAAAAGAAAAAAATTCAATTGGCAAAAAGGACAGTGGAGCCTCTTTATTGACATAGAGACCAAAAAGTGATTTAAACTTGAATGATGTAGAAGTGCCATGGCCTATTTTGAAAAGAATATAGCCCGTAAAGTTTCTATAGAGGAAAAATATTTTTCTGCCCCGGGAAGTACCAGATTCCTTTCCCGGAGTACACCGCATCTTGCGGTGCCAGTCTTGGATGCGCTGCCGCTCTTGTAGCCAAGCACCTTGGGGCTCCTTGGAGCCTGTGGCTGTGCGGGTCTTCGGGAGTTTCAAAAGTGTCACGGTCAGGTTGTGCGACCCGGGAGTCATTAGATCAGCCGGCAGCAGGCGCTCTGAAATGGGAGAATGTCTTCACCACTCGGCTGGGGGCAGACAGCAGAGCTTTGAAGGAAAGCTGACCCCGGGGAAGGGAAGGTTCCGCTGCGGCTTTGCTGGTGTCCGGTCGTGGCTGTGCGGGTCTTCGGGAGTTTCAAAAGTGTCACGGTCAGGTTGTGCGACCCGGGAGTCATTAGATCAGCCGGCAGCAGGCGCTCTGAAATGGGAGAATGTCTTCACCACTCGGCTGGGGGCAGACAGCAGAGCTTTGAAGGAAAGCTGACCCCGGGGAAGGGAAGGTTCCGCTGCGGCTTTGCTGGTGTCCGGTCGAGACCTGCAAAGGCAGACTGAAGGACTGAGGTCCTAAAGCTCGGCCTCAGGCTCTGGCTCTGCACTGATGAGGCGTCCGTGTGACGTCAGAGCTATCTGTGAATAAACCCAGGAGGATTTTGCCGCATACCGTACGCTTTAGCTGGCAGAGACCCGTGATTGCCTATGGCTTGATTTTTAAACTAGACCAGCTCTCTAAAGGTCGCCCTTTCTTGTCTGGATGAAATATGGCTTTACTCGATGTTGTGCTTCTCCTTTCACTGTAGGTAGCCAACTACGGAGTAGGAGGCCAGTATGAGCCTCATTTTGATTTTGGAAGGGTAAGTCCTGTTTTCTGTCTCCACCTCTTTCCTTCTTCACGAGCGCTGTGTTTCTCTTTTTCAGGTGGCAAATTATGGAGTGGGAGGACAGTATGAGCCCCACTTTGACTTTGCACGGGCAAGTAAAGAGATGGAGGAGAGCTAGTCACCTGGTGAAGCCTGGGCCTCTTGGCTGTGGCACAGTTTTTATTCTTTAATGTGTATTAAATTTGTAGCCTTTCAACTTTTCTAATCCATGTTAGGGGAGAAAGCCCTCTAAACCACCAGCTGAACTGATAAACATATTTTAGGCATTACAGAGCAACAAGGCTTTTCATCAAAAAGATCATTAAAAAAGAACTATTCTAAGGAGACAACTGATAGTTCTTAACAGAGCAAAGGGCATTAGCTTTACTCTAAAGCTGGAGAAATGTTTAGAAATATTCTAGCTGGCCAGGGTACTGGCTGCGTAAAGCCGTTTTGTTTAAAACCACTGAAGGGCATGCAGTTAAACCGTATAAAAACTGCTGTGCTCCTGACGTGTGCGGCA
>NW_009260068.1:1102126-1106922 GCF_000687185.1 Egretta garzetta
CTCCCGTGCCCTGCCCCCTGCCGTAGCTGTGGCGGCAGCGCAGAGCATCGCTGACGGAGGCAGACGTGGCCGCCTGGGCGAGAGCTTTAGGCCCTCTCCTATGAGAAAGGCTTTGTGGGCAGCACAGGAAAACTTGCATCGCAGCTTAACCACGTAGGCCGGCCAGGGGGAGAGAGGACGTCTTTCCCCAGAGCTGAGACGCAGGTGTCTTGCATACTGGTGAAGAAATCTTGAAAATACAAGTGCTCTATTACTGTAGTTTACCTGCTGATTGCTAGGGCGGTCCTGAAACTGGAAAAAGCCTACTGAGGTCTTCTCACCATCCTTATTTTTGTTTTTTTTTTAATGTGATTTAAATTCCCAACCTATTTCTATTGCAGCTTAAATTGCAGACTGCTGGAAATAACGCCACTGAATTCAGTTGGTTATTTATTGGGCGTACTTATGTGTGATTTTTTAACACCTTCAGATTAACCTTACGCTGTGAATCCAAGCCACCAACTATTAATCAGAACCTCTGCTCTGTAAGCACATGCTCAAAAGCATTGCAAACGATTAACAGTTTTTGTTTGGAAGTGCACGGGTTAATTTCCACAGTAATGATTGCTGAAATTGTAGCACACACAAATCATGGTTACAGGGGGTGGGTGTGCTGTGAGGTGTGACAAAAGTTAGTCTTGTAACCCATCAAAATGGGTTTTTCTTCTTGGGGGTCGAGTGATAAAATCCTCTTGGTTACCCAAACGCCTCTCCGGGTTTGCTCGCTAACCTGTTACAAACTCCTGCTGTAACCAAAGAGCAGAGTAAGGCGCAGGCATGCGGCGGGGAGGAGGGCTCCCCTTTGAACAGGGCGCTGGGCCGGTGCCGTCACGGTCGCACGCGATTAGGCGGGGACGTTCCTTACTCCTGTTGAAAGCTGCAGGAACCGATTTTTAACGGCACTCTAGAATGGGTGCGTGGCCGGGAGGAGCACGGAATGGGGCAGGCCAGCTGGGGAGCCCCAGCGTGAGGTCGGAAGGGCTGGAGCAGGAAAGGGGGGGCGAGGGCCACAAGGGCAGAACTACCCCCGAGGGTGCTGGGAGCCACCCCTGCGGCGTGACTCGGTGAACCTGGGCCTGAGGAGCTCCCCCTGCTCATCCGGGCCAAGGACAAGAGGGGATAAGTGAGCGAGCGTAATTAAATAATAAAGTTTGTGGCCGTGAAGAGGATTTATATGCTCATTTTCAGCCAGCACGGTTGTTCTTTACTCATCAGCAGTTTGGGCTTATGCCCTCCCTGTCCTACAGAATTTTAAAATGCCTGGTTTATTTAAATGAATAGATACGCTCATATTCTCCCCTCCTTCCAGATAGAGGGATTGGATTAATTTTTCTGCATGAGTTTGTCTGCTGCTGGCTCTGCAGCTGTATGTCATTGGCTCCTCTCAATGATCAAAATGAAATGCTTATTAAATCTGCTTGCTTTTATTCACAGAAAGATGAGCCAGATGCTTTTAAGGAATTGGGAACAGGCAACAGAATTGCGACTTGGTTGTTTTATGTAAGTGATATATTTCTGCCATGTGCTAGTGCCAAAAATATCTATCACTGCATATTCTCATATTCTATCCCGCTGAATGATTTCATTACAGTTTTTTACTGCAAATGAAGGCAGACACTGACTTAGCGGTAATACAGCCGGGGTATCTTCTTACCCATAAGTAATGATTCTTAACCAGGGTCTTTTCCTCAAAGTTGAGCGTCAGCTTAAATTAATTGACCGTCTATTCAGTTTTATCTCTGCATCGGTATTCATGGCACGCTCATTGCCAAAACATCTGAGCGTGCAACACTTAGGGACAAGGCTGGCAGTTGCACTTTGCTCAAAGTGGGGGGGTTTCAGCCTGGTTTAAGGCTGTTACGTCGCGCAGCCTTTGCTCGCTGATTGGGAAGTAGAAATGAAGTTGTTCGATAACCTAATTCTGTTTTACTAAAACGTGGTGCCTGGGAATGTATCAGCTTGCAGCTTACCTGTGCCTTCCCCTCCTTTTCAGATGAGCGATGTGTCAGCAGGGGGAGCTACCGTCTTTCCTGAAGTAGGAGCTAGTGTTTGGCCTAAAAAGGTAAGCTGGGCTTTTTAGCCAGTGTAACCACTCCTCTCGCCACCTACTCAAAAATACAACAGATGTATAAACGTTTAAAAAGCAGCTTTAAAATGAGTTTATCTAAAGAAGATCAGAGCGCTGTTCGTGGGAGCACAGAGGTACTTACAATTAAGTGAGACCGCTGGAGTGGTACTGGTGATCCCAAGGGCCTCTGATGGTCTGCATGGTAACGCATAGTTACGTTTTGGGCTTAAACCTTTAGACTTTACTAAACGTTACAGTACTTCAAAACACATTTTGAAAATACTCAAATCTGTAAGTAGGTTTAGTCCTGAGGCGCCTGTAGGGAATTCTCCCTGAACCTGAGTGTTCCTGTTACCTTTTTTCCCTCGGAAGGGTCACAAACAAGGTCTGTCTTCGCTGGCCTGCTGCTCATTTTCAGCAGATTATCTTCCTTTCTAAAACTGGTCAGAGTTGAATGAAACTGGGTTTAAACTTAGGGTTTAAAAAAGATTAACAGCCGAGTATATACAGACACAGAACGAGTCAAAGGAGACTCATTTCTTAGGAAAGCAAATGACAGAACGTGGAAAGAGAGCGGTCAATTTAAAAGGGACGTCTGAAATACAAACAGACGTTACCTTTGCCTTATCGTTAAGCTGGTGCGGAAGCGTGTGTCGCGGAGAGCACGGTGCTGAGGGTTTCCACTGCCATTTCCAGGGCACAGCTGTATTCTGGTACAATCTCTTTCCAAGCGGAGAAGGAGATTACAGCACGCGGCATGCAGCCTGCCCCGTACTAGTTGGAAACAAATGGGGTAAGTACCCCTCACCTCGCTGTCGCTGCCTGGGGCTTTGCTGGTGGGTTGTCTTGGTTTTCTTTCTCCTCTGGTGGAATAAAGAGCAGCCAGAAATCAGGCCCTTTATAAAGAAATCTGCTTTATAGCTATATCTACTTCATCTCTCTCTATATTATGTTTATATATATGTTATATATACAGTAGCATATTTTATGATATATATAAAATACATGTAGTACTATATCTAGGCTTTTGTAGTTTTGCAGCCGCCAGAGGGTTTTTTCCCTTCTTTGATTTATTAGGCCAACTTCTGATCCGTGTGCGTGTATTAAAATCCTTTAGAAAGTTAAGATAACCCTGTGCTTACCTGACTGAAAGGGCTGGAAGGGGCTGCCCAGGGAAGGGGTCAAGTCCCCAGCCCTGGGGGGATTTAACAGCCGGGCAGAGGCGGTGCTGAGGGCCGGGGTTTGGGGGTGGGATGGCAGGGGTAGGGGAACGGTTGGGCTGGGGAGCTTAGAGGGCTTTGCCAACCCAAACGATTCTGTGGTTCTGTGACAGCTGGCCAAGAGCATGTCTTTAGCTTAACGAGAAGCACGAGCTAACCAGGTGCAGTGATCAAATACCTTTATGTCTTTGCAGTATCCAATAAATGGCTCCACGAGCGGGGACAGGAATTCCGAAGGCCGTGCACTTTATCAGAGTTGGAATGATGCAGGCTCATCCTCTGTCTCCTCTGTACTCAGTCTGTGTAAAATGCACACATCTCCTTACAGTTTACAATTGACTAACACTCCACTACAGGTCCAGTCTTCAGCTACACCGGTGTTTTCATCTGTGGACAAAACAAACGTGCTTTTAGTTCCCTTAAAATATCCCCTCCCTTAAGGTTTTATGAACAGAATCTATTAAGGTCTGTGAGTGTTACAGGAAAAAAAAAAAAAAGGACAAAAATACAGATCAGGGCCACAACTAACAGTGGTGTCATGTGTGGTGTTGCCTTCACCATCGCCCCTCTGATCAGCGTGGAAAGCTGGCGATTGTTCGCTTAGAGTCCTCCTGGCAACAGACTGCTAAGGGGGGGGTGCTTTACGGGAGGGCTCCCTGCCTAGGAAGGCCGAATTAAACCGGTTCCTATTCCTCAATTTCCAGACATTCGCTTCCTTGCTTTTCTGGGGTGCCCGACCACTGCTGTTGAGAACTGCGGGCATGGTTCGTGTTTCTCTGGGGAACAGGAAGTTATTACAATATTGTAGCCCATTTTTCCACTTCCACAAAAGCCCCCATTTTTAAATGTCTTCCTTCTCAGCCTCTGTGGGGAATTTGGCTCTGAACCTTGAAAACACGATCCAGCAGTTACGTACGCACAGCTGAGCTCCAGCAGCATTGTGTCAAACACATGCCTGCACCAGAGCAGCCTGACAACAGTTACAGCCCGCCTTCCCTCCGTTTTGGGTTTGGGTTTTGGTTTTGGTTTTTTTTTTTTCCTTTAACATTTGTCCACGTAAACAAATGCTGCTTTTCTTCTGTCTTAGTAGTCAACTCTTACGTCTGTTCCTTGGGCAGTGGGGATGGGAACGTTACCCCATCTTCATTAATCAAAGTAATTGTGCCTTAGGACACTGGAATTTCAAATTGGTTATGAGACTTCAGGTGATGAGGTCATACCATAATCCTCACAGAATGCTCTCCACCCTCGTCCTCCCAGTTCTCAAGGTTTTGTGACAAGCAGATGGCCTATTTATAATCCTAAACCTTTTTTAGATGCTTTTTTTATTTTGCAAATGTGCTTTCTGCGGCGGGTGCTGACTGCAGGCCGCAGCAGCGACGCGCCTGTACCCACGGGGGGACTGTTGGCAGAGGATGCCGGGAGGTGCCCGCTCTGGATGGTTTGGCGTTGCTCACCTGGGGGAGAGG
>NW_009260068.1:1107014-1107607 GCF_000687185.1 Egretta garzetta
GGAAGAACAAACTGAAAGTGACCTCCAGGGACCGCGGTTTGTGACGAGTCAGCCTTAGCTGAGATGAAGTTGAAACCTGCGAGGGAGATGAGACTGTGGCTGCTGAACTTTTGTCCTGCTTGTCAGACGCCTGCGGGAGGAATAACCGCCCTCCCCGCTGCCCCCGGCACGGGACGAGCTGAGCAGGGCAGGGAGAGGCTGGGGGGGGTGGTTTTCTTTCCTAAGCTGTTTCTCTTCAACAGCGGGATTTTTAGTAAAGCTAAATACTCCACTAGCATGAGGACAAGCATCAGAGTGAGCCACACCAGATTCTACCTAAACAGTCTGATTTTCGGGATGATGATGGTTTTACTGATTTAGGGGTCACGCCTGAAGTCTTTTACCAAGGAAAAAAAAATTCCAATTTTAGTTAATTGGACTTTCTGCCTCAATGAAACCTTGAAAGTTGAGCCAAAACGTAGATGAAACCAACTGTTACCATGTTAGAAATACCTCTGGCGTACTGAGAATGCAGTTTAAGGTACTATAGTTTGAGAAGCTGCATCCTTTCAGGAGACACTTTAAAATCTTTGCTGAAAAAATGTGTTGTTAAA
>NW_009260068.1:1107622-1112520 GCF_000687185.1 Egretta garzetta
CCTGTTAGCGACGGGACCTACCTAACTGTTCATCCTTTGCCCTGCACCTTCTTGCATTTGGCCTGTGCTTCTGGCAGCTGTGAAACGGAAGTCCATCCAGCGCTTAAGAAAACAAATAAAAAGAAAAATCAGAAATAGTTCCACCTCACGGCTGTACTGCTCATTTATTCAAACCAGCCGGTACGCTCGAGCAGTATCTGATAGAAACAGAGTCGCCAAAGAGATGGGTTACCAGAGTGTATTTTTGATCACTAAATTGTAATAATTAAAAAAACCTACCATAATATTTCGACTTACCCACGTTTTCTCCCTCTGTGCAGTGTCAGGCATTCATCTCCATGCCCATCCATGGTTTTTTCTCTTCCATCTTCTTTTTACTTAAGCTCCCAAAACCAGAAAAGGTAACCATGGCTGCAGGTAAGTCCTGCTGCTTTCCTGCGCGGCGAGGCTCCACGGATGGGTGTGGTGGTAGGAGGCTCACCTGAGGGCACCAGTTCTCCCCCAGGGGCTCTGAGGCCTCTACCAGTGCTTGCAGAGAAGCCAGTCCTGCGCCGGTAACGCACACAGGGAGAAATCGGTGCCTTGCCGCCAGGAACACCTTGAGAATAAACAGGGTCTGGTTTTGCTCGTACAGAAAAGCTGGGGTTTTTTTTCCCTAAAGTGAGCAGAGGAGTTACTTGACACATTAAAATAATTAAAAAGCTAAAAGTTGTAGAATTTACATAAGTTAAAAGATAAATACTGACTAAAAAGCGTCAGCGCCTGCTTTAGGTACTGCCGTAGCGCAAGAAAGCACCGTGGGTTCTTACGTCTGGAATGAAGACAGGAAGGGTTGAAGCGATGAGAAATCACGGGGGGGGGGGTTTATATTAGTCAATGTTTTGTTGGGGTTTTTTTTTCTCTGTTCAGCCAACACCAAAAGATGAGCAACAAGCTGAAGAGACGTTGGGGGACGTCTGGGGACGTGCGCTCAACAGTCGCCACCCTCGCCTCAGCTGCCATCGCACACATCCAGCGTTACACAGCGTTTTAAGAACGGTCTCTAAGGGGCATTGCTCGGGGAGTAGAAATGTTTCAGTGCGTGACTTCTTAAAGCGGTGAACTGCTCCGTGACTTGCAGTTCTTCGGGGAAGAAAAATAGTTTGTCATCCCTCAGAACTAACCCTGACGCCTGCTGAGGCACGTCACACCAAAACACACCGGGGTATCAGAAGAGAAAGGGGAAGCTTACGTTTTTTTTACACTGCAGCCACTCCCCAGCTCCTCTTCCTCCGCCGCAGTAGCGTTCCTGCACCCAACGCCAGGCGTGCAAGGGGGGCACCCCGGTGCTGCTGCCGCTTCCTGCCTTACCCCTCCATTTCTCAAAGGGCTTTCGGATCCAGAGCGCGGCTCCTGTGTGAATTGAGTTTTGTATTAAAGGTGACTGAAAACTGTTTGGCTCACAGTGACTGACAATTGAGAAACTGCCTTACTGTTCAATTTTTTTGTAATAAAACTTCTAATGTAAAACAAAAAAAAAAAAATGGGCTTAAAATAAAAACCACTGCCAATAGCAGTGAAAAATCCTCCACATCAAACTCTCCTCGTATATGTCTGTTGTAAATCTGATCACACAGATTTTTTTTATCACTGCCTGTGTTTCCTGGAAACTGAGCTCATTTGTTTCCCTTCCCAATCTGGGCCGGCAGGAGCAGAAGGTGCTCGTACCACAGATTGCTGTTAAACACCTTCTCGGCCCCACACTCCGTGTCTGGGTTGGAAACACAGCACGAACGGGCTGCGAAAGGGGCGGGCGGGTGCTGCTGGGCTGGAAGCGCGCTACGCACACAGGGTCCCCAAAAGGAGCCGGCCGGCTCTTGGGGAGGCCCGCGGCTCGGCCCCCTCTCCCTAACACGCTGATTTATGGCGGTCGTGGGGTGGGCTTTAACAGCAACGTGGGAACCCCACCAGCTCCTGGCTTGAAACTCCAAACAGGCGCAGCAGCGGGGCAGCTGCTGAGGGACGCTTTTCCCGGGATGACAAATGCTTCCATTTCCTGAAGCCAGGAGGTCAAACCACCAGTGATTCCCCATAGTTCTCGGGTGGGGAAGCAGGATCAGGCCATCCTGCAGCACAGCCACCAGCAGAGCACTCACGGGTAAGGGGGTCAGGCTGACGCCTTCCCTTACCAGGACACGGGCGGTTCATACGCTACCGCTGTTTGTGCTTCGCTCTTGGGAAACAGCGGCGCTCGTACTCGGTTTGTGCTCGTCGGGAGCCTGCAAAAAAGCACAGCACGGGCTGGTGAGAAGCCTCCATCCTTTTGCCGGAGCAATGGAGCCCTGTGCTGCTGATGGAGCGCTTGGCTCGCAGTTCGGGAACGGCCCTCCCCGCCCCACGCAGCCCCCAGGCACAGCCGATGTGCGCACAGATTTGGCAGCCACCGGAGAGGAAAGGCTACAGCGTACCAGCATTTTCTTCTTTTTTTTTTTTATTTTGGAAACGTGAATTCCTTCCATCCCCAGCTACTCCATGCGTGCCGCTGAACTGCGGCCGTGCCCCTAGCAGCAAGGTGGGCCAACGCCAGGGGAGCATGGGCAGCCAGGTGGCTCTGTCCTTTTGGAGGACACCGAGCTTTCTGGGGTGTTCGTGGGCTGCCCTGGCCTGGGGACACCGCTCCTTGCCCCGGGCCGGTAATGGCTGAAGCGGGGCTGCCCCTTTGGTCAGCCTGGCCACCGAGCTGCTACGGCCAAGCCAGCAGCGCAGGGGCGTTAGCACAGGGGCCTCGGGGGGTGAGATGCAGCTCCCAGCCCTCCTTTCCGACACAAGAGAGGGGCTGCTCTGCCTTCTGTCTGTGGCCCGAGGCACCCGCCCGGCATTTGGGGGGGCTCGGTGGCTTCGCCCCCTCCCACGGAGGGGGGGAAGGGTTGGGGTTCAGCCCCGTGCTACCCCGGACTGGTGCTGATGCGCTGTGGCTTCCCACCACCCCACCCGGGTATGTGGGGCTCTTCCAGCACAGCTGCACAACCACAGGGGATCGTGCCCACGGGAGGGACCCCCCCCCGGGTAAGAACCGCAGCAGCTGCAGCTTAACCAGGCAGGGAGAGGGAAAAAGGCCTGCGAATCGCTGCAGGGCAGCACAAGAGGAGGAGAAAGGAACGGGTCTGATGGTATCGGCCCCTACGGATGGGGGAAGGCAGCACGAGGCTGAAGTGATCGTCCAGGGACTCCTGGAGAGACTGGACCAGCCCCTGAACTGGAGCAGAGCCCTGCTGGGGGAGTGGGTCTTTAACCACCCACCCATCCTCCTCCAGCTGCTGGACTCTTGACCCAACTCTGAGGGACTCAGGCATTTCATCATCGAGCTACATTTGCTCGTTCCGATAATTAGTGACTCATCTGGCTCCCAAACCAGGCTTTGAACCAACCACAGATTACCTGCTCACCTTAACCACGAGCTGCCTCTTCCTCCTGCTTAGGCCGTGCTTAAACATTGATCAGCAATCCACTGAGCCAAAACTGATAGAAAAAGAGCTCAGTCTCTCAAGCCTCCGTTCTCCCCATGTCCCCAGCAGAACACAAAGGGAAGGATCCCAGCCAAAGCACGTGACCGCGCGTCTCTGCCTACGACCGTGCGTTCTGAAAAAGAAACGCTCAAAAGGAGCTGGACCAGCCCCTGCGCTTCCCTCCCGGGAGCCGAGCCCAGGACACAGGGGTCAGCGTTTGCTTTGGTGTTGCTGATAACGTGAAGCCAAGAGGGTTTCCAGCTTCATCCGGGACGGAGCTTGCTCCCATCGGCACGGGGGGGACACGGGCACACACGTCCAGCTGCACTGCCGCGGGACGGGTGGCTGCCCTGTGCGGTCAGCTCTACCTCCCGTTTGACAGCAGCACGCTGCCAACAGTCAGACGGTGTCGCTAGGAGCGAGTGACTCACCACAGCCCCAGGGCTGCTCTAAATTTAAGCATTACAGAGTCAGAAATGAATGCACGGAGTCAGGAGCTGCTTACCCTGAGGTCAAGACGAGGTTCAGAAACCAGCTGTCAAGAGTTCACCATCGTGGCAGGCAACGTCTGTATCCCTCAAAGCTTTAGAGAGGGAAAAAATTGGTGTAGGGAGGGGGTATTTGCAACCACAGTGGGTCAAAGCAAGGTCAGGCACCCGGCAGGTACCTGCTGTGCACACCCACCTCAGGACACCCTGGCTTCTGCAGCCGTCGAGCCTGAGCAGCAGCTCCCCGAGCTGACTGCGCGCGTGGGGAGGTGGTCTGCTGCGTCTGTTAGTTTTACTCCATCCCACATTTTTCTTGGTCTTCAGATCTTGAAGTCTGGGTGCAACCAAGCTATTTGCAGCTGGACTGAAAACGTCTCTGGAGACTGGTGTGGGGAGGGGTGGAAGGAAGGAGGAGGGAGGGAAGAGAGCAGCTCACCCTCGGGGCAGGGCAAAGGAGCTGCCACGTTTTGGGAAAGCAGTTAGACCGCTTTTTTATTCACAAATTTTTGCTTCGGGACAACAAGCAACAAACTAGTATGAAAGTTTCTGACTCCTCTTTTCCCAGGCTCTGTACTTTGCCAGCTGCTCCCCCCGGCCCCGTTCAGCTTTCCTCACAAACTCCAATTGATTTTGCAAACAGCCCGGGCTCCACGCTCCGGCCAGAGCCACCCCCTCCAGGCTGCATGCCCTGCGTGGCGCAGCACGGACAGCTCATCCACCACTCACCGCGTTTGCATCCTCTGCAGTCCTGCCAGCATTTTTTCCCCCTCTCTCTTCGCGTTCAGCAGCACATGGATCAGCCACCAGGGACTAGGGGATGACGAAGAAAGCCATGTTCTGGAGCTGCCCCCAGAGCAACCCTAAAAGGCTCCGCATAAAAGCATGGCACCAAGCACAGCCACCCAGGGGCTCTACACAACGTTTC
>NW_009260068.1:1112627-1124807 GCF_000687185.1 Egretta garzetta
CAACAGAGGCATGAACGGCTCCCCTCGGTGCAAGGCACAGTGTGGAACCACTGAACCCGGGTTTCCCTTCACTGGAGCCACTCTAACAACAAATTCCAGGGACAGCGGCCCATTCCCACCCGTGACTGACAGACCAGTCCCCTGTGTGCTCTGAGCTCTCCAGTCCTGCCCTGCAAAGTGCTCCTGCAAGGGAGTCCTCGCTTCATGAGCATCCCCACTGCTCTGTGTCAGTGATGTCACCCTGTTCGAGAAGGCCTCAGCAGAGGCAGGGACTTGCTGGTTCCCTGGCCTGGGGGAGCGGATCATCTAGTAGCAACCTGGCACCTCTAGCTCAACCCAAAACATCACCCTAATTTCTCAGCAGGCATTACAGTGCTCCCCCTCCTTGCCCGCAGCTTGGACACTGCCAACCTCCCTTCCCGATGCTCCCTGCCTCTCTCCTTGGGTTCATCTCCCAAAAGACAAAGCTGGCTCTAGGTTCCCTCGGGACCTCCTGCACACCTTGTATCTCCCCTCATCCAGTAACTCAGCTGAGCTTCTCCCACGGGCTGGGACAGCAATGTGCAGCTCCGGCTCCGCAACAGCCTTCAGGGAGGCACCAGGCAGGTACCAGCTGTGGCTGTACAACCGAATCACCGTCGGCTGCTGGCTTGAGGAACCCTCACACCCCCTTCCGAGGGGCCCTGAGCACAAACACAGTCAGCGGTGGGCACCAGAACAGTTGCAACACGAAGGCAGTAGCTTGCTCCAGGAGCTCCAGGCTATTACACAGGAAAGAGATTAACCAGCTTGCTTGCTCCTCTTCCCCACTTCTCTGACTTACCTGGCTGAGAAACCAGGGCTTGGCTGTGGTTCCTCCTCCCTACCCCACGCATGGAGCACAGAACGCACGGCCGTATGCAGAACGACGCAGGCAGAGCGGTGCCGCAGGGCTCTGGCACTTCAGTGGGGCCGAGTCTCCTGCAAAACAATAAAATGTCAGGATTTGCACTGACGTTTGCCATATATTTGAAATACCTGCTGCTCGGCTCCCCCTTGCCCTCTGGAGAGCCTCCACCCGACAGCCTGGCCGCTCAGACAGAAACGCCTGCGGGAGCCGGAGCGCGAGGAGCCCAGCCGGTCACGGGCAGAGCGGCTGCTGCCGAGGGGCGCTGCTGTGCTGGGGGACAGGCGAAAAGCTTTCCGAGAGCGGCCGGAGCCTTCCCATGTCATTTCCCTTCCCTATTCTTTATCAATGGTTTGCGTTGTCTTTTGCTGTTGGTGTTCATTTGGTTGTTTTCTTTTAATGAGTAACTTCATTAAAGCCTCCACCGGTGGCGCAGGCCCCCGGGTCCTGGCAGGCCAGTCCCACCCCAGAGCCAGGCCCTGCAGCTCCACCACAAGCCTGTTGCCCGAGTTGGGTTTCGGTGCCAGCCTTTCCTCGCTCCGGGCCACCTATGCTACGTGTTTAATTCAGCAACGCTGGCGTTACGCAAAAGCTGTAATACCAGCCCTCTAAGACCAGCCTTCAGGAGTCCCATCAAAGGCAAACACTCATCGAGGTCATTGATCTGGAGGGGACATGCCAAGGGATTGCCCTGAATGCAGTGTTTCTAAACCCAAAACTACTTTTCTGTCCTGGGCGTACTCCTGTTCCGGGCACGGGGGCAGGGAAAGCCCCTTCACGCGACCCCAGCCCTGCGGTCCCACAGGTTTGCTAGGAGCAATCCCCCCACAGCAGCTAGGCTGGGTGGATGTCTCGTCCCACCCTATCACGTGCACACGGGGGCTAGGAAAAAGGCAAGGGGTGCTCCTCAGTCTGCTGCTGATTTATTACTCCCGTTGCCCGAGCAGCAGAAATTTAGGACAAATACACTCTCCATCTCCCAACAGGCTGGGGAGGGAGGGGGACAGCCAGTGCAGAGGCTCGGCGGGGCAGGCGGAGGCTCTGTGCTGGGCACAGACCCCCTCAGCACCCCAGGGAGCATCCCCTCTGGGGAGGCTGCAGCCCTGGTGCCGCAGGGGCTGAGCCCTTTCCAGCGGGATTGTGCAAACTCAAACCCCGGGTTCTCTGCGGGATGAACTCGGTCCAAATCTCCACAAGTGCACTTTGCACTCTGATCGTGGTGACCTCATGCCGGCTCCCTCGACGATGTTTAAAGTCCAGGGGAGAGGGGTGCTTACCTGCCTCTCAGGCGCACCAGCTCACTCCCACTCCTCCCTGCCTGCACATCTGCCTGGACGAGGGCTCCGGGGCCTGGATCCGGACTGCAGCATGCGGCTGCTTTTCGAGGCAGCGGTTCTGTGCCTGACCCTGGGCTTCGGGCGATGCGCCAAGGAAACACCACAGGAGAACACCGTCCACCAAACTCCCCAGGCGGAGTCATCCTATTCAGAGTGGGGCATCGGGGCCATCCGGGACAGCTTCGAAATGGTTAACAGCTACTTTGACTCCTTCTTGGAACTGCTTGGGGGAAAAAACGGCGTTTGTCAGTACAGATGTCGATACGGTAAGTGAAACTCACTCCTGCTGGCTCTTCTTTTCTGGCCTTTTCCCTTCTCGGGCGGAAAGTTGCAGCACTCTCCTTGCACAAGACCACAACCAGCTCCTATCCACGTCCTGACCCCTGCTATGCTCAGCACAGAAAAGCCGCGGCAGAGAGCCACAGCTTCTCTGCTAGCACCAGCACAGGGCCACTGAGCCCTCACCTTGCCCTCTCACCAAGCACAGCCTGATCCTCAGCTGCTGTGCTGCGTGCGAGGGGACAAGAGGAGAGGAGCTGGGTTTTGCAGGGAGGGCATACGGGTAAGCAGGGTGCCTGGCTGCCTGGAGCCCAGGAGAGAAGGACCAGGGCAGGCCCTGGAGGGGAGGACGAGCAGCCCGTGTGGACCTGACTCAGAAGGGGTTGTTAGTGTCGCCAGCAGCCCTAATCTCAGCAACCTTCGGAGTGTCATTGCTCAGCAGTTGTGAGCTGGGTAATAGCGTGGGCTGGAGGAGGGGAGATAACAGGAAGGTAAAGAGACCTGCCGTCACCACGGAGGAACCTTTAGTACCCAAGGCAGAATGAGGCAGCTGCTGCTCGCCTTGGACTTTAGAGTGATTTACCAAAAAGGAAGAGTTTGGTTTGTCCTGGGGGCAGGATGAAGGGGGTGACGCCTCAGGGAGAGCAGGGCAGGGGACGGGGCGCGCAGGGGGACGGGAGCCTGTGGGGCGGGTCTGTGGGGCGCTGGGCAGGCAGACACCAGCCATCAGCAGGGTACCTGCTGGAACAACCTGTTTGGGAACAGCAGGGGGGTTTCCTACAGACTGTGTCCTCTCCCCAGCCTCCTACAACTGTCCCCACAGCAATAACTGTCCCCTGCCACCTTAGCTTGCCCATCCACCACTGGCCATCAGCCCTTTTCCCTCCAGCTTCTTCCCACGTCCCTGGTGACCGCCTGGGGAAGATGCTTGGGAGCACAGAGATTTCAAGCTCCCTCCTCCCCTGAGCATCGCTTTTCACAGACAGAGACCCCATGCTTTGGAGACATCCCACCGACTCAGTTCCAGCCTGTGTGCATCCCATTTCTTCCGGAGCGCGGGCTGCACGCTCAGCCTCTCCAGCCTTCGCTGTAACGCTCCCCCCCGGCAGCAAGGTTTGGGCAAGCTGGTATTCAGAGCTCGTTCCAGGGAGTCTAGGGACTCACCAAGTCCTGAAGAAGTCATCGGCTCTTGGGCACATCCCAAGACTGAGACTCTCCTTGTCCCTGCTGCCTTGGCCCTGCGCTCTGGGCAGGGGGAAGAGCATCTCCACAGAGCAGCACAAATGCCTGCCTGCTCCCCGAGAGCATCCTGCATCTTACTGGAGGAATGCTTTTACCTAGAAAGGAAAACAAACAAGCACATCGTTAGCCCTGTTCTCATCCTCTACTGAACAGCTCGTTAATCACTGGCCAAAGGAGGGAACTATCGAAACGCTGCCCATGTGCCTCCAAGGGTCTTGCTGGACCCCCGCAGGACCATTTGTCTGTGCTGGTCTCTAGCACAGACATTGCAAACTGCAAGAGGAGACGATCCTAAACCAGTGAGACCAGCTGTCTGCGCCCAGAAGAATGAACACAAACCATCTTTACCATCTTGCTGCTGAATCAGGGACTGACTGCTTTTTCCCCAGGCACGCAGCAAAACTTATGCCTTCTACTTTCCTTCACTGCAGCCAGGAGACACCGATAATAGCTTATTTTGCCACGATAAAGGTCAGGACTCACCTGTGATTGCCACATCCATCTTCAGCTGAGCACGAAGCACTTGGCTGTTCTGGCTGTAAGACTCCTCCTGATTTTTTCAGCAGCTAGTGAAGTCTGAAGACAAACAACTTGATGAATTACTCCCTTAAATCAGGACATTAGGGTTCCACTAGCATTTGCTGGCAAATAACCTCCTCCTCCTCCTCCCAGAATCTCTCTGGGCATCTCAGGGGGATAAACAGCCTGAACTGGGAGTAAATCCCTTGACAGCTTCCTTCAGCTGTCTGGCCAGGCAGGATTTCAATGTTTTGCCCAGCATTTGGTCCTGAGGGGCTCAGGATGAGGAGGCACATCCAGGCTGTGGGAATAGAGCCTTCAAAGTCAGGCTCTCCAGCAGAGTGCTAAAAGGCTGTGGTTACGTATGGGCAACATCTGCCCAAAGCCCGCTTGCCTAGGGCAGAGAAATAACAATGGACCACTCAAACCAGCAAGGAGCCCCAAGACCATCTATTCACCCAGAAATACATTCACCTCCCCCTGCCAGCGCACCAGTACTGCAGTGTCCGAGACCTCCTGCATTGCCAGCAGAGCTGTTCTAAGCCAGTTGGCTGTTTTCCAGTCTCTTGGCGTAGCTACAGCAGCCTGGAGATATTAAAATGCATCAGGGAAACTCGCTTCCCTTTAGAAACTCAACTTCAGTTCCCCTCAAAGGCCATGCCAACAAGGCAGCGTCCTGAAGTAATATCTTCTTCCAAAGAACAGGCTTCCTCAGCAAGGCTGTGCTTCCGAACATCGCTCTTGAGTGTGCTGCCGGGCAGGTCCTGCCGCGCTTGCAGCTGCCTTTGGGTACCTCTCCCCGGCGATGCCCTGCAGCGAGCAGACCCACCGCAACAGGCCCCTGGTGGAACACAGCTAGCAAAGCAGTCGGCGTGACCCACCAAGCCCCTTCCCAACCCCAGACGTGCCTACAAGGATGCGCAAGCAATAAATGACAAGGAAAGCACTCAGTCAATGCTGGTGTAGAGCCAGGAACGCCCATTATCTCTGCTTTGCTTTTGTTTTCCTGTTAGCTAGAAAACAAGATGTGGGAGAGAGGTTAACAGTGGCATCCTGGACTTTATCTGGCTGAGGAAGAGTTCACAAACATGCACTTTACAAATGATTAAGCTTTGTTTTTCAGAAAGGAGAGGGGCAGGTTTCCTACAAGGGTGCGTCTTGAAGGCAGTTCCATGTTTTGTTGACCACCACAATTCTCATATGAGGTTTATTTTCCTCTCGGGATGACTTTCTAAGACATTATAATAGCTGTAACTTCAGCTTAATGGAAGGTTTTCTCTGGAAACTCAGTTATCTCCATATCCCCAGGCAGCCTCACTCTGACTCTGACTTGCCCCCTTACCCCATTAAAAGACAACGTGCTGCAGGAACATAACTTATCGTCAGTAATACAAGTGAGTCATTAAAATTTGACCCCATCCTGCAAAACCCACCTTGAATTTTGAGCTTTCTTCCACCTCCTAGCTCAGTTCAGGAATGTTTGAATTCTGAGTCCCAGTTCTCCAATTCTCACCCTCTTCCACAAGAGGCTGTGAATTGCACCGAGACCAGGGTGCAGCCCTCCTCTCATTATATCGCTTGGGAGCCTTGGGTTATAGATTCAGCCCACGTATAGACATAATTCCTTCTCCTTATAGCATAACCACCAAAACAGCGTTAACGTGCAACGTGTCGTGAACTCAGAAATCACCATGCGTCAGCATGCCTCAACGGACTTACGTTATGTTTTGGTGCAAAGCTAATCCTATAATGATGGTGTGCTACGGCCAACTGATTTGTGCTCTTTGTCTACTGTTAACTCAGCTCTACCTGCTCAAAATAAGAATGCGTTTTGCCCTAGAAGATTACATTGGGAGCAGGAAGCAGATCTGACCTATTCAAAAGGGGCCAAAAAGGTAGAAACACAGCAGTAATTGCTGTGCTGAGAAACAACCTTCCCACGCAAACGCCATCACCTGGTGGTAACGTCAGCTAAAGAGCTTTACCTTGGCTCGCCGGCAGCTAAATCCTCAGTGTGCACTGCATTTCTGTAGGGTTGGAGAAAAACAGCTATTGGCGTCTCCCAGCTGGACAGGATTCCAGTTTGTTGTTTATTTGTTGCAAATCTGTTTTTTAAACCAAACCGCTCTGGCAATTTTTAATTTAGGTGCTGGGGACATTCCTACATAAGACCTTTTGAAACATTTGGCTGTAGGTCTTCTCCAGAACACAGAAGGTTTATGGCTATATTAACCACTGATACCTGAGGTACCTTGACAAAAAAAAAAAGGGGAAAAGCGTCTTAAATGATTATCAGTGCTGACAAGAAGCAAGCAGTGGAAATCGAGTTTAAAAGAACCCAACCCTGCCTGAAGGGCTAAATTAGATCTATTTTACGTCTATATAAATTCTCTAGTGGTGCTCAGGGAAGCAGAAACTTAACCCTAGGGGCGATGGACTTGCAGAAGGCTGAACTCACATAAAGTTTTCCCAGAGCAGGGTTCAAATGTCTTGTTTTAACAACTCACTCTGCATTTGAGACCTCCCTTTTATAAACCCAGCCAGGACAGAAACAGAACAAGCACTGACCACACAAGAAGGGACAATAACAGAGAAATTCAACTCCATGGGGGTGGCCTCCACGACTTCTCCAGGGGAGAACCATCCCCCACCTATAAACGAGCTCCTTGCGCAGCGGGATCAAGGCACAGAAGCAGCCTGGCAACTTGTCCTCCCCAAATGGGAGCTATGGGGTTAAATGCAGATGGGAGTTGAGGTAGGGATGAGACAGGGCAAGGGACAGACAGATCTCCTTTCCACATGGGCAGTTGCCACCCCAACTGTGGGCACCCACCCCTCACACCCAGAGCACTCAGCTCCGTGTCAGCCGTACGCAAAGCCCCAGGACAGGAGGCGGGCAGGCAGACGGGAGGGCTCACACCCCTTCAAAGCAAAGTAAACCTGATTAAATTGCTGCTGAAGCTTCTGTTAGCTGCCTGTCTGCTGGACCCTTTCTACCTTGGGTACGTAATTATTCACGGAGAAAATTCTTGCTCCCCTATGCATATTAAGAAGGCAGAGATAAAGGGATAGCGACTATTTGCAAAACGCAGCCATGCATCACCACCAAGACAACCTCCTCCTCCGAGCAAGATCAGACATGCAGGGTCTAGCACAATTTTGCAGAAATCCACAGCCCACTGACACTGAGGATGGGAAGAACTCCCCTTGCTGAGCCAGTAGTTTCTTGGAGGAGTTAAAAACACATCTGGGTGATCCCAGCTGTGCAGAGCTCTCAGGAAGCACGCCAAAAAGCTCCTAGGAGATCTAGGGAGGCCTGAGGCGCTAGCTCTAGCATGGAGGGCTGCTCAACTGCAAAACCTCACGCTGCAGAGAGGGACTTGCCCATTTGTAAGAGCTGGGGAAAATCCCAGACCTTCGGACTCAAACATCTGAGAAGTGCTGGGGACCCAGTTCACACACAGCCCGGTGCTCCAGTGGCCGTGCCAGAGGAGGTATGAGTTAAGTCAGGCTCTAGAGCCTCGACAGAACTGATCTGAGAGCAGGGCCAGTGTCTCAGCCAGCTCTAGCACCTATCCTTCACTCCCTGCATCTCCTGGAGGAGAACAAAGCGTTTGGGGGTGCAGACTGGAGGGAAGCTGCCTGACACTCCTTGCTTTTGCTGCAACTCTTGGGAAGATCGGCTTTCCTAACATCTTTCCTTTCTTTCCCAGGGAAGGCTCCAATGCCGCGACCTCACTACAAACCCCAAGAACCCAACGGCTGTAGCTCCTATTTTCTGGGGCTCAAGGTACCCGAAAGTGTATGTACTGCCACGCTTACCGTTCCCAAATGGGGCAATTCCCTAATCGCAGTAACCAGCCAATAATACCGGGGAGGGAAAAGGCTTAGCCATGCTATGCACCGACTGTGCGATGGCTTCTCTTCACAGCTGAAGCCAGAGCTCTGGAAAAGGGAGGGAATATTACTTAGGTGGTGTTAGGGGACAAGCTATCTGCCTGGGACTGCCAAAAGACATGGCTGCCTGCCGACAGCAAGCAAGGTGACCACGTCAGTCTGAGCATTACCATCAGTCAGGGAGGCATTAAGATCTCGACTGCCGGTGGCAGTCAAGCAGGAATCACGTAGACAGGAGTTGCACTTATGAAGGACTGGCCTGCTGCTCTGGTTCTCTCGGTCGGGACCAAAAGAGAAAGTTTCCTGAGCAGGCTAGCACTAGAACAAGAAAAGGGGGTACCTGGCCAAGCAGAGCACCAGTGCGGAGAAACACATTTTTATCAAGGCCCTGATCAATCCCATGCCCTTGTGATAGGACAGGGAACATGTTCAACGCTGGGCAGCCCCGTGACAAAGCGTAATGTGCAAACGGTGACACTTGAATGCATTCCCCGCACCTGGCCCTTCGTCCCCTCCCTTGCTTTTTGCCTCTACCAAGCACTGAAATAAACCTGTGGGCTTTAATACCACACCCACTTGTTATTTTAAAGGCAATTAATGAAATCATACTGGAATCACCAGGAAAAGCACTCCTAGGAGGCTCTAAGAACAGGAATTACTATTTAGCTCCTGCATTACTGCTGCCCATGAAGTCTGCAGCTATTAGGCAGACTCCTGCTCTGAAAAACCCTCCCTTTACAGCTCATTTTTCATATTAGGTTAGTTCACAGAATCATAGAATGTTTTGGGTTGGAAGGGACCTTTAGAGGCCATCTAGTCCAACCCCCCTGCAGGGAGCAGGGACATCCTCAACCAGATCAGGTTGCTCACAGCCCCATCCAGCCTGACCCTGAATGTTCCCAGGGATGGGGCATCCACAACCTCTCTGGACAACCCCTGCCAGGGTTTCACCACCCTCACTGTAAAAATTTTCTTCTTTGTATCGAGTCTGAATCTACTGTCTTTTTAGTTCAAAACCATTACCCTTTGTCCTACTGCAATGGGCCCTGCCAAAGAGTTTGTCCCCATCTTTCTCATAAGCCCCCTTTAAGCCCTGACCGGCCGCACTCAGCTCTGCCCGCAGCCTTCTCTTCTCCAGGCTGAACACCCCCAACTCTCCCAGCCTGGCCTCACAGCAGAGGGGCTCCAGCCCTCGGAGCATTTTAGTAGCCCTCCTCTGGCCCTGCTCCAACAGGTCCATGTCCTTCTTGTGCTGAGGGCTCCAGAGCTGGATGCAGGGCTCCAGGTGGGGTTCCTTAAACTACGTTTCACTGCAAACCTTGTGGGCATTTCTGCGGTACCTCCTCCTCAGGCAGGCAGCCATAAGCACCGAGCGCAATGAAGAAAAAACTCGTCTCTTAAATATTAAATGAGAAAGGCCAAAAAGGGGAAGAATTTACAACAAGCTAACGAGTCCAGTCTCACCAGGAGACTGCCCCATCGCCCCCGTGGTTATTAGCTAAGCTTGCTGTATACCTCCAAGTGAGCAGAACTCCCCTGACCACGCTGTATTTGTCATAGAATCATAGAATCACTTTGGTTGGAAAAGACCTTTAAGGTCATCGAGTCCAACCTTTAACCTAACCCTGCCATCCCACCACTAAACCCTGTCCCTAAGCACCTCATCTATCCTTCTTTTAAATACCTCCAGGGATGGGGACTCTACCACCTCCCTGGGCAGCCCATTCCAGAGCCTGACAACCCTTTCGGTGAAGAAATTTTTCCTAATGTCTAGCCTAACCCTGCCCTGGTGCAGCTTCAAACCATTCCCCCTCATCCTAGCATCTGTTACCAGGGAGAAGAGGCCGACCCCCACCTCACTACAGCCTCCTCTCAGGTAGTTGTAGAGGGCGATCAGGGCTCCCCTCAGCCTCCTCTTCTCCAGAATCCTTGCAAGTGCATCTGTGAGAAATAAGGCATCAGTAACACTTACAGCAGATTTATTAGGCCAAGAAGGAGGACTTGTCAGGTTGTAGGAAAATGAGGAAGGAGAAAAGGGGCCTTTGCCACTGGTAGCAAGGACAGGACGCTCTCCAGTGGGCTACGACATGCAAACTAGCAAATGCTCATGGAAGGGCTGTTCCCCAGCTCTCTGCCAGAAGTTAATCCCCGGTGACGAACAGGGAGAGGAGGGAATGTGGTCCATCCTGCATTGGACCTGCATTACTGTCACCACTTTCTTCACACGGTGAGGGAGAAGCGTGTTTTCCCCCCAGCTATGGGGGGTAGCTCCTGGAAAAGAAGCCATGTGAGCTCTGCAAAACCTCACCCAGTTGCAGCTGTTTGAGCCTGAGGCCAGGAGGCAGCCAAGGGACCCTTCTTTTCTCTCTTTCCCCAGCTAGATTTGGGCATCCCTGCCATGACCAAGTGCTGTAATCAGCTGGACATTTGTTACGACACCTGCGGGGCCAACAAATACCGCTGCGATGCCAAGTTCCGCTGGTGCCTCCACTCCATCTGCTCCGACCTCAAGCGCAGCCTCGGGTTCGTCTCCAAGGTGGAAGGTAGGCTTCCTGGCTCGCATCCCCTGTGGAGAGAACAAGCCATGGCCGGGAGGGGAGAGCGCGGGCAGGGAGCCCTTTCCTTGCCAGAAGAAACAAAAATCTGCAGCAGGGAGCAGCACATCTGTCCTGTGCTTGTCACAGATGGGTCAGGGCTGAGAGGGAACACACGGTTCTGAGATCTGTATGCATGCACACACACCACACTTCTGTCCCAATACTGGACACCTAAAATTATTTACATTTGGAAAACATTACAAAACACATGTGGAATGAAGAAAAAAAAAACCCCAAAACAAGCCACCAACCACCCCCCCCCCCGAGAAACAATTCCTTCAATCCAATCCTGGATGCCCTCCCTGAGAGTTCAAACACCTTCATGGGAGATCAAAAAGCCTTCCAGAGCCAGTAAGCCAGGCACTGAAACCTGTATGTGGCCAAGGGCCAACAAACTGGGAGAGCCAAGGACAGGGACTCTCTGGGATCTGGTTCACAGATAAGAGATGACGATGGCCCCAGGGACACAGCAGGGCGTGGGTGGTGGCTCAGCCGTTGCAGGGAAGATCTGGATTGCTCAGAAGCCCTCGTGCTAACAAAGCTCTAGTGACGCATCAGCAGCTCAAGGGCCACCCTGGTTTTGCCTCATTTAAAAGCCTCAGTCTGCAAGCTTGGGAGGAGCTCTTTGGTAAAGGCTGCGTTTGGTAACCTCTGTGAAGGTTACGCATGTGGTAGCCCAAGGCTGCCTCTTGGTGCCAACACCAAGCACCTCTGCACTGTGTGAGGAGGGGGAAACATCCACCCCATCACTACCAGAGGTCATTTCAGGAAAGCCTCCCCTGGGTGGCTCCTCCTGAGGCCATTTCAGAGCGTCCCCCTCCTCCGTGAGGCAGGTATCCATCTCTTGCTGAGGGGCTGCCTGGCAGTTGTGCAGGACAGGCAGAGGTGAGACCTGCCAAGGTGACACTGAAACAGTTAAAGATCAGGTCTGAAAACCCAGCAGAGCCCTTGAGAACAACCCATTCTCAAAGCTGAATACAGCTGGTGGTGCTGCTGAAGTTCTCCCAGCTAACTGCAGCCAGCCCCTCTGGGTCCATCCCCGCTGCCGATGGCCTGTTGTAAGGTACCCTTAACTTATGCGTTTGTTTTCCAAAGGTGCAGCCTGATTAGAACACACGGGCAAGTCTGCGTGACACCGGTACTAGTGCAGATGGCTTTCTACCTTGTCACAGATAAATCTTCGGAAAGAGCATGCAAGCCAGCAAGAGAAAACAAAGAGATGGACTGAGATAGAATCATAGAATCATTGGAAAAATGGTTGGAAATGACCTTTAAGATCATCAAGTCCAACCGAGATATAAGCGCTACAGGCCAAGTTTAGCCAATCTTTCATGGTCACCTTTATCTACAGGTCCTCGTGCAGCCAACCTCTTCCTATCTCTTCAGATTTTCCCCTGTCAATTTTTCAGATCACTCCTCTTTC
>NW_009260068.1:1124843-1130851 GCF_000687185.1 Egretta garzetta
AGGAGTTAAGGTGGAGCAGAGCCCACGTTCCTTGGCTGAGCCGAGGCACCTCTGCCTGTAGTCAAGTAGGACGAGATTCCTCTGCCGGGTCAAGCTTTTTGGGTTGCAGGAGGAGCAGAACGAGGTGGTCGGAGAGACTGAGACAGGAGGACACAGTCCCAAAGGCAGGGTCTTCTCCAATCTATTCGGCATACGAGCAATGTTAGTGCCAGTGAGTAAACCCTAAAAGACCTGGTATTAAGCTATTTGTGACAAGCAGTTTCAGGCTTGGTTTTGGGGAAGAGGAGGAGCTAGGAGTCAGACAGACCACATCAACAGCTCTGCTGCTGCCACCACAGCAGGATTTTTTCATGCTTGCTGGCGTTGTAACTCCCAAAAAACAGAAGAGGTTGGCTATAGGCAACTGTGGGGTGAGGGAGCTGGGAAAGACAGTGCCGTGGTGGTCTGCTGGGAAATCTGCTTGGTAAACAGTGCTATTTGCAGTGCCCCAAATGATGCATCAACCAGAAAAGCCTGAGAGGCAAGAAAGGAGAGGGAGAGAAGTTAGTGCCAGTTTAGTACCACCCTAGGGAGAAAAGAGTTCCCAATTCAACAGAACCTGTGGATTTATACAAATGCAATACCCAGAGAGAAAAAGACAGCCCACGCTTCCAACTGCAAATACCACACGACTCGGCGCAGGGCTCAGGTGAGGGTGCTTCCCCTTGTTACCTACCTGCCTGATCTTTTCTTTCTCCGCAGCTTGCGAATCCGTCGCAGACGCAGTGTTCAACACCGTCTGGACCCTGGGCTGCCGGCCCTTCATGAACAGCCAAAGGAGCGCCTGCATTTGCAACGAGGAAGAACGAGATGAATTGTGAGGAAGAGCAGACGCCCGGCCTCCGTGAGCCTGCTGCCAAGCGTCCCCTCTCCGAGACAGCACTTCAGCGCGGTGATTTCTACCAGCCCTCTGGCCCTAGGACGGGATGGGGGGACCTGGGCCAAGCAATATACCTCAACTATGGCTTTTGGGCAGAGGGCAGAGAAAGGGGTGCCAGCCTGTGGATATAGGGCAGTGATGCCTGCTGTCCACCACAGATGCAGCTCAACAGCCCTTACCCCTTTCCAAGTCCATCAGCCTGAATGATCCGGTGCCAATTTTCTCTACAGACTGATCAGGAGAGGCAAGCGGGACGCAGCGCTGGTTATAAACAAGGGGTTTTACTTGTTTGCTTGCCTTAGACACACATGTATTAGCTCCCCCCGCCCCTTAACTCTGTAATTTGCAGTGCAAGGCATTGGGTTTCTGCAACCCCTGAAAATCCCAGTCCATGGACACAACATTTACGCTTTTCCACCACTGGCGACAGACAGAAGGGGAGGGGTAATTTGCTTTCAGTATGTTGCTCACACCCATCCCTGACATTTTCCATCCTATCATTACATACCCTGGGCAACCCTGCTTATTTAAGTACTTGGCGGATCCTAAAATGATTTAAAACATCCGGGGATTCGGTTAAGCATGAGAAGGACTTTAAGTGTTTGTGATTACAGGCACAATTCGTGTTTGGGCAGAAGGGGACCAAAGCCCATCACGTCCGAGATGTGAAATCACAGCGCTCTCCCGCAGCCTCAGGAGAGGAAGCTGCTTTTCTTTCACAGTGTCGGCCAGATCCATTTAATTATCTTCCTCCTATATCATTTAACAAAGCTTTTCCCTTAGGATCCCTTTTTACGCAAAATGGCTGGGTATCCACCTCCATCTTTTGCACGAGGGAAACAGTTGCCTTGGATGAGATGTTCAAAATCCTGGAGGCTTATCTGTCACGCTGCCGCTGTGGGACAGAGACGCTGCCAGCCGAGGAGCGATCAGCAGCCTCAGACGGCGTTCTTGCCATGGTTAATACTTCCATCCACTATCGGCAGCTTTTATTGCATGCAAAATTAGAATTTAAAGTGGAATTTCATCTACCTACAACGTTTGCAGACAGCTTTCATCTGTGTTTCTTGCTGAAAGGAACTTGCTACCGGGTGTGCGTGCCATGCCACATAAATACTTTAGCGTCTTCTGCAAACTTATTTATGGTTATGTTCTTCCATCTGCCACAGAAAAGTTAAGGCTACAGAAGGGTGATTTAACAAGAATGGAAAGAGTCTGTCTTAGTTACTTTTCTTCTGGTTTGTGTTTAAACGTATGCATGGAGCTATAAATGATTTAAGCCCCGTATTCCTGTTCTTGCCCATCATCTTTGCTGTAGAGCGAACAGCCGTAAGACACTCATCTGGCCCCAGATAGACTGAAACAACAAGAGCCCACTGGTGTTAAGGCCAGGAAAATGGCAGTGACCACATGAGGGGTACTGGGATGTCTGCCACCAAGGAGGACCTCCATGTACGCCGATCAGGGGCAATGACATCCTTTCCTAGCTCTGCTGACGCCACTGGAGGGCGAATACCAGATTGCCAAGGTTCATGGCAGCGTGCGTCTGTCAGACAATCTGATTATCCATCTAAGAAACACGTCATTTTGGCTAGGGATCAGATTCCTTGCTCCAGACACTTCCCAAACTTTGTATTTCCTTGGTGAAATGGTGCCCGTTGCCAGTTTTAAACGTAAGCATGCTCTTATGATTAAATGACACCATTTAAAAAAAAAATAAAAAAAATCTATCTTGCCTATGCTCAATAGCTGACTGGCTGGCAAATGTCTTAAAGCATTTTGTAGTTCAAGTGATATCAGATTAAAGCCAGGCCAAGTAACTGATGACAGGTGATGATGTACACTGGAGAAACTGAAGGGTTCTGAACAAAATCTCTCTGTCCACACAGTGATGCTTTGGAGACACCGCTAATATAAATCATAATTTCTTCATGCTTTCAGACCACCAGTCATCCCAAAACAGCACGCAGGGCAGCTGCTGAATAAATGCATTCGTCACTACAAAGTTATGCTGTGGTAGTCTGAAAAAATCCCATCAGCAGCTCTACAGGGCAACTTTTGAACCTTCAAGTGGTGGCAGTGACTCAGAAAAGCCATCAGATAATCCTGCACAGGAGACAAACGGTGCATGAACTACAGTAAAACTTCTGCAGCCAAACTAGAAATTGCTTCCCCTCTGTGCCGCTCCCGCTACTGATCCTGAAGCAGCTGATCACGGGACTCTCCAGGTCAATGCACAAACCCTGGGTCATCTTCACCTCCACCCTGCTCTGACGAGCAAGATGACATGGTGCTCACCCCATGGCTTCCTGTTGACTTTGTGTATCGCCAGGATTATTTGCAACTCTTGCTGATGTTCAACCCAATCGTCCAGTTGCTCTCTCCTAGGAATGGTTCCTCACACTGCAGTCTCTGTGTTTCTGCTGAGGACATGAAAGCAGGGACTAGGACGGCAAGGTAATAGGTATTTACTCCTGGAAGTCCAACGTTCAGACTTTCACTTTAAATCCTAAGAGGGAATGAGCTGGCAGCAGCCAGAACCCCAATGGCACACGTCGGGCAGCACGGATGCAGCTCGGACTTTGAACTACGGCTGGCAGTGCTGGCTGGACCCTCGGGAGCACGGGTCGGGCGCGGTGTCTTCTCGCGCACGCGCTGCCTGCTCATGCAGCACGTTTTGCTCCTGCTCTGTGGCATGGCAGATTAAATTAAATAGACAAACAAATCCCTTGACTCTCAGATGAGTCTGGCCTTTGATTTCGTGTCCAGGCCGCAATGCTGACAAAGATGACAGATGGAAGCAAGAGGTAAACTGGGGAGAGCTGAAAGACTTTGAAAAATGGTTTTGTTTGTGCCTAGGAGGCATCCCCTCCACATCAGAGGAGGAAAGGCCACAGGGCAGGGGCCAATAGTAGGCGATAGGATGAGGGGAAACGGCTTCAAAGTTGCGCCAGGGCAGGGTTAGGTTGGACATCAGGAAAAATTTTTTCACCGAAAGGGCTGTCAGGCCCGGGAAGGGGCTGCCCAGGGAAGGGGTCGAGTCCCCAGCCCTGGGGGGATTTAACAGCCGGGCAGAGGCGGTGCTGAGGGCCAGGGTTTGGGGGTGGGATGGCAGGGGTAGGGGAACGGTTGGGCTGGGGAAGCTTAAAGGGCTTTTCCAACCTAAACAATTCTGTGATTCTATGGTTCTACAGCAGGCCTGGTACCCTGCTTACGGAGCAAGCTAAACACCTTCCCAGACTGCTCCATTTGCGTGGCCACGCCAACCAGTGTCTCCTCCTCAACACTCTTACAGATTAGTTCACTAAAAAGCTTCAGAGCGGAAAAGCTGCTTCGTATGAATTTGTCAGGAAGAACCAAATAACATGCACACTAACCGATATACGCCAGGAACCGAACCTCTCCCTCCCCCACGTCCCTTTCACACGAACAAAAAACACCAGTTGCCTCTCCAGAAGGCACCAGCTAATTAATTTCATTTCCCAGCTCTTGTTTTATCAAAACAAGTACATTTAGCAGAGGCTGCCTGAACAAAGAAGTGACAGCGGGAAATTGCCCATGTGGTCCTAACGCAGACGTGAATCAGCAGAAGCAGGAGACGCAGCGCGGCAATGCAAGAAGGAAGCTTTTTCATTTCTTTTTCTTTCACATATGGTTAGATAACGCATGAAAAGCGCCTTTCCACTTATACCTACTTATCATCATAGAAACATTTTCATTTATTCTAACATACACATAGTCCCAAATTGAAAAAGCAGCCATGAATCCATTTAGAAAAACCATGAAGCTCCCAGCCCATCAAAACCCATTCCTCACTGGGATCACAGTCACTAGAAGAAATAAATCTGTGAAATGGGATATTGCTGATGTGATTTGTGACTCCCTTTCAAAACGGTCCCATCAAGCGGACTCCCCATCCATTTGAGAGCAGCAATAAATTTTGGCCTTGGCAGCAATTTGGCTTCTTCCAAGCCGAAGTAGAAAATGGGTAATGCAGACTGGGGCAGGGTGGGTGGGGGGATTCCAGCGCACGTCCAAGCACGCAGGACAGAGCCGCACACTGTGTGAAACTTCTTGCAGAAAAGCTCATGAGCACCCTGCGGCGCCGCAGCCAGCGGTGGAGATGGATCCTTTCCCTCTCACCCTCAGCCCTGCGTCTCCTACTCCATCCTTCGCCACTCGCTGTGCCTCCTGCCTTTCACCCCACGCTTCTAATCCTTCGCCACGCAGTGCTCCTGCTCCTGAGTGAAGCCCAGAGGAGCCCGAGCTGATCATCCGTTATATCTAATTTGGAAGGCATTTGACGGCCCAAAGGGATTCCTGACAAGCACGGTGCCACCACCACCACCAGTAATTGTGTCTCCAGCCAGCTGGAGACAGCGAGCGCACGCGGTGGCTCAAACGAGGCTGTCGTCCCTCCTGTCACCAGGCTCACAGGGGACAACCCCGTCCCGAGAACCACCCGCATTACAAATGATTCCTAGAAATACTTCATCTGCGTTCCTCTAATGCCTTTGCCAGAGCCACAGCCTCTCTAGATCAGGGTAATGCATTGCAACTTTCAAAGAAAGACTTGGTAGCAGCACGCTTTGGCGGGGGGTGGGGTGGTGGTGTTTATAGATGTTTAATGGTCTTTTCCTTACAGTCAAGATGCTATAGCACTTTTATGAAAGGCGCCACGTTTTTGGTGGGGGGAAAAGAGGGAGAAAAATAACGATACACTAAATACGAGAGGAAACACTGAAATTGCATGCAATTATCAAAAGGCACTAAAAAAATCAAGTTTTACTACATGCATTTTACTATTTAAAGGTAACATGTAACTGTGCCTGTGATAGATCTGAGCTTTAGCTGCCTGCAACAACTGCTTTATAGCTCCAAGGAACTTACGCAGTACGAAGTATGTATTTTTATACATGTTTTTATTAACGGTCACCCAAAAATCTCAGCACATGGGAAAGCTCCAGCATTATTCACAGAACTGCATAGCAAACACGTTCAGCTACGATACTATTTGTATTGTCTGATGAAAGAAGGGCTTGAATAACATTTGTGCAGTCATGGGCGAACAGCCCTGTGGAGCCTGCAG
>NW_009260068.1:1130915-1138605 GCF_000687185.1 Egretta garzetta
AAAGACAAAGTCGGGTAACGCTTCAGGTCTGCGAAGCAACAGGGTCCCTTCAACCGAAGGGCTGTTGGGAAGAAACACAGGTAAAAACCAAACTGTTCTGCAGTCCGGGTTGCACTCAGAGGGCTGCCTCGTGTGCCCAACATACTTCACAAATAATCATCGCGCAGTTAGGGAAACCAGTCCCGAGGTTCTAGTGGGGCTTTACCAAATACCTCTCGTTTCTCGCACAACCGTGAAAGAAGGCATTGATGGGAAGGTTGGTCTCAGGCAGAGATGCTGTTCCAGCGGGTGGCTGTTAGTCGTCAAAGTCGATTCTGATGGGGCCACCTGTCAGGATGTGGTTTGCCACGTGACCAGATTCCTCCTCCTTCTCCTCCTCCGTCGCGGCCAACCTGCGCACCCGTCTCCGGCAGCCCTGGGCGCAGCGGGAGCTCTCATCCAGCGCCCCGCACACGAGGATGCGGCAATGCAAGAAGACCTCCTGGAGGGTGGCGAGACAGCAGGCCAAGTCAACGCACACCTCTGGGAATCAGGCCGGCAGCACTGCCAGCTCTCAGAGAGCATGAGCCACATGATTCCCGCTGTACAGCCATTTCCGTCCCCACATCAACAAGGTCCTTATCCATCATTGCCATCCACAGCCAAACTGGCTGCTCCATCTGTTTTCTTATATTCCCAGGAAAGGGCACGTTTTCCAGAGTGCCCGGCTGAGATCTCAGAGCATGGCATCTGTTAGCCAAGGGCTAGACAGGGAATACGAAGGCGTGAAATGGCCCTCCAGAGGAAGGGAGGAAAATGCCAGGAATAAGCTTGGCAGAGCTCACATGGACTGGTAGGAGCTACATGGCAGGAAGCGGGCCAAAACCACACGAAGCCTTGCAAGGAGATGGGCTGATAGAAACGTGCAAGAGAATTTGACATGAGCTGAGAAAACAAAGTTAGGAGACTGAGGGACAAAGGGGGAAAATGCAGGGTGATGAGGACTTAAGACTGGTAGTTGAGGGGAGAAGGAGAAGAGCAGGGAGACAGCTGCCTTTTCTTTCTGTACAGTAAAGGCAGACAGTGATGGGATTGCTGCTCCCTGCCCTCGAAACGACAAGGAGAGTAAGCAAGATCCCTGCAAGCAGCAATTAGGGAAGCAAATATTTGTGCATGTTTGCTCAATGGTGAGGTTTGAAGCAAAATCCATTGCACAAGCCAGGAGGCTGCAGGTTGGAGGCAGCAGTGGCAATCAGACAGCCAAGCAAAATCTCTAATTTTTGAAAGATCTCATCCATTTTATCCCTACTGAGGCTCTCCAGGAGCTGGAGCGGCAGTTTTATGCCTTTTGGAGCAAGCAGCATTGGCTGAGCATAACAACAGTGACTGAAAGGCCTGATTTCTTCTAGCACAGAAAATCTATTTGCATTAGGAAAATGGCATTATCCTTCAACTGTCCTCCTGCTACAAAGCTTCTGCCCCAGAGTGCCACCAGCCTGGACAGCCTGAATTTAATTGAATTAAACGGTATGGTGGCCTTGTGTCTGGAAACCTGGTATCTGCACTCACAAGAGCTAGAGAAGATGTAAGGTGGAAGAGATTCAAAACTATAGACTGCCTTATTTTAAAGAGAGGACACTGCGCAATGTGCCTAACTCCCCACGTTTCCATTTGGTGACCGGGAACACTTTTCTTGCCCAGCACACAAGGATCCACTGAGAGACTACCCTGGAAACAACAATGATTTTAACCTGCTATAGGATTGATGGTCCACAACTGTCCTTCATATTTTATTTACTTTTAGTTGGTTTTATCACTCTCTCTTAAAGTGTCAGGCTCCTGAAAGACACAACTGCTGGATCTGCCTTGGGCAAGCTATTCCTCCCTTTCACAGTCTAATACAGATCGGGGCTGATGCAATATCTGAGAGGTGGGGTTTGAGCTTACCTTGTTGTCTTTGCCCACAAACTTGAACACAGGAACCTGGAAATGCTTGGCAAGATGGTCCTTTGACGTGTACTGTTTCACCGAATCATCAGAAACACAGCTGAGAAAAGCAGAGGGATAGGCTTTAATGGGTTTCCCAGGAATGGAAAAAGAAATAGAAAAAACATCCCAGCCTACATAACCAGAGAAAGGAAAGGAGGGCTTGGCTGTCTCAAGCTAAGCTATCATCCATGTTACTTCCTCTTTGGCCACAGGAGAAAATTCGGGAATGATGGGGAAAAGCACCAGCGATGATAATAGCATCTCCAGACACCAAACAGCTCAGCAGCAGAGCGCTGGCAGGACGTGGTCCAGTCCCATCGGCAGAGGTACTGCCAGAGAGCTGCAGGCAAGTTTGTCCTCGTTTCACCTTCCTATGCAACAGTCTGCAGTGATCAACAGAACCGTGATACAGTATGTAACGTATCATGGACTTTCTGTACACACATCTATATGCACATAGATCACACTGAAAATGAATAAGCTGTTACCCATGTTACTAAAATATCACAGATTTTTTTAAAAAAAAAAAAAAAATCAAGATCTACTTCGCTTTTGTCATTTACATTTTTCTTCCTTCTGGACTCAATTGGACAGCTCAAATTCACCTCAGCTAAAACTCCTAATTTCAAGGTCTCCATCACTAGCACTATGCAGTCAGGCGAGCGATCACAGAACAGCAAGAAAATAATCCACTTTTATAAAAAATTACATTTCAGGTGCTATAAACTCTTATACCCTATTTAGAGTTTGGCAGAGAAACAGCAAGATAAAAAGAGTTACAGTGACCTGGTATTTACTGCTGTCTATTGCAAAAGCCTTAGGCGTTCTGAGAGGCCCAGATGCTGCTTTTATGTTGCATTACAACGCAGCTTGTGCTTTCTAAAAAGTTAATTCCAGAAATGTGGACTTTGCAGGATGTTAAAAAAAAAAAATGGTGGTGGAAGAGAGGAGAGGTAGTGGTGTGACAGCTGAAAATCCTCCTCTCGCAGCAACCTTTAGCTTCCACCTTTACACCAGGAATACGTAAGGCATTGTCAGAAATGCTGACATTTGATACGTTCAATTATCAAACAGCAGCAAACCCCACATCTATATGTAGCTTTGCGTTCACCAGAACACGTTATTTGGAAATCTCCACGCTGTTCGGCTGACGCGGCTCCGTGGGCGGCAGCCTACTGCAATCCCTCCCAGCATCGCCCTTCTGCTACGTGCAGTAGAGCAGCGTATGTTCAGGGGAGCGCTAAGCGTTGGTCTGATCCTAGCGTTATTTTCACCATCGTGTATTTCCATAGCTTTTCTCACAGCCCGTGGAGGTCACGGTCTGAAGGGATATCCCTGTCTGCAGAGATATCCCTGTCTGCAGCGCTTGTCTAGTTAACTTGCCTAGGAGGCAAACGTAGAAAGTCATCCAAGGGGAGCTAATAAATTAACACCCTGCATCAAGAAAAATTGACATCGATTCCTCCCCCCTGAGGCCAAACGCTAGGTGTTACCAAGTTGTTTAGGATAAAATTGCTTTTAAAAGTAGCATTCCTGAAGGCATTCGATTGTAAAGAATGACAGTTAAAACTTTCCATAAGTGACTGGCCAAGCTTTGGGGTCATGAAGTCAACTCATAGGCATGTCCTTATTTGTGAGCATATAAACTGTGATGCTTCTTGGAGACTGGCTCAAACTGACCCCTAAATGCCGGGTTCTCCAAAGGTTCACCACACCAGTGGCAAGAAGCTTACTTGTTTGGGGGGTAGGGAGAAAGAAAATGGAAGAACAAGGAAGAACTAGGGATACATGGAGCCCCTACCATGCCCCTAAGTATGTTTTACAGTGAGTTCCAACAAACACATCGCAGCATGACAAAAAGAGCTCAGAAACCTGCCGAGTCAAAGGGCCAAGCCCTTTCGCATTGTGCATGGGGCCATACCTTGGGGTCCCACCCTCCTAGGAAACCCCCAGCCCCTGCTTCCCGCCATGGGGAGGTGAGAAGGGGCAGGGAGCACAGGTACGGAGGGAAAATGAGTGACCCTGGTGAGGAAGCGGGGACAATAACCCTCTTCCGTGCACGATGTGCTCAGGTTAGGGGAGCAGAGAGTGAATGTGCCATGAAAGCTGTGCTCGGACCCTCTTACTGGGGGGTTGGCAAGGTAGAAAGGAGGGCTTGGAGAATAAAATAACCACCTCAGCTTACAAAAAAGGGGCAGCCCGAGGTGTTAACAAGATGAACCTTGGAATGGAACTACCTTAACCATGTCATGCTCGGATAAATCGCAGCTCCTGACCACATCAGATTACAAGGGATTGCCCTCAGTGAGGTGACCTTGCTCCAGACGTCCCAGAGAGCGGCAGTGTTTATCGCCCAGGCAACTGGTCAATGCCTTTGGTTTATTTTTGTTCTGAGAAAGAGGAAGAACAAGACCAGAAGTGGGAGAGCTGCTTTGGGGCTGGCCGGCTGGGCTAGCAGCAGTATAGGATATTAGAGAGACTGCGGAGAGGGATCTGGGAAAATCCTGATTTCCATCAGCATAGGGAAGGGGTTGAGGTGTCCCACAGAAGGCGGCTCCCACCTCTTGCCAAATGGAGACGGCAGGGAATTAGCAGGGAAGAAAGCAGGAGAGGGAATTTTCCCACCCCTCAGTCTAAGGTACGCTCCCTGAAATTTAAGCAGGGTCTCCCCTCTGGAAGCTGCAGTTAACTCCTGCAGGTCTGATCCTATGCAATCAAACTGATTTAAAAATCCCATCCTTATTGCCTTGGGCTTTTGGGGCTGGGTTAACAGAAGGAAACTGGGTTATTACAGAACTGTTTGGAGCAGGGACAAATCAGCAGTGTATTCAGCTAATTTTACTTTTTAATTGCTGTGAGCACAGAGAGAGACAAAGAACTCCAGTTAGCTCAACAGCAAATCATTAGCCTTCGGTCTAAACGAGCAGCCCAATTTAAATACAGCACAGCGCATGGGCTGGCACATCTGGGGACACTGGGGCCTGCAGTGACGGCTGGAGAGCCGAGCAAGCAGGATGAGGCTCCAGCCCGCTGTTCCTTTTGGTGAAGTTTTAATGCCCTCTGCAGGATAACAGTACCAAAGGGGCTGCTGGTGCCATAAATCCTCCAACTAGCGCTGCGGTGAATTCACGAGATGACATTTTCTGCCTTCTCCCTTCTCTATGCGGCTCAGGTTTTGGCCACTGTTTTGAATCCCATCATTTTCACTCATGGTGGGAAATGAATGAATGTTTGGAGCCTCGACTCTGTGAAGGGTTCACAGGAACAGCCAAGCCAGGGAGTCGATAAATCAATCCTTCCATTACAAATCTGCTTGTAAACCCCAGAAATGTCAGGCACAGAAGAACTGCAGCCTAGGATGAAGGGAGAGCAAGCTAATGCTGAAACCTCTGTCAGAAGGAAATGAAAGCAGTGGGTTTGTGTACTGTACTCTGCAGGACCCTTTTGCTACAAGACAATCACATAGGACTTGTCACCACCAGCTGTAATGGTGGATGATTTAGCCTGGCAGCTGAGGAAATAATTGTTGTCCTCATTAGATGGTTTGGCAGACAGAACACAGGACTTCTATGAGCACAGTCCCTTGACTGTCAGGATACGACACTTGGGTATGTCTCTGATATTACTTTGGCTGGACTTGCCTCCCTAGAGGATAGCAGACTGGTTCCCAACCGTGACATTTCCACAGCGTTGTCCAGCTGAGCTGCCAGGCACTGCTGGATGCAAACGCCCCACAGCAATGCCTGCGCCACGGCACTGTTATGTTAGCACCCATACAAGTGTCTGCAAACGGGGGTCATCTTAGGAGCCACAGCAGAGCCCACAGCAATGCTCCCCAAACCTCCGACACAAAACCCATGACCCCACAGAGCTGCCCTGACTTTGTTACTAGCGTGTCCTGGAAAGATCACTAAGCCCAAACACCTTGGAAAATTACAGCCAAACTGAGGGATGCTAAGCTCACTGCATTGACAGGCACCAGAGAGAGAGCAAAACAAGGGGAGCTCCTGGAGCTCCAACCAGGACCAGCCATGTAGTCTTCTGGCTCATGCTGTAAGGCCATTATGAGAAACCTAAGAAACTTGCTCCAGTTGCTGTGTCTGGGGGGTTGGGCTGATTGGTTTGGCACTCTGCAGGCTGGCACAGAGAGGATATCAGGAAGGATATCTTTTTCTACTGGAGCCAACTCAATTATCCACAAGGCTAGTTACAGGGAACTATGCCCTGTAAAGGCTGCACTTGGAGTAACCTCTTTCACTGCCTCCCACTGTTACTCCCCATCACTTCTGATGGGAGAGGTGATTTCAGCTTGACGGCCTGGCCGTTAACGATCCCTAGGAGCACACCAGATAAGCTGTGGAGAAGTGATAGTGTTTCCTGCATCACACAGGCAATGCAGCTTAACCTCATCGCCAATTCCCATCTACC
Organism: Egretta garzetta; assembly: GCF_000687185.1. Taxonomy (NCBI): domain Eukaryota; kingdom Metazoa; phylum Chordata; class Aves; order Pelecaniformes; family Ardeidae; genus Egretta; species Egretta garzetta. Next base: position 1,137,312 of record NW_009260068.1, read on the forward strand.
AGCCAGCAACGGAGGTAACAGTGAACTCACCCATCTTGAATCAGGTAGTACTTCAGGATCTCATCGATTTTTGCAGTGGGAGTGGCAAAGCAGCTCTCTACCAGTGTCTCTAGTCCATTGACATGTACCAAGGGTTCGATCCCGAAATACAGAGAGTCCCGAAGCTTGAGGGTGGGAAGAGCACCCCTGTAGGGTTCATCAAAGTCTTTGTCTTTGAAGATCTCAAGGGTGAAGGGAAAGATGCCCTGGTTGCGGCTCATGATTTCCAAGGGTGAGTTCTTGAGGTTGGGCACATAACCTTCGGAGATGGTGTACCGGCGTGGGAACTCACAGGTCACTGGGATCAGCAGCTTGCTGGTGCGGACAATGATGTCTCCATTGCTTCCTGGAGTCTGCTTTGGCAAGCCGGTCACCAGATTGGTGGCAATGATTTTATCATTTATTACCTGCAGCAAAGAAAAGAGTTTAAGGGAAAGGGGGTAGCACTGAGAAAGACCTCTCTGAGTTCAGACTAGCAGCTGAGTTTACCTTGTTCAGGAAACTCAGACATAAATTAGCTGCTGAAAGTACAGCTTGTTAATTTACATGCTGCAACTGGAAGGATGTTCATCCTTAACTGTGACCTAAGGGCCTCTATCAGTTTGCTGTCAACTTTGATGCACTGTACTCCTGCACGAAGCAGAGGAATTTGCTTCCGAGTGCTGCCCATCTGCTAAAACAAGCTCACTGGTTCCTGACCAGTTGCCAGTATAACCTTGGAAACATTATCAGGGGACCAGATTCTGTCTCAACAGGAGGGTGAAGAGTGACACTGCTTGCACTTTCTGCACCGGAATGATGGTGAAGCTGTCACTGTGAAGCACTGGGTGAGCAGAAAGCGGTACCCACGCTGACAGACGCATGCCACTAGAGAGGAGGTGGAACAAGCTCTCCTACTCCGGGGTGCCAACCCAGGTCTAGTCTGAGGCCAGCCGCACGGCAACACAAAAAATTGCTCCAATGGTACAACTAAATCAACTTTATCCCCCAAGTAAGCCACAGCCAAGTCCCCAAATCTGAGAGATCCCAAGAGACAGGACAGCAGTGGGCATACATACATCTACAACAGTGCCGCAGGACTTCAAGGAGAAATGGATGTTGACATGAGTGCCATTGGATACTCCTTTGCAGGAAGTGTTGATGAGGGAAAGGTCCAGGCCTCCAACCAGGTCCTTTGGGATGCTCACTTCGATAGAGCTGGACTTGCACAGCACTGGAACTACAAGAAAAGTCCCCAGAATAACAGTCTGCAGTA